>NW_026652282.1:85222073-85330234 GCF_009828535.3 Hylobates moloch | reverse complement strand
GAGATGGAGTCTCGCTCTGTCACCCGGCTGGAGTGCAGTGGCACAATCTCAGCTCACTGCAACCTCCACCTCCTGGGTTCAAGTGATTCTCCTGCCTCAGCCTCCCAAGTAGCTGGGACTACAGGCGCTTGCCACCATGCCTGGCTAATTTTTTTGTATTTTTAGTAGAGACGGGGTTTTACCATGTTGGCCAGGATGGTCTTGATCTCTTGACCTCATGATCCACCCGCCTCGGCCTCCCAAAGTGCTGGAATTACAGGCATGAGCCATCGCGCCCAGCCAACTCTAAAATATTTTAAAGTTTACTCTGAACCAATGTGATTTTAGCCTGCCTTAAGGAGTCCTGAGAAAGTGAACCGAAGGCACTCGGATTATACTTTGGTTTTATATGTTTCAGGGAGGCAAGAGTGACAGGCAAAGATATGAGTAAATACATGGAAGGTATCCTTTCATTCACGTTGAAAATGCAGGATATCTGGAAGCAGTATGGGGGTTTACAGCTTACAGATGGATTCAGAGATTCTTTAATTTGCAGTTCATTAAAGGAGTAAGGCTCTATCTAAAACTTGGTATCAACAGAAAAGAATGTTTTAAGACAGGGATGCTATGTAACAAGATTAATGGCCTGCACGTGTGACTTAACGCTTGCCTTGCGTGACCTTAGGCCTTGTTTAAAATTTGGTATCTTATTGCCACAAAGAGAGTTTTGTCTTAAAATATCTATTTTAACATTAATGCTGGTCAACTGTTGTGCCTAAACTCCTAAAGGGAGGGGGTATAATAATGCATGTCTGACCTCTCTTCCCATTATGGTCAGGAACTCAGTTTAAGGTTTCTCTGGCAGGGTCCCCTTGGCCAAGAGGGGGTGTGTACAGCTGGTGAGGGACTTAAGATATTATGTTTAGTTTACAATACTTTATAGATTTTGTACTTGTGGTATACTGTAAAGTTTACAGAATAAAATAAGCAAGCGTTCTATAGTATACTTGAAATAAACACCACATTATAACTTTTACAGGCACAGTTTCTAGAGATTCAAGCAAGTTTAGTCAACCTTCATTCATTAGGACTACTTCAAGTACGCCAGCTTACAAACAAGAGGCATCCTACAAATGGTTCTTACTACGTAATTCTCAGAATGAGTGTATTTATACTTTGAACAGTCACATGAATGTTAAGATGTCAATTTTACATCACTACTTGGTGAAATTTTTTGTCTTCCTTCATGATTTCTTCAGTTTTTTTTTTTTTTTTTAGCAGACAAGACTTTGTAAAAAGTGTGAATCTAAATATAGCTTATCACCTGGTAAAAGCTGGAGCATTTCATTAGCAGCTAACATGATCATCAACCGTCTTTCTACCCGTTTTAATGCAAGATCCAAACAAAATTTGTGCAAGTCAGAGAGAAGCAAAGAATAAGTCTTATTTCATAAAACTGTGTGGGTGCCAAATTTCTTCAGGCATAAAACTTTCAGTTGCTGCTGATGAAGATGACCACTGGCAGCCCACCACCTTGGCCAAGTTAGAGTAGATGGCCAGTGGCTCCCACAGGCAGCAAAGGAAGAAGGCTGTGTCAAAATGGCTGCTGCTGCTGTGCTCCAGTAATGCAGCACCCAGATGTCAGGTATGCAGCTGAGGTGTATACACAGGTGTAGGAACTGATTCAGGTCATAGTTGATATGGGCGCACGAGGTGACCAGGCCCAGTGGTGGCATAAGGCATGGCCATGGTCTGGTGCAGGCTCCTCTGACCAGGGTCTACCGAGGAGTCCCTGGGCTGCCTATATGTTTTTCCATAAACTGCTTATTCATATCCTTTACTCATTTTTCTTAGGTTGTATCTTATTTTTAAGATCTATTGTATGATAATTAGTCCTTTCATTTGTGGCAAAGGTTTTTGTAATTAGCTTTTTGGAGAGGTATTTTTCATAGATATTATAAAACGGTTTACATAGCCAAACAATAATTTTGTCTTCTGGACTGCTAGCTGCCTTAAACAAGTTTGACTTCTTAGTATGAATAAAAATTGTCTTTGAAGTTCCTGGAAGAACTAGCGGTTATGTTTGCAGAACCTGAAACAGCAAGCCTCAAAAGCCACAAACAAAAGAGGCAAAAGGAGGTCAACAAATGCCCCAGTTTTCTGAAGAGAAAGTTTCAAAGAAAGTCAGGCTAATTTATGTTAGTTCTGAGCAAAGTTATAGCACTGATCATGAAGCCAGCAGGTTCAGGAACAATGATCAAAGGGCATATGGCCACCAGGAGGAAGTCATGCCAAATCCAGTTAGCCCCTACTTTTGTTAAGGTCTCTGGCTACATAAATCAGAAGATTGCCATAGGCTTAGAACTTCTGGGTTTCAGCAATGCATTTGATAAAACATCTCAAGACTTTCCTGTGGACAAGGTTGTTAGCCATATCCATAGGTGGTTGAACAACTATATCCAAAGAGATTAATTAATGAGTCAATCAAATTGAAGGGCTCCCTAAAGGCCAGGGCTCTCTGAACTTGATCACATTTTAATGTTATTGATTTGGGTAAAGGCACAGAAAACCACTTATCAGATTTACAGGGTACATGAGGCTGGGAGAGCAAGTTAATACAAGGACACACTGGAATCAAGATATAAAAAGATAACTGACAGCTTGAAACAGGGTTAAGAAGGGTAAATGTAAAATCCCATACTTTTCTAGGGGAAACAACATGGATAAACAGAGCTTGGGAGAGATAATGAGTCAAAAGCGGTCATTTATGTGTAAAGAGACATGCAAATTTAAGTTGTGCCTGGTTGCCAAAGGAGTCCACACCTAGGTTGTGAGCTGCCTGGCTGGCTTCTGGCTCAGATGCAAAGCTGGAGCAGATCTCTCTGCTGTAGCTTTGGATTTCATGATTTTGAGATTTGTGTTCAAAGTCACCTACATCTCCCAAAGTCTCCAGGAAGAAGAGGCACCTGTCCAGATGAGCCCAGGTGGCTTCTGCCTTTGCTCGCCTTCTGACACCTGCATGGTGGTTATCTGCCAACTGTGCCCTGGGCCTATGCCCTTTCAGTCTAAACTCACACTGGTAGAGTTCCTAGAGGTCATCAAGCATAATTGTCTTCATGTTACAGCCCGAGAAGTGGAGGCCCAGAGTGGTGTGGCGAGCAGGGGAGAGGATGATGACAAACCTAAGGTCACATGGCAAGTGAGCAGTAAAATGTTCCAATTCTCAGCACAGGGCTACATCCACCCAGCCTCTTTTCCCTCTCCCTGCTCTCTCTCAGGTAAGGCAAGCCCCCAGAAGTAGGACAGTATGGAAGGAAACATTTGATCCTACCAGATGGACTCCTTTCCCAGGCCCCGTGTAGGGAGAATCATGAAGGCCTTGCCAAGCTTTAGAGATTTAGAAGCTGCCTCCTTGACCCAAGACTGAAGAGATATGAAAGGCCCTCCAGAGGGTTCCATCATCTCCACTCTCCATCAGGTCACCAGGTGCCCCTGAATGAATATACAAATGAAACTTTAAGATGAGCCCCCAGTGCCAGGCGTGTTGGCTCATGCCTGTAATCCCAGCACTTTGGGAGGCTGAGGCGGGCGGATCACCTGAGGTCAGGAGTTCGAGACCAGCCTGGCCAACATGGTGAAACCCCATCTCTACTAAAAATACAAAAATTAGCCAGGTGTGGTGGTAGGTGCCTGTAATCCCAGCTACTTGGGAGGGTGAGTCAGGCAAATTGCTTGAACCTGGGAGCCGGAGGTTGCAGTGAGTCCAGATCTTACCACTGTACTCCAGCCTGGGCGACAGAGCAAGACTCCGTCTCAAAAAAAAAAAAAAAAAAAAAAAAAAAGATGAGCCCCCCATCCCTGTCAGCTTGCTGTCCCTAAGACCCTCCTATGTAGAAATCCTGGAACTGCCCCCCACCATTATACTTCTCAGACATTCTTTCTTCCTTGTTCCCACTCTTGGGAATTCCAAAGATATTTCAGGGCCTGGTACTGACCCAGTCACAGAGAAGTCCTTGTCTTTTCAGCTTCAAGGGATAAGCAGAGTCCAGAACTTCTCTCCAGCACAGCCTGGATTAAGGAGGTATTGCCGAGGCTGGCTGGGAAGGCACCTGGCTTCTAAAGGAAGCAGACCTCCTGTCCCTTCAGGCATCCTTTTCTGTGGCTGGAGGCCACTCACATCACACAATACACCCAGGGTCACAGGGTGTTCTGCAACCTTCAGAATTAGCTTGTCACAGGAACCCTCACATCTCACACACACACACACATACCCTCAAGCCATCCCTCAGGCCCTAGCACAGCTGCTTCTCAGTCCTCCCTGCCAGTCTTACAGATGTTTGAAGGCATGGTTAGTTGAGGGAAGGTTCCATTTCTCAGCCAGCTTCTGGTGCTGCGCTTAGTAGCCCCCAACAAACATCATCTCCAGCCACTTCCTGCCACCCTCAGCAGCCCAGAGTGCCTTTTCAGTTCAGGGATAGCACAGCTGCCTCATCTTCCTCCATTTCCACCCTCTGTGGCATCTACTTCTTGCTTCCTTTCCTCTTTTTGTACCTGTCCCATCAGCTCCACATCTACTCACAGCTCTGAAGTCATTTCCCAATTCCCCATGCTCCATCTGTCTGCTGGGGAAAGGGTGCATCAGGGCTTGTTTCCAAATTCTTCTATTACTTCAGGCTTTTCAGAGCCTCAGTGTTCTCCATATAATATGACTTCTGCTTTATCCAGTATCTAATATCCTATCATTTTATTAGCTTCTGCAGTTCCAAAATCTTAAGAAGTTGTTTCCACGCATTAGGTGCCTATGACATGCCAGGCTCTGCATCACAGGCAGTATCTCATTCATGCCTCCTGAAACCTTGAGAGGCGGTAATGTTAGCAGCTGTATTTTACCCATAGGGAAACTGAGGCAGTGCTGAGAGGTTACATAACTTGACTAAGATGAGTGAGCTGGCCCCTGGAGAATGAGGCTGAAGCCAAGTGGTGGTGTGGCTCAGAGACCACACCCAGCACCCCCATATCACAGTGTGGTTCAGAATCCATGAATATTTCAGAGCTACCTTATTTGTGCTGATCAGGATTGGGAGGCCTAGAAGATTAAAGGAAATTTTTCCTAACAACCCTGAGGTCAGGGGAGTGATGATCCCCCCCAGTGTCAGAGGACTCCTCAGAACACCAACATTGCCCATCCCAATTTGTTCGAAGGACACAATAAGAGAATACTTCCAATTCAATAGGAGGGATTTGGGTCAGGCAAGAGTATTAAGTTATTTTTCACTTTTGAAGTTAAAAAGATCAGAAGTTTCTGACAGGCTTTAATGAGAATAGTCTTCCCTGGGACCCACTCAGTCCAGCTGCTCAGAGGTTGCCACATTTAATGTTTTTAGGTGCTCCTTCTGGTATTTGCTTTTGTCTTTCTAAATGATGTGCTCTTGCTGCTGTTTCTTTACTCACCAATTTTTAGTTATTTTCTACTGATTTGGACAGAATTTGACAGGATCTGTACAAATATCCTGGGAGTGACAGTGGAAGAATGTCTTCCTAGAGGAGAGAGGTTGAGGGCCCAGGAATAGGGGATGGCTCTTTTGCATGAGGGGAAGAGAGACAGTTCTACTGAAGAGCAGAAGACAGCCAGGGAGTTTCTGGCTCCAACCTCAAAGCACACTGTGTCCCATGGCTTCTTCCAGGACTTTGTAAGACAATCCTTTTCCTCTTAGCATGGATAGCAGGCCATGTCATTGACACCTCCAGGCCTGCCTAAGGTGTGTTTGCTTGCCTCACTCTACCCGGAGTCCCCTATCTGCTTCTTTCTCTTTTGTCTAAAATGCTACCTTCAGCTATAGCTCAGTGTTACTGTCTTATGGGGAGCCTCCTTGGCATGGCTGCCCTTCACTTTCCTTGAGTTTCTGAAGGCTAGGCCATGGGAACAGCACATTTCATACTTCTTGGTACTCTGGCAATTCAGGGGTCTATATCTGTCCTCTCAGGTTAGCTATTGAGGCTGCAGAATGCAAGAGCCTATCAGATGTCCCAACCAGCATCTTTAGTCCTGAGCTTAGCCCTGGCACATGTAAGGGCTCAAAACCGAGGGCTCTGGTAGTTATGGTTTCTATTAGAGGACCTGCAGCAGGGAGAAGACAAAGTCAACTTGGCCCTACCTGAGACCATAGCCCTGCTATAAGTTTCTGAACAGAATAAAATATTCAGGTAGCCCTTCACAGTTAACAAAGCACTTTAATAACAACCTTGTACATCACGCGTTTATCAACATTCCAACTTAAAGATGACTTAAATCAGGTTCTGAGAGGCTTTCCAGAAGTGTTACCACTAGAAGAAGCAGAGTTGGCCAAGAATACCAAGTTTTTACATTCTTTCCTCTGTCCCTGGGCCCTGCCAAGTCCCAGCCTCACACACAGAAGAGGCAAGTGTTGAGCAGAGGCTGCTCAGGGAGGCTGCCAGATAAAACAGGACAATGAGACAAAGGGCCAGCTGCTTTACTCTCACTCACTTGGAGCTCCATCAGCAGCTTCAGTCATGGTGTGCATCCAGGTATTCACAAAGCTCCTACTGTGTGCTGTGCACATGGTCATCAGTAAAACCAATAATGTTCCTGTGCTCAGAGTTCACCATCTCAGGGGGTACACAGTCTCTTTCTCAACTCTTCTTATTAGCAGTCACCCATCATGGTACCCTGTACAGGAGTGAAAGTCAGAAAAGCCCAGATTGTCAGCCCCAGGAGCTGGCTGCTCACCACAATTGCCTGGTTGGGGACCACTTGACTAGTCTCAACTCCTGTTTTATAGAATGGGAAGATGGAGTACACTGTCACACAGAGGTTGGGGTGGCCAAGCCAGAGGCAGCCTCCTGAGTCTTCCTGGCACGACCTCCAGCAGCAGTCATATTCTCAGAATTGATTACATGGCTAAGGGCCAGGCCAGCACACTAGGGCAGTGAGGAAATAGCCCATCAGGAAATAAAGATGGGGCAGGGGTGGGTGGCACGGAAGAGCTGGTGGGGGTGGCATGTGGACCAAGGAAGATGAAGGGAGTGGCAGAGCTGGGCATGAAGAAACATACTATGCTGAAAGGCTCAGTGCTAGGTACCAACTACAGGGGCTACCAAAAACAGGGTTGCATTGGAAGACAGACACCAGGCTGAACAGCAGGATGCTTGTATTCACTTTGAGGAGTTAGGGTGGGCTCTGGGCCCTCATCATTAACCTGCTAAGACCTCTAGACAAGAGAGTAGAGCCCAATCGTCGCTGACAAGGTAACTGACAGATCTCAACAGAGTAGAATAGCCAACTCAGGCTGACCACCTGCTTCTCCCTCTGCCTGGCCACTTCTGACAAGCAGAATTGCATGTCTGGCCTCGGGTTCCCAGCAAAGTCCGGGAGAGGCCTGAAAGCTGTTCTATAAACACACAAACCAGGGATAATTAAGTTTCCCCACTGATTCTCTTTCAACTACTGTCTATGCTCTCTATGGCCATTAAATGGGTGACAGAGTGACAAATAGTATTAGACGTCTCAGGTCTCATACAATACAGAGAGCCCCATCTTCCTGCTGCAGTCTCTAGCTTACCCCCAGGGAGAGCGCAGCTTAGTAGGGACTACTTCTCCACCACTAGCTGTAGGCCAGGCTCACCTCACCCTTTTTTCATTTTGCAAATTCTTCCTGGGTATCTCCTCTGTGCCAAAGCTAACAGGTAAAGAAGACCATGGTGGGGCTTGGACTGTCCTCCTCTATACTTGACCCAGCCCTTTCTCCACCAAGTCAAGTTTATCCAAGAGTGCATCTTCCCAGAAGCCTCAGCCCAAGACCAGCACGCATAGCCCTGACAATCTCTGCTACCCAGTCTCTCTGTCACTGGGGGAATACTGATCTTCCCAAAGATGTTCACATACTAATTCCTGAAGCCTGTGATTGTGTTACCTCGCCTAGCAAAAGAGACTTTGTATATGTGATTAAGGGTAGGATCCTGAGAAGGGGAGACCATCCAGGCAAGCCCAATGTAATCAAGAGGGTCCTTATAACTGAAGGAGAGGAGCAATTCAGAAACAATGTGACAAAGGAAGCAGTGTTAGAGTGTTGCAGTGTGACTAAGACTCTACCATCCACCTCTAGCTTTGAAAACAGAAAGGGGTCATGAACCAAGAGATGTGGAAGAGCTCTAGATACTGAAAAAGACAAGGAAACAGGCTTTCCCCTAGTGCTCCATAAGGGACGGAACCAATTTCAGACTTCTCATTCACAGAACTATAAGGTAATAAGTTTGTGCTGTTTTAAGCCAAGTCTGTGGTAATTACTATTTTCCTATTGCTGCAAATTACTAACACATACTTTATGACCAGTTCTATGTTCCCATCAAACCAGGCCACCTACAGCTGTGTAAGCCATCCCATTTCACACTCCCTGCCTTTGTACATGTTGTGCCCACCACCTGGGATGCTGTTCCTGGCTACTTAGTGTCTTTGTTCCAGCACCTTCTCAATAAAGGCTTCCAATTTCCCTTGTGTGGACAGCTTCATGCTTATGCTTCCACAGTACTTCATTGTTCTTCTCACTGGGTGCTGTTCAATTTTGCACTTGGTGTGAACTGTTAGTAGAGAGTTTCATCTACTTTCATAACCCCAAATTTTCTTGTATATGGCAGCTTAGTGAACATTTGCAAAATGACTATACAATGGCCTACTCTGTTTTGTGCAGCCTCTGCACAGAAGCAGTAGAGCAAGGTGGTTGAAAGTATAAGTTCATCTCATTTTTTTTTTTTTTTGAGACACAGTCTCACACTGTTGCCCAGGCTGGAGTGCAATGGCGTGATCTCAGCTCACTGCAACCTCCGCCTCCCAGGTTCAAATGATTCTCCTGCCTCAGCCTCCCGAGTAGCTGGGATTACAGGCACCGCCACCATGCCCAGCTAATTTTTGTATTTTTAGTAGAGACGGGGTTTCACCATGTTGGCGAGGCTGGTCTTGAACTCCTGACCTTGTGATCCCCCCACCTCAGCCTCCCAAAGTGCTGGGATTACAGGCGTGAGTTACCACTCCCGGCCCAAGTTCATGTCATTTTATATCAAAAGACTAAAATCTTGATCTTGTTAGTATTCATGCTGAAGTATATAGGGGAATTATATAGATGTCTGCAACTTGTTTTGAAATGCACCAAAAGTGAGATTGATAGTTATGGGGATGTGTAGACAAGTGATAAAACAAGCTTCTTTAAGTGTTAATGGTATATGGATATTCAGTATAAAATTCTGTCAGTTGGGTTATATTTTTTTCACAAGCTGTTGGGGAAAAAGTGTACTTCCTGGGACTAGACAGTCTGAGAAAGTCTTGGTGCTACCACTTTCCAACCACATGAACTTAGGCAGATTACTTCTCTCTCTCTAGGCCTCAGTTTCCTCCTTTATAAGATGAGGGAATAGTACCTTCCATATGGTTGTGAGGACCAGGTGAGTTAACGCATGGGAAGTGTTTAAGAGTGCCCTAAGTACCAAATAAGTGTTAGCAGCCAGTCACCTCTTGACAAGCCCCACCTTTCCTTCCTTTTCACCCTCAGGAGCATCACAGAGCTAGGCATGGGGCAGACACTTGGAAGCTTATTGGTGGCATGGTGAAAGGCTCTCTTGGGACAAGAGGTTGGGGGCAGAGGGAAGAGAGTATCTGCCAGTCGGCCTGTCTTCTTCCTCAGTCTGAAGGAAGAGAGAGTCTTTTGGACTTGACACCCATAGCACATGCTAAGCACTTCTGCCCCATTTTCTCCTTAGAAGGAAGGTGCCTCAGAATTCCAGGCACAAGGAACAGTCCAAAAAGCCATAAAGGTGTGAGACAGCTGTTTCCAGAAGCAAATTATTGGAGGTAACCAGGGCTCTGCCAAACAGCATCCGAATTATTAGGAGCCAGGGCTGTCAGAGAAAAACACGTTGATGTATGCTTAGAACAATCACACTTGAAATATTGAGGACGGATGAGAGGGAAACAAAAATAGAAGCCCAGAGACTAATTGGGAAGCTCTTGTGGTAATCTAGGGTAGACTTGAGAGGCAGTGGTGTACAGCTGATGTATGACTCTCTACTTCTGGGTCAAGCCTACAAAGAGGGTTCTCACTCAAAACCCTATCTTGTAGTACACCAAGTCTGACACTCAGGTTCACACCATGGCTGTTAGGCTCCATCAGGCCCCTTTAGCCCACCTGGTACCGAGATCAAAGACAGAAGTAATGTCAATCTGTCCCTATCCCACAGGCTTCAGTAGGTGCTTAGTGAGTTTGGGAGATTTAGAAAAGCACTGCTGGATTAAGGGCAAGCAGAGCATTTTCTTGGATGTTCCTCATGGGCGAGGAAAAGGATACTGGACTCTTATTATGCAAGCTGGCCATAGCCCCTAGGAGTCCTAGAAGGCTTCAAGAAAGGACACAGGACCAGACTGGACCACTCTGTTCTCTCTGGGAGAACTAAACATCTTGCACTCAGGACTTAAGCCATGTAGGAAAGACACACAAGAATAGGCCTCTGGATCAGAGGTACCCAGTGGCCCAGAATGGTCAGGGGCAAGAGGGGGACCAAATTCATATAGCTCCTAGTGGGATTTCTTCAGATAAAAAGTAAAAGGTAGAGTGCTGAACCAGGTGGAAGGGAGAAGGGGATTCCTGAGCACCGCCAAGTATAAGATCAGCAAGACAAGGGAATCTAAAAGAAGATGCCTTTGGAATAAGAAAGCCAAGACCATCTACTCATGTAGGAAGGGCTTATGAGAAGGTCTAGCCATGATCCTGCAGATGCTGCCCATATGTAAGTAGGAAGGCTAACAAACTAAGAGGAGCCAGCTTTTAAGATGAGGGCATAAACTTAAGGGGGCAGACTGGGCCTCCAGTGCATCTGGAGAATGAGACAGCAGCTTAATCAAGGCCAGATAACATGTATCCAAGGGTATCTTAAATGTTTTCACCCAGTGGCCGTGTCCGAAATAGACTTCATGTGATTTGAACAGAAAAGGTGTTTAAGGAGTATACATCCCAGGGAATCACTCAGAACTAGAGAGCAAGGCTCAGCCAGAAACACCCACAAGTCGCGATCCAAAATAGCTTGAAGATCCTACTACTGCCCTCCCCTAAGCATGAGCTTTAAGACCAGCCAAAGCAATTTTTAAAATAATTTGTTTCTATGGTAGGAAGACACTGACTCCTACCAAGACTCATATGCTTGCATGGAAAGGAGATACCCAGAGAGAATATTTAAGTCTACAACAAGAAGAAAACTAGATGTTCACTACAGTCCACTCTTCTTTTTACCTAATATCTATTCTTCCTATACTTCAAGAAGTGATGCTACTCAGATACACACCAATCTCCTGCTCCCCCATCACACCACAAATTTGCTGTCCTCCATTCTAATCTAGTATCAGGTGATGCTCATTCTGTTTTTAGGTCTATCCTAATCCTGTCCTGTGACCTGTGGACAAGAATATGCATTCTACCTTTCATAAAGCAGAGGTAAACACTAGTCACAAGAAAGATAAATGCAGATTAAAGACCTTTTATTGTAACAATTATGAGGCCACTGTCATTTGTTTCCTTTCACTTAATCAAATTAGCTGATTGGGTTACTTAGATGATGGAATGATCCAAACTTGTCACTGATGTAAACATATCCGTTGGAGCACTGCCAGTGTAAGGCTGCTATCATCTAATCTATTCCCGAATATCAGGAGGTATACATGGGAGTTCCCTGGATTTTCTATTCCCACTCCCTCTATTGCGTTAAGATGATCTCATCTTTGACATGGTCGCCCCAGCCAACATTGTAATGCTCCCTTTACTTATCTGTTCAAAGGGTTACAGACAAATGACCAGGGTCTATCTCTACTCCCACTTCAATGATAAAATTATGTTTCTTGGAAGCATTCTTCCTTAAGTTAGTAAGGCCTCTGAACTAGCAGAACCCAGAAACCCAAGAAAATAAGTCAAGTTGTAAGGACTTTTGCTGTTACAGTGAGAGGAACCATGTTTGTTTTTACTGTTCAGTATCTGAATCCAAGCAGTTTGGGTAGGAGGGAGATAAATCACAGTAGTCATTGGTTCGGAACATATACCACACCCTCTATGACAGTACTCCACCTTTTCAAAGCAGTGAATCCCAGGAGGCACCATAATGAACTTTCAGAGCACTTTCTACCATTCTAGAGGCAGTGACTTCTGAGCGATGAGGTACATGATAACAGATTCCATGGGCTTCAGCCTATTGATTCACTTGTGCTGAGAAGCGGGTTCCTTTGTCAGACAACGCTGTATGGAAAATAATGAACCTGCATGTTACATTTGAGTTCACCAACATTTTTAAAACAAATTTGTCAGGGAAAGATATAAATCCAAGTATCTTTCTGGTAATGCCAAATGGTCAGCACCCTCCCACTCCATGATAGAAATCCAATGAAGGGAACTCATCATCAGGTAGCTGGCTTGTCTTCCAAGTTTAAGGTACCTTATCAGTGGGCCCCTGGTCACTGTTGCTGATAAGTTAGTTCAGGCTTTGTGAGAAGTTTGAGTTGTTGATCTCATGCATGGCCTTAATCTTGGAACCATAGCACCTCATCCATGAGTACTTCAAGTACTGGGGTGGCTAGGGAAGAAGGTGATCTAAAGGGCAGGCCACCTTGTTCATCTAAGTTAAGGCCTCCTCCAGAGCTGGGCCTTTGTTAGTGTTCACAAGGGATATTGCCACACTTGGGGTCCATTCTAAGGACCTCATCTATAGGCTCCTTCCCTAAACTTCCTTGTCACTAATTATATATCTTGCTCCTTCTAAGTCTATGACCAGCCTATGTGAACAGATAAGAGCCAAACCTGGAGAGGTTAATGTCACACAAATGAAACTAGCCTTGCTGCCTTTGGCCAACTGGTATCAGAGTATCTCTGCCCATGTTTAGGAATTATTTGCCCTTTAAGTCTTAGTGGGAAGCAGCATCCACATGCGCTATAGCACATGAAATTTGAATTAATTATTTTCCTAATCGCTCCTGCAGGTAGAAGGTAGACATGTGACCCAGGCTTCGTTGACTAGATGAATATTTCCCACACTTGGAAACCTTGCTCTGTTGATTGCTCTTCCCGAGTAGCCAGGCAATTTGGAACCCTGATTGAAGCAGAGCTGCCTGGTAAGCCTCCCAGGCCAGTTTTAGGCTTTACCTGGCATATACCTCTAAACTATAGATGTTGGCCTTCTCATGATTTAATAACTCCAAGCCATGCCAAGTTGATGATCCATTGTTTAGATTGTACTGTATACAGTCCAGAGCTTTCCTATAGCTACCTGTGACCTGTCATTCATTATGCTGAGCTCCTTAAAGACAGAAGCTAAGCTTTCTTTCTACCCCTGGACATGGCAGAAAGAGTGTCCATTATCTGCATATAGGATTACCATAGTAGGTAGATCCCCTGAGGTCATCATCTTTAGGTTGGAAAAATAATCAGAACCCTAGGTAACATGTTCTAAGGTGATAAACTTAGAAGGTCTGTGAGAGAAAATTTAAGGGGCCTCCTTTAGTAACTTCGGCTGTTGACTAAGCAGAATGAGGCAGGATAGAACAGTGACTAGAAATAACCATGACTAAATAGCAGTGACCCAGACTATGGACTGATTCAGGCTTTTATTCAAGTAAAGATCAAGTGCTTTTCTGCTGTGATCTTCTGGAGGCTCTCTAGTCAAAGCAAACCCTTGGAGTCTCATCTCCTCTGGAAATGATGAAGCAATGGCAATGGTATTAAGAGGGTGTTGGCCTTCTCATGATTTAGCAACTCCAAGCCATGCCAAATTGTTGATCTATTGTTTAGGTTGTATTGTACACACACACACACACACACACACACACACACACACACACACACACAGCTGTATGACAAAGATTTTTATGATGTAAAAATTCTAGAGAAATCCCTGGCGTCTGCAAGTTTAGGGAAGAAAGTCAGAAAGAAGAGACTTGGACAAGTAAGTCACAGTCAAGTCCAGCTAAGAGGTAGCCACAAGTTCTAGCCACATTTACTCCTGCAAACCAGAACATGTTACATACACAACTGGGGTGAAGTAGAAAACAGTCTGAACTAAACATACTTGGATCTTAAATGCCTTATCCTCTGGATTGTAAAGAACAGACTGACTGACCTCAGAACTCAGAGGCAAGGGAAGCAAAGCTCTAGAGCTTAGAAAAGAGAGCAGCCTAGCTGTGATCAGAATGTACCAGAGGAAAGGCCAGCTCCGGCATGTGGCCTAGCAAGAAGGTCATGTACAAGCAGGCAGAGTGCACCAACACCAAGGGCCACAGCTACCATTGTCCTCATACCCATGGTTGGCAGGAACGGAGGCTACAGGTTGATAAGATGGTAAAGGCCCTGAAAACAAGTTTCCACATACAACATTGAGCAGGCCAGGAGCCAGGATGCTCACAGCCAGGGCCCCAAGATGCTACTGCCTAGTTTACTACCTTTGAAGGGGAAAGGAAGTGAGAAAAGCAACTGGGTAAAGTCCTGAGACCCACAGGTGGAAGCGAGGCCTTGCTTCCCATCTAGATTCAAGAGCACACAAATTTTCTATAACTCAGCTCTCAGGGGGACCACTGCCCACTTGTGAAGTGAGATGAAGGGGGCATTTAAGATGACTCCTGGCATTTCAGGGATGCCTGCCTGAAGCCTTCAGTAGTATTCCCAGATAACTGCCTGGGTCCCCAGCCTCAGATGTCTGAGGACAGACCTTAGGAGGCTTCTGTGGATTAAGGTCAACAGCCAGCTTCTAACCAGTCTAGTATCTAGCATTGCCAATGACAGTAACTGGGCAAGAGAAGAACTAGAAGGCTGATGCAAACCCTTCTTTCAGGGGCCTTGCCGTATCAAATAACCTTCTCTCCTACCTTCAATTTTTCTACCACTGGGCTCTTTCCTTCCATGGTTACACAGGAGACTCTAGTTAAGTTTAAAAAGACCTTCATCTCTCTACCCTGTGAGTTTTTCTATCTGGCATCTTATTTTTCCACAGCTAAGCAGCCCATACTCTCCATCTCAACACATTACCTACCCCAATCTGACGCTTATCCATATCTCTTGGGGTTCCTTGGGGGAAGTCTCTTGGGGACTAAGAAGAACCCCAAGAGACATAGATAAGCATCAGATTGGGGTAGGTAAAGACTGCTGGCTACTAAGGTTCCTCAGTAGTCTACAAATAGCTAATCCCCAAAGAAACATTCTGTTCTCTTATTGGGCCTCACACCTCACCCATCCCCCATTTAACACACATGACTTCTGTTTTGGAAACACTAGCCTCCATGACACTTCATCTTGCTGACTGTCATCTTTCTCTACTGCTTAGTCTCCAAGTGTAAACTCTGGGCAGAGGAGGTAATGGAGGCTTGTAGCCTTTATTTTTAGGTTCACTTCTCAGTTAATAGCTTTATCTCAACATCCTGGATCTTCTGTTATCAACACACCAATGGCTGATCTTTAGCTGACATTCTGCTCTTGGTCTACCAGACTGATCTCTACCTGCCTGCTAGACATCTCCACTTGAGAACTGGGCAACTCAAACCAAGAACTGCCCTAAACTGAGGGAATTTTGCCTCTAAGGAATTCTAGAAGTGGATCTACTCAGATAATGTCATGTTGTTGACCTAAAGTTTACCATAAGGTAATTAAAAACTTCTACTTCTTTTCTCCCTTGACAAACACTGTTAAATCCTATCTCCCAAACAACTCTCAAACCCATCCATTTTATCCCAGCTCAACTCCCAATCCCAAGTTCATCCTCTTGCCCAAGCAGCTGCAACAGTTTAACTGCTCACCTTGCAATTCTTTGTTTAGCCTTCCCAGCCAGTCTCTATCCTATAGGCCTAGACCATCTTAAAGATGATCTTTAAAGATGTCAGTCTGATCTGGTCACTAGCCTACCTATTGCCTTTGCTTACATTCCTTCCATGGCTCCTGAGCATTAAAGGCTATAGAACCAAATCTTTGATTTGGCCTAGAAAATCTTATGTGATCTAACCCTGACTTAAGCCTCCAGTGTTAACCTTGGCCACCTTCTCTACATTTGAGAGAGATCAGTTTTTATCTATTCTTCACATGCCTAAGTACCTTTAACCGTAAGAGGTCACAAATAACTGTCAACCCAATTCCTAGGCAGTCTGACAAGTCACTGAGTTAGGAACACCCTGGAAACTAGGATAATAGAGTTGCCACAAAACATCCTGGTTACTTCAAAGAGACTCATGAGGAACATAAGGGAATTTACCACTTAAATCTATCTTCTGGTAAGTCCTGTGGGCTGGGGAAAAATAAGACAAGCCCTTCTCCTCCAATACTGTTGCAGGAGTTTTCCTTAGTTCAGCTAAAGATGGGGTCCTTGTCTCGTCCATGGCCATGAAAATTTAGGCTCGTGGATGGTTTGAAGGGTGAGTAAGACAGCGTTTTATTAGGTGAAAAGGAAGAAAAGGGGAAACAGGGACTCTCGCTAGACCAAAGTCCCTGTTAGAGTGCTTCCTGCCTGGCCATTCAAATCCTAGGTTCCACCCAGGAAGAAGAGGGGCAGGCTCCTCTCTGCTGCAAACGTTGTGAACTTCCAGAGGCTCCATCTCAGTGGGCAGGCTGGTTGGAATTTCTCCAGGGACCCCCTCCCATTTGGCTGTCTCAATACCACCCGTAGTTTTATTCTGCATTTGATAATGCTATGCCTTGACTTAGTATAGAACTTCTGTACTTAGATCAACTAACCCAGCCTTGCAAATGGCTGGACCCACTGGAGATGACCTGGAACAATGGGACCCTAAGGCTCTTTCCACCTTTTGGACACTGCAACCCATGATTAATATCATGCACCAGGAACCTAGGCTGGCTGTTAAAGTGGGTGATAAGTTGGTCGATTTTCTGATAGGCACCAGAGAAACCTACTCAGTTTTAAATCTTAAATTGATTAAACTTGGAAGAGAATCTATGATGGTTACTGGAGTGCCTGAGAAACCCTCCCCAGAATATTTTCTTTAGCCTCAGAACATATGATAGGGAAGTTCTTTGACCCATGCTTCTCTCTATGGGCCAGAATATCCCCTCTCATTACTAGGTTGGGACCTAAGCTATATGCCCAAGTGACTTTGCAGAATGAATATAGCTGCAGTCCCTCCAGAACATGCACCTTCTTTCCAAGCAGCCTTGAATGTCCGTTATACTTTCCCTCAGGCCCTGCCCTCTGAAAGTTGAGGAGGTAAATCTGGAAGTATGGGCCACTGGGCATCTTTGATGGGCCTGTGTGGCACTAATCCATGTTGAGACCAGGAATTACAACCCCTGGATTAAATAGTATTTTCTAAAGCTCCAGGCTAGAAGGGGTCTCCAACCCTTAGTCACAGCTTTTCGCAAATATGTGTTCTTCCGACCCTGTCATTCAAAGAGACATTGAAAGTACTGGGTATTCCTGACTTATGCAAACCTTCAAGGAGGACAGGGAATTGGAATATTAACTCAAGACCTTAGAACTTAAAAAACATCCTGTGGCCTATGTTTTGAAACAGCTCGACATGATAACTAATGGCTGGCCTATCTGCCTAAGGGCAGTGGCTGCTACCTGTGACATGTTGCAGGAAGCTGAAAACTGTGTATACTACGCATTATACGTTATCTTTGCTTGAGCAGAAAGGAGGCTATTGGTTAATTGGTTGGCCAACTGGGAAAGTACAAAGCCAGGCTTCTAGAAAACCTAAATATAAGTCTTGAGGCTGTTTCTAGTCTGAATCCTGTCACCCTGCTACCAGGGAATCTCCAGCCTCCTCATCATGACTGCATTAAAATAATTGATCAGGTTTATTCCAGCAGGCCAGACCTCAGATTTGCCATTGACAAAATCCAAAGATTGCTTCACTGATGGGAGCAGTTTCATGGAACAAGAAGTCAGAAGGGCCAGACATGCCATAGTTACTACCCAGCACGTAGATGAAGCACAGGCTCTGCCCCCGGACATCCGCCCAAAAGGCTGAGCTCATTGCTTTAACCAGAGCTATACATTCGGTTAAGGGAAGGAAAGTCAACATTTATATTGACTCTAAGTATGTTTTCCTAATATCCCATGGTCACCGGGTAATTTGGAAGGAAAGTAGGCCTTTTCAATTCTAATAATAAAGCATAGTCCTCAAATTCTTGAATTACTGGAGACAGTAAAAATGCCCAAAGTAGCAGCAGTTATTCACCGTCAAAGACACTAGACACCCATGTTGCATAAATAAATATGAAGACTGACCTAGAGGTGAAAAAGGCGGTCAGGGGCTCACTACTCAGACTGGCTCTTGTTCCTACTCTGTTTAGATACCTATTACCCAGGATATTCAGAGTCTTATCTTAAAAGAGCTGAGCAAGGAGGATTTTCTAAGCTTGTTGATCATAAATGGCTTACAAATAATGAAGGAAGAAGTTATCCTTCCAGAAACTTTAACTAGACCAATTCATGAACAAATCCAAAGCACCCATTATAGTGGGAAGCTACTCTATGCTGGATACAGCCTTATCTTTGGGCCTAACTTGCAATGAACAATACAAACTGCAGTCCAAAGTTGTCCTATCTGCTTGAAAAAAATAACCCATAGCCCCAGGAAGGCACAAAATTTCCCTTTAAACAAGGAAATCAATGGAAAGTAACTCATCCTAGGGAATACTGGCAATTAGATTTCACTATAATGCCCTCAGTCCCCGGATATTTGATGCTGGTTTTTGTCAGTACCTTTAAAGGTTGGGTTGAGGCTTGCCCCACCAAGACTGAGAAAGCTACTGATGTTATAAAGGCTCTAATGAAGCATATTCCTTGATTTAGGATTCTTACACACTCTCCAAAGTGACAATGGAGCTGTTTTTATAGCCCGAGTAGCCCAGAAAGTATTGTGGTCACTGAGTACTGATTGGAAACTGCATTTATCTTGGCGACCTCAAACTTCTGGGATGGCTGAAAGAATAAGTAGGACGCTAAGGAAGTCTCTTTCTAAAGCTTCCCAGGAGACAAATCTTACCTGGGAAAAGGTCTTACCCCTTGCCCTGCTGAGAGTATGGGTAGGCCCTAGAGGTGGGTTGGCTCTTAGCCCCTTTGAAATGTTATATAGGTGACATTTCTCTGACCTGCAGACTCCCTACCTGAGGACTTTGTTCCCAACAAAAGCTAAATCACATACAAAACAAAAACCAATTAGTCTGAGTTTGTTTCTGACAGATTAGTTCCCTACTGACATGCCTCTCTACTCTGACACTGAAGGACCAAGCCCTGTTGAAACCCTGCTAATTCCAGGCTGAAGACGAGTTTTAACCACAACGGATTGATCCTTGAGGTGCTGCTGACTACCTACTCATCTATTAATTTGGCCAGTGTTAAGCTGTATATTTATCATATTTGAGAAAACCAGTCCCTCTGGGATCCCTCCAGGGGAAACAGCCATGGTCTTATAAACCTCTGACAGCCTTAATATTCAAAGCCCTGTCAAAGACTCTAGATAAGAAATCATGAAGGGAATATGCACTTTTCAGGTTAATTGTTCTCTAGATCTTTCCTGCTTCTAGATGGGAAGGTAACTCATTCACTCATATTTCACAAACTCTTGCTTTATCAGTCAATTTATCCCACAGTTGACTTTTGGATAGGCTTAGGATTGTTCTTAAACTCCCTAGGGGATCTTCTCCATGTTCTACATTATTAATCACTCTAGTTCCAACAAGCCAGAAACTAGCCAGGTACTTGTTGAGTACTTCCAGTTACAGATATGTTTCCATTCTTCATTATACCACGATGCCCCTTAGAATGAAGCAGCTAGAAAGATCAGTGACTAGATTCCCCATGATTGAAGACTAGATAAATAGAAAGGGAATGGAAACTGGCCTACTTTTCTCATAGAGCTGATGTTTATAGTTTTTTTGAATGAACATAGAAATTGACCTTCCTGGTCTTAAAATTTGAGCAACTTACATTTGTATAATCTGAGTTCCTTTCTCAGAAAACCTACTGTTAGGGCTCCCAGGTAGCATCAGAGAGCTAAAACTTTCTAGATCACTGTATCCAGACAGTGAGGCACCAGACTTCTTATCTGATCACCTGCTGCCCGTTGACCAACTCTTCTTCCATAATCTACCTCCCCAATTCCTGTTCTCCCACCTCTATATGAACCCATAACTTTAGTTGGTAAAGGGAATAGATTTAAGACTTGTCTCCCATCTCTCGGGAGACATCACCAGCAATAAAACTTTTCTTCCCTGGCAATACTCAGTGTCTTAGTGAGTGGCTTTTCTGTGCTGTGAGCAACCAGACCTAGGCTGAATTTCTGGTGTTCAGCAACAGATCTTGCCCAGATGGCACCACTAGCATGGCCACTTGTAAACTGTTAGAACATGTCTATATATTCTACCTGGTTGACTGAGCCATCCATCCTCAGAGACTGACAGGGAATTCTGGCATTCTGTCAACTCAGCTTGTTTTCCCAAGTCACCATTATACCCCAACCTATCCCCATCAGAAGCAAGAGCATGGGGAAGGCATAGCTGTTCAGGGCAGAACAGACTAGATCCCAGGGAAAAGGCTGGTTTGACTCCTGGTTAGGGATATTTCTTGAACCAAGATTAATCCTTACCTACTACAACTATGCAGCTGCCTCTATTGCAGGGAAGGTACATGGCTTCATACTCTAGCCAAGAGAATGAAGTTCTCAGGATGTTGAATAATTCAAAAAACAAAGAGGGAAGTTAGCATCTAGCCAGGAGTACAAACCATGACAGTAACGTAGGTTCTCACCCACACTTGTCCCACCTAGGACAGATGCTAGACAACATGCTGAAATATTGCTAGATGAAAAAGCAGCCCCACACATTGATAGTCCAATGTTAATTCAGTCCTTAGACTTCCAGAGCCTATTCAAGGATTGTCAAGACCGATTTTTGATAAACACTGACAAGTGAACAGACAGGAGAGATTAGATGCTAAGTAGAATAAGCATTTTGTCAGTATTAGGGAAAGTAGTAACTAGAAGAAAAGGACCTAGAAAAACATGCAGAGAAGGACACTGGTAAACACCTTCCATGTTGCTGGCTGTAACACTAGTCAAATAACCCAGAATTAAGGAATGTCAAGAAATTTCACCTAAGAAAGGACAGAGCAGGTCAGGGGACCAGGACAATAGTCCCTATAAACAGCTCCTCTTGTATACACACAGCAGAACAGCAAGCTAGGGTATAAGGAAGGGTGTCCAGATGCTACCTGCTATGTGTCCCTTCCTGCCGTCCCCACCTTGGGTAAATAACAGAGACTCAAAGGAAAAGAGTGAGAGAAAAGCTATTTGGGCAGACCACAGGAAAGATGCTACTGGAGCAGGGCTCTGTTTTCAGTATCAGAGGAATGAGGCAAGGACACAGCATGGGGCAATCTTGACCCCCTATATACCACATATTCACACATGAGGCTACTGGACCCTCCTGATAAGCAAGACCCCCAGGCAACAATCCTAGGAGCCCCACCACAGCTTCTTGTTATCTTAGAAGCTTCTCTGCCCTGGGCCATAGAATGGTCCTGGATACTGAATGCCTGCCCCTTAGTACCCCCCCAGGCAGTAGGTGGTCTATCTGCCTCATTATCCAGCCTCAGCCACTCCGTGGAGTTCTAGTAATTCTCCATAGAACAGGAAGACCCTCAGCCAGCTCCTAGGCAGGCCATGGGGAGAGAATGATATCCTGAGCAGAAGTGAGCCCAGTGGCAAGTCAGGAGAAACTTACAAGGGTCTTCACCTGTAATAAGGCCAACACATCAACTCAAATGGGCAAAAGATCTGTTTGACCTTCTCGCTGAATATGCCCCAAAGTCTATGTAACTGCCAAATCTGCATGCTGAATGAAGGCCAGAATCAGCAACACTAAATGTGTAGTGTTGGTTAACAACGTGTTTTTCTATAAAACATTCTGGTGACAGAAGAGTCAAGTATTTTCCTTTAAAAATTCTAGTCCCAGGTCTACTTTGGCATTAAGCAGATAATCATTATGTTAGATGATAAATGCAGAGCTTGCTCACTAGCTTAAGAATCCTTTGGAAAACCAGTGGTGTTGTGTCTTCAGTTCATACCAAAGCAGATGAAGTCCATATTCTCTTCCTAGATGTGGCCTAAAGGAACTTAGAAGGGGCCAAGTGCGGTGGCTCACGCCTGTAATCCCAGCACTTTGGGAGGCTGAGGCAGGCAGATCACGAGGTCAGATAGAGACCATCCTGGCCAACATGGTGAAATCCTGTCTCTAATAAAAATACAAAAATTAGTTGGGCGTGGTGGTGTGTGCCTGTAATCCCAGCTACTCAGGAGGCTGAGGCAGGAGAATCGCTGGAACCCAGAAGGCGGAGGTTGCAGTGAGCCAAGATTGCACCACTGCACTCCAGCCTGGAAACAGAGCGAGACTCCGCCATCTTAAAAAAAAAAAAAAAAAGAACTAGAAGGGAAACCCCAGGAGAGTAAAACTACATGGCATTTCACCAGAACTAGAGGTAAAATAGAGAAAGATAAATACGACAGGTCCTTTGGGGCCCAACACAGGTAAAGCCAAACAGAGAGAAACCAAGCATCACAGAGCCACCATGGAAGGGAGGGACTCTATATAGGAAACAGATGCCTCACTAGGGCATTCAACCCCTGAGCACAGCCTGGGTCCCAGTGTCATAGCTCTGAGGGACAACTGAGTTTACCATAGAATCAGTAATGATTCTTTGTCATGGCTGAGGCAAGGAGCTGGGTAGCAATGAGATTGGTAGGGAGAAAATTGCTTAGTCCATGGGGACAAGCATGAGTCCAAGTAACACTAAGTAAAGCTGTTGTGACAAAGACTTAGATCTAGGCAACATAACAAAGGTTTACTTCTTAAGTCTTAAGAGGGTAAAGTGATTTGTGTAAGGCTTTATTCCTAGTATAGGCCTAGGAATATTTTATCTTTAGCTATATTATCTAGATTATATAGCCTCTAGGGTCACTTTTGCATAGGAAGGCACAGTCACCCTACTTCCTTGAGCCAGAAGTGACATTACTTCTATTCACAGCATATTGGGGAGAACTAATCACATGACCCGTCAGGCGCAGGGGCTGGGAAATAGAGAAAGCATATAGATGAGTATTGACAGCAAGGTATGCAAATTCTTGTCATAGCCACTACGTTAGACTTATGAGAAACAGTATTACTACCATACTGAAGGATTACTTGAAGGAGGACAGCTCCTAAGAATAGCCCCTTAGGGCCAAACAGGGATGCCAAAGCTGGCCTCATACATGGTGAGTTTTACCTGTCACCTCAAGTACTAGAGCTACCAGCACAAAAGGATGCTTTGGGACCAGCAACATTCGGAACAGCCTTGAATGAGAGTGGATCAAGAGACAAGTTTCTTCCTTGAACACAGGGATAAGCTACCATCTGGGCAAAGCCTACCAGGGCCTATCAGACTGTGCAAGGCCTACCTCAACTAACAGCAACTGCTTCTCAGCAACAAATTCAGGCAGATGGCATCATGGAATTGCCTCGCTCCTATTAGGTACCTGTGAAATGTGATATACAAAATGGCATTACTCTGGTTCAGAGCTCTGAAATGGAGTCAGGAAATTATTCTAACAGGAACTACTTACATGACTTGAAACCTTGCAAAATTACAGGAACTTGTCTCAAACCTTCCAACTGTGCCAAACTGCCAAGACCACAACATCCTGGTAAACTGCTGAATTTCACCAGCACTGCAACTGCAACTCCTGCAGCGACAACCAAGGAACTGTGGACTCATTACTAAGCCAGACACCTCCACCAATGATAATTCGTTTAAAACAACATGTGCAATCACCCTTAATTTCCTTCTAAAAATCTCGGTGAGCACAGTGGCTCATGCCTGTAATCCCCGCACTTTGGGAGGCTGAAGTGGGCGGGTTACTTGAGCCCAGGAGTTTAAGACCAGTCTGGGCAACATGGTGAAAACCCATCTCTCCAAAAAAAGAAAACAACAACAACAACAACAACAACCAAAAAACAAAAACAAAAACTAGCCAGATATGGTGGCACACACCTGTAGTACCAGCTACTTGGGAGGCTGAGGTGGGAGGATCACTTGGGCCCAGGAGGTCAAGGCTGCAGTGAGCCATGATCACAGCATGCACTCCAGCCTGGGTGACCGAGTGCAACCCTCTCTCAAAAAAGAAAAAAAAATCCATACACTCCTTCTCTTCGGAACACAATTCGGCCTTTAGCTGAATCTGTGTCTTCTGAGTTGCAGTTCCTAAGACTCCAATGAATGCCTTGTCTTACTGCTTTGCAGTTTGGTCTTTTGTGTCTTCTTGGTTAATGCACTCGAGCAATTGTGTAAAAAAAAAAAAATGAAAGGAGAAGTCAAACTTTTTAATCACCACTTTGTTGTAGAACCCCAAATTCAGGCTCGTGTACCTGATGTGCAGCTGAGGCCAAACACTGAGATACCAGTGCTTGGAGACAGAGAAACGGTTATTGGATTTGGCCAAAGTAAGAAGGCAGGAGAGTAAATCTCTCAAATTCGTCTTAACAAGGAGATGAAACAGGGAGTTTTTATGCAGCTAGAGAATAAGGGAGGGGGAATCTCAGGGAACCCAGGGAAAAAGTCTGTGTTCCTTCAGTCTCAGATAACACCTTGAGCAACCAGATTTCTGAGTGTCAGCAGCTGCTCACAGTGTCCTTAAAGGCATTCATTTTTTCTGCAAAACTTTTCGTGACCCTGAAGTTCTCTCTTCCTGCTTGAAAAAGAAATAGTGTATCAGCAGTTTATAATTATATTGTGGGAAAAAGGGATATTGGGCAAAAAGTAAGCAATTAACATGTGCAAGAAGGCAAGTGTGTAATAAGAATTTTCATTATTTCATTCGGTCACTAAAAGTGCTGGGGTATTGAAATCTCAAGAGGCCCGGTTACAATTTCATTTCCCTGGTATCTTGGTTAGCACTGAAGTTGTTAAAATAAGGTGACCTGCACTGTATGCTACTACTGCAGATTGTTGGTGTGACATACTGGTTTAAAAAACAGATTTAAAATAGAAAAGGAAAAAGCAAGCTAAGTCGAGGCTGTGGTTCCCAAACTCACAGCAGAATTGAGGATGTAGATATAGTAGAGTGAAATGGAGGATAGGAGGGTTGGAAGGGGAGACTGAGGCCTTACAGCCTTACCCTCTGGTGGGGCTGCTGACTCACTCCATGGCTCTGTAGTCACCAGTGAGCTCATCCTGGGAACAAGAATCTCACCTAGGGACTGCCAGTCCCCAGAGCTAGGGCTCCAATGGGAACTTGTCCCAAGCCAGGAACCAGAATCAGGCAGGCCAGACAGGACCAGCAACCAGGCTGCCCTGAGGGTGAGCACCTGGGGAAGGGCCTTACAGACTGAGGGTGGGGCAGGCCAGAGGCTCAGGGCCTCAGACTGAGGTGGTACTGGGAAGCAAGGAAACCACTTTGAAGTATATTTGCTATTTAAATTAATCTTTTATTTTTAACCACTCATTTTAGGCTCATATTATCACTTTTACACCACCAATTTGATCAGAGCAATACTAACGACCCAAGCAAGGATCCAGTTCTAGCCTAATTAGGGGCAGCAGGTGAATTAGTAGATGGAAGCCCAGAGAGATAACACCGTGTGTCCAGGTGTTATTAGTAGATGGAAGAAGCCCAGAGAGATAACACCGTGTGTCCCAGCAAAACTGGGATGTGAATTTGGAAGAGGAAACTCCTCATCATAATCCTCTACTCCAACCTCCCATCCCCCTCCTACAGTCCTCAGGCAGTTCCCCTTAAACCACGTGTGCAACTGCATCTTTCCAGATAAACCAAGTCTGAGAAGGGTCTTGCCTCCCTTCTCCACATTTGTGGTCTGGCCCCTCCTGCAATATTAACCTGGCTCTTATAAATGTTTCATCCATTTTCTATTCCACATCACCCCTGCTACCATCTTCTCACATTTGAGCTTGGGATCATGAAAATTAAATGTGCTTACTTCACCCACCCTTATGCTTTCACCCAGATTTGGGACTTAACAGGAAATGATCTTGTTCAAACGTTCTTCCAATCATCTAATTCTCTAGTCCTTCAGCCCTGCCTGCTCAGCTGGGCTCAGTAAGGGATACTGTTGTAAATACACCTTGCTTCTGGGTCCAGCTTTCACCTTTTCAAGGCATGCTTCTATAATATTGTCTACGTATTCCTGGGCAGGCAGGAGGAGCCATGTTTGAACACTTGGGTTCAGAGATGCTAACTGACTTGCCCAAGGCCACAAAGGGAATTGTCAATAGTTGTGAAGGTGCAGGATTCAGCTCTGACAGTTGTCTCTCTTCTAATCTCTTAGTTTGGGTGCTCCTCCCCTCTTCTCTCTCCGCCAGTATCCACCCTAAAGCTGCATTCTCTAACAGAATGGGTTCCAAAGCTCAAGCCCTTTCCTTTTTGTCATATGATGGAAATAAAATCTAGGAGTTGGAGAAGAGGAAGGAGGAAGCAGAGACTGCTGTGGCTGATATTCAGCTTTGATCACATCATGTCCCTCCTCAGAGACCTTCAATGGTTCCCCATTAACCATGAAAAACACCTAATGCCAGTTTTTAAGCAAGGCCCTTTGTGAAACTGGCTCAGGCCATCTTCCCACCCTCTTTCTCACTACTCCTCCCTCTTCAGTAGTCACATTGTGGGCTTTACTGTTCCCAGAACCCTGCTAGAGCTGTGCTTCTTCCACTGGGCTTTTGGAAATCTTTTTTTCAGCTAATCTAGATCAATGATTCTCCAACCAACCACAGATTCTATACAGAGAAACTTCTGATGCCTGGGTCTTGCACCAAAGATTCTGCTTAAATTGTTCTGGGATGGAACATCAGCATCTTAGCCTATATGACACTTTGTAAACTATAAATCAGCATAAACAGTAAAAACAGATTGGGCTCTTGTATGCTCACAGTCTGCCTTAGAATGAGGCAGAAAATGGGCGGAGAGAAGTTTAAGAGCTTGATTTCATATCTAATTTAAATATAATCCCTTCCCTCTGAAAGCTAGTGTGCTTGTTTTCCAGAGCTGGGGAGACTATTTGCCCCAAAATGGCTGAGTCAGTCTTCTCCTCTGGCTGCTTTTTCTTCTCTTTTACGTCTAGGGCTGAAAAGAACTGCAGAGAGCAATAGAAAAGGCTTCCCATTGCTTACTAAAGCATTCACTTCCTGTGCGGGTCCTGATAATTGGTTTCCTGTCATTCTACTACCAGGCTGCAAACTCCTCCAGGGCAAAGGCCTGTATCTTTTATCTCTATCTTCCAGCACTAAGCACAATGCTTGGCACACAAATAACACTTAATAAGTGTTGGCTAACCCATGATAAATGTGGTCCAATTTCAGCACTTTGAACAAGACAAGATTCAATGAGTGCAAGTGACTTACCAGTATACCTGAGGGAGTTGGTGGCAGAGATGTGCCGAGAATCTAGCTCCTATTGTTTCCAGGATGTACTCTACATATTCACACACATTCTTCTGCCTTCCTTCTCCCAACCCACCAGGACACTGATCAAGGAAGCAGAAATATCAAGCACTCAGTACTGCATTCCAATTCCCAAGCGATAGCAGTGTCCCCTGGGGTTTACTGAAGCCCTAGGGACCACAGAGACTTCAAAACCAAGGCAGACTACTCTCATCCAATTCCAAGGAATCAACCCCAATGTATTAGAGCTATTCTCATAAAACCATCTCTATCTGTGCTTTCATTAAGATGGGGAGGCACTGGCCCTTTACATTTCTGGTGACTTTATAACAGCGGTTCTCAATGTGTAGGCAGCAGACTCAACATTGGTACCATCTGGGAACATCTTTGAAATGCAAATTCTTCAGTTCTAGCTCAGACCTATTGAAACAGGAACTCTGGGGATGGGGCTTAGCAACCTTGTTTTAACAAGCCACCAAGGTGATTCTAATGCATGCTAAAGTCTTTAGAACAGCTAATTTAGAAGAAGGAGGAGGATCAGGGCCCTATAAAACCCTTCATGCAATGCCTTGGCTGGACGGAGGGGTGTAGGAGCCTAGTGCCTGTCATCACAGGCTTCCAGAGAAGGGCTGAAGTGACTTGTGCCTGAGTGAAGCTAGTAAGCCTTTTAGGCTGAGGCTGATGAGCAAGAATGAATTGACTTGGAAGGTGGCTATTCCTGGCTGAATCTGGAAGAGACTCCTGGTTCTAGGAGAGCCAGAAGTTTCCACCAACATGTGTGCTGATGCCGGATGAGGACTAAGGTCAACTTGAAGGTTCCATCTACCCGGCCTGGTATTCTGACAGCAGGGACTGGGTTTAGCGGCTCCCTCTCCAGGTGATGGGCTTGCTCTGGGCAGGGAGAAGGCAACTGGCCTGGTGACTGGCAATGCCTTTCTGACTTGGGCTTGAGATAAGGACTATGTGGGAAATACAAGTATCCGCCTGCCCTCAGCGTGCGGTTATCCAGGCCTCAGGGTTAAAGGCTGCTGGCTTGGGCACAGGTTCTGAAAGGGTGTAGGTCATGGCAGCCTCCCCCAAAGGAGGAAGTTCTGAGACATCCCTGCTCAGGGGAGTTGAAGCAGATGTTGTGCTTAGCCAAGCAGCCATCCAGGGAGAAAGGACTGTGGGTATGAGAAGTCCTTAGGGCACAGCTGTGCAGGGCTCCCACCTGATGAAGTGTTAAGCGGGAAGGGGATGGAAAGCTGGCAGTTGGGAAGCATCTGGTCTGAGCTAGAAAGGAACCTGATGCTGGCTGTAGAGTCCGGTTGGAAGAGAACTCCAGAAATGAACAGTCTCTGTTCAGCCCTGGACTCTGGGTGCCTGAGGTTGTCTGACCCTCTAAGGTGGCCTGGGCATGTTTGGGTTCCTGAGCTGGGTACACCTTGGATGGTTAGGAAGTTGGCTTGGGAAAGTGGCAAAGTCTTGGCCTTAGTTACAATCAGGCCCCCTAGGCCATTCCTTCCAGCTGATTCTGGGATGGCTGACCCGTGGATGCTGCCTCATATCTGGGCAATGTCACAGGCAGGATCCTGAAAGAGGCCAATGCTATGCCTGAGCTCGTGTACTTTGGGTCTGGCTGTTGGAACTAATAGCTTTCTTTAAGCAGGGTGGGTTCTGGAAAGACAATTGGAGTCTTTAAGCAGTGGCTTAGCTGATTGGAGAGCCAGTGGCCAAGTGCTACGAAATCCCTCCACAGCCTCTGCATCACCTGACCTCCTGGTATCCACCATGAAGACTGAGCTTTGGCATGAGAGCCTGGCTTGGTTTGGTGTCACAGGAAGAAGCTACTGGGCAAAAGTTCAGAGTAGCTGTGTAGCTGTGTGGACAATATGAGCTTGGTACACTCCTAATATCTCATTTTGCCTCGAGCTTGTTTTCCCAGGTGGTGTTGGCTACTGTCCCCACAATGCCTATGGAGAAAGGCCAAAATTCAATTCTTGAAAGACTTTGAGTGCAGGGGGTGGGGAGAAGATGAGCCCTAAGATCGAGTACCCAGGTGTTGGGAATAGCCTAACCATCACTCATCAACCCACACAATGACTTACTGTGGCAGGGCCTCCTAAGACAAAGCCCCACTCTGCCTCAAGACCTTTAGTTTAGCAGGGGCGGAGAGGGCTGCTGTGAAGAGGAGAGAGAACAGCACTAGCTGAATGTTGAGGGGGGAGAAAAGCCTCAGATTAATAAGCAGTGAGGTGGGAGGCAGGAGGAATATAGGCTGCAAGTGGGAAATGTATGTCCTCACTGCAGAAATGAGGAATGTTAGTGCCTTCCCACTTGCAAGCTGTGGCAGAGACTGGACTGAGGGTTGAGGCCAAGCTGGATCCTGTCTGGCACAGGCACTAAGGGGAAAGAAGAGTGGGAGAGCCATGTGTGGAAGAAACCCCACTACTGTGAGGGGCTTGAGTAAAGCTGGCACCAAGCTGAGTGGTAGCAGCTGGCTAAATGGCATCAGAGTCTTAAAGGTTCCCCGTGCACCACCCCACCACCACCACCGTCCCCACCCCCCCCCCCCCCCACCTTCCCCCCATGCCAAACCGCTATGGAGCCGCCTCAATGTGGGCCATCCTGGCTCTCCTTGGCCTCAGTCCCACAGCTGGGACTTCATGGGCCTGACTGTCCTGCTTGAGCCACTGAACCCCTGCTGTCCGTGCAGATGTTGCAGAGGGTCAGTGTTTCTGTCATGGCCTAGGACAAGCCCTTCTGTGATTTCTATGATGGATTCTATCTCTACTCTTCCCTGGGATCCTATTGTCCCTGCTGCTCCCTTGAGAGGCAGGGGCACCTTTCTTTGTGTAATGAAAGCAGTTTCTCCTGGCTCTGGCCTCTCAAATGTTGCTTCCTCCAAAGAGCATTGTCTCACCCACCCAGGGACTGAGCAGCCGCAGGGCCCCGCTGATGGCGTCATCAGCAGCTGCCGGAGGGCCCCTGCTCTTGTGTGCTTTTGTTCCTTTGACTGTCTTCCTTCCTCCAACTCTTGAATGTAGGACTGTCAGCGCCCCCCTCACCTGTGGCATGAAGTTTTCCTTACTTATCCTCTTCGTGGGCCATTTTACTCTTTAGTATCGCTAAACCTTTGGATGTTTCACCCCCTCAGATTGTTTTCTGACTCCTATTGTTTGGCTGATAGCATGTCCATTCTCCACATCTTAAGTGTTCTTTTCATGTGATGTGCATTGCCCCTTTCCTTCTAGATGATCTTATCAATCTTGATTTTTAAAGTAAGCTAACTTGTTCCTTAGATCAATTCTGCTCTCATAACCATTGTATCCTGTATTTTAATGACGTTCACACCTAATCTAATGTTGCTAATACCTTTTTAATCTCTGATTGATCTATTTTAACATTTCTCCTCCTGAAATCTGTGATCCAGTTAACTATCCTGAAATAGTTGTACTCCTAAAACTCATCTTGGCTTGAGCTCACTTTCCCGGGGGATGTTGGCTACTAACAATGCCTCTGGGGGAAGGCCAGGCCTCCAGTGCTCAAAGGACCCCCAACCCCACAGGTTAGGGGTAGGTGTTACCAGCGGTTCCTTTTTCTTAGAGCTCCCAAGATGGCAGCAAGCCTTTTGTTCTCTGGCCTGGGGTTCTTGGCCTCATGGATTCCAAGGAATGGAACCATGGGCCATGCAGTGAGTGTTATATTTCTATTAGAAGCCATGGGTCACAGAAGAGAACCGTGGAACCTAGCGACTAGTGTTCACCTCGATTAGGACGACCCTGGGCAGTTAGCCATGCAGGAACAATGGCAAGCCTCTAGCCAGATCAGAAGCGGCAATGGGTGCCTCACTGAATTAGAAGCACAGTGGACGCCCTGCTGGATCCGGAGGGGTGAAAGTCAACGGTGGGTCTGCAACGGCAGCGTTCAGCAGTGGTGGACAGCAAGCAAAAGCTCAGCTCAAGACGGAACAAACACCAATCAGAAGAGTGTACAGTTGCAAGATTTAATAGAGTGAAAGAGCTCCCATACAACAGGAGGGGACCCAAAGGGGGTTGCCACTGCCTGCTCCAATGACTTGGGTTTATATCCTGATCATTGTCCCTCCCCCTGTATGCTCTCAAGCAATAGATGATGACTATTTCTTTACCTCCTGCTTCTAGCCTAATTGGTATTTTAGTGAGCTCTCTTTTACTACCTGATGGGGGGTGTGAGCTGAGTTACAAGCCCTGTGTTTAAAGGTGGGTGAAGTCACCTTCCCCAGCTAGGCTTAGGAATTCTTAGTCGGCCTAGGAAATCTAGCTAATCTTGTCTCTCATACCGGAGAGATGATGAACCCTAAAATAGAATGCCTGGGTGCCAGGAAGATGGCTAATCACTCTCCTGCCCACAAAATGACTTCAAAGGGCAAGGCCTCTCTGCTTACATGGCTGTAATTTACTAGCCCTGGGGAAAGTGGCATAGGTGGGAGGTTTTCTTGACACGAGAGATTACTAAGCAATTCTCCCAGTTTTTACTTAGCTGACTTAGGGCTTTTTGCTTGGACCTGATTTTATTCTTGATGACACCTGGCCCAGAGGTGTAACTACCTGTAGGTATGAGACCAACCGTGTCTCAACATAATAGGGGAGAAGCAGGAGCAGAACTTAACCTACTTTTGTCTTTAACATATCATCCACAGCTGAGCCAAGATGCCTCCTGCCCCAGAACAGAGCCACCACCCTAACACTAGGTCAAAACAGCCTGGAGCTGCTTGTCTTTCTCCAGTCTGTTGTCTTAATCTCTCTAGGCTTGTTCCTGGTGGATGAAGCTAGCAATTGTGATCAGCATCTTTAGAGCCAGGACTAGATCTAATCAGTTAAGACTTCATAGAAGTGCTAGACTATAATTTTGACTGTGCTGGGTTTGGTGGTCCTAGTGAATAGCAGCTGAGTATGTCAACTTTAAATAGTGAGATTCAGAAAACAGTAAGCATAGAGTTTACAAAGCTTGAGGATGGCCACCTCGAAAACAGACCATGCAGGAAAGGGGTCAGTGCTCCAAAGGGAGAAATTAAGTTTTCATTTACACAGGCAAAGACATTTAAGCAGGGCTACAACACTTTCCATGAAAGGTCAGTATATGCATTATAGCAATCTGATTGGTTACAGCTTGCTACATTCCAAGGAAGATTGCTTTAACATTACCTAAGGAAGGTCTGGAGGTTTCTCATTTTTGACATCATTTTATCTTTCCTAATCACTTATAGAAAAAAGCAGAAGTTGGCAGCTGCATGCTGTGTGACTCAGGCCATATAGCCACACTCCTCTCAAGGCTGAAAAGTTATAACAGCTTTATGTGTGAGTTACTTAATTCTAAAAGTACCCAAGAAAATGAACTAGAAAGTCCACTGTGAAACTCTTAAATCCATGCTTCTCTTTCATACTATCAACCTATAGGAAGAAACTAGGGCAAAATTAATATAATTCATTGGGCTAAGGTTGAGGACTGCAGTCTAGGAGTCTTGGATTCATGTTGCCCTGAATATATACTCCAATTGGAAGCAATTACAAATAGCTCTTTAAAGTAATAGGGAGCAGTTCCTAAGTTGTTTACCAGGAATTTACATTGATTCAATAAAATAACATCAGTTACCAATTGACTATACATTGTTCTTTGTATTAAAAAAATCCAGGAACATGAGGATAATGGATGAAGGTCAGATTGTACAACTTGCAAGAACACTTCAGATAATTTATCAGCTAGTCTGAAGACAGGGAAGGCTAAAACAGTGCCTTTAAATTACCCCTGGGCATAGGTACAAGGGATGTGTCAAGTCTCATGCCTCTGAGCCTGATAACTTTTTGCATCTTTCACATTCCTAAGACTGCACTAGGCCACTTTACTTTCTCAATGGCTTTTTTCCCAGCTTATTTTAGGTTCTGGGGTACATGTGTAGGCTTGTTACATGGATAAATTATGTGTTGCTGAAGTTTGGTATATGAATGGTCCCCTCACCCGGGTAGTGAATATAGTACTCCATGGATAGTTTTTCACCATCCCCCTTCTGGTAGTTCCTGGTGTCTACTGTTGCCATCTTTGTCCACGAGTAACCGATGTTGAGCTCCCACTTATGAGTGGAAATATGCAGTATTTAGTTGTTCTGTTCTTGCAATAATTTGCTTAGGATAATGGCCTCCAACTCCATTTGCTGCAAAGGACATGATTTTGCTCTTTTGTGGCTGTGCAGTATTCCATGGTGTATATGTACCACATTTTCCTTAGCCCACCATTGGTGGGCATTGAGGTTGAGTCCTTGTGCTTGATATTGTGAATGGTGCTGCAATGAATATGCATGTTCCAATGTCTTTTTGGTAGGGTCCAATGGCAGCTCTGTTTTTAGCTCAATTTCCAAATTGCTTTCCACAGTGACTGAACTAATTTACATTCCCACCAATGTGTATAAGCATTCCTTTTCTCTACAGTCTCATCAGCATCTGTTTTTTGGCTTTGGGGATAATAGTCATTCTGACTATTGTGAGGTGGTATCTCATTGTGGTTGAATTGCATTTCTTTGATTAATGATAAGTATTTTTTATTTGTTGGCTGCGTGTGTGGGTTCTACTGAGAAGTGTCCGTGTCCTCTGCCCATTTTTATAACAGGAATGTTTCTTCTTGAATTGTTTTAAGTTCCTTATAGATTCTGGATACTAGAGCTTTGTCAGATGAATAGTTTGCAACAATTTTCTCCCATTCTGTAGGTGGTTTGTTTACTCTAGATTCTTCTGTGCAGAAGCCCTCTAGTTTAACTATGTCCCACTTGTCAATTTGTTTTTTGTTTCACTTGTTTTGAGTAGCAGGGCTATGACCTGGCAGCCTCCTGACCACATCATCACATTCCTGACTTGGGGCCTTTGCTGACACTGTTCCCTCTGCCTGGAATCCTCCCTGAGTCCTCTTCCATGTTTATGGTTTCCTCTTGCCCCTGGGTATAGCTCCCAGCACCCCTGCTTCGGAGCAGTGAGGTCCTGCAGGCAGTACCAAGGCATACCGGCCAGAGCCTGCTGCAAGTGCTAGTCCAAGCTCAGCTTGCCTTTCCTCTGCCCCATGAAGCAAAAGCAAGACCAGCTACATAATTTTCAGGGTCCAGCATAAAATTAAAGTGCAGGGCCCCTTGTTCAAAATTAAGGATTTTGAGACAATAGATTATTATAAGCAATATTTACACTACTGATCTATCAAACACTAGATCTTTTTCTTCTATTAAACTTTGTGTTTGTACCCATTGATGACTATAGTTTACAATAATGGATTATTTAAAATAGCTAGAATAATTTATTTCTGGCATAAAGGAAAGACAAATATTTAAGGTGATATTTCAAGTACACTGATTTGATCTTACAAATTACATAAGTATATTCAATGATCACATGTAAACATTTTTTAAAAATTTGAGATGGACAAATCCCAGTTGAGGGACATTCTATAAAATAGCTAACCAATAATCCTTGAAACTGTCAAGGTCATTGAAAATAGGAAAAGGCTAAGAAACTCTCAACCAAGAAGAGCCTAAGGAGTCATAATTACTGTATGTAATGTGAGATCCTGGATTGGGATCTCAGAAGAAAGGTATTAGATAAAAACTAAGGAAATCTGGAGGTTGAGGCAGGAGGATTGCTTGAGCCCAGGAGCTTGAGGCTTCAGTGAGTCATGATCACACACCTGTACTCCAGCCTGGGTGACAGAATGAGATCCTGTCTCAAATAAACTGAAGGAAGTCTGAATTTAGTACGTAATATATGAAAATTTTCACTAATTGTAGTAAATGTACCCTACTAATATATCACTAATAAAGGAAACTGGATGAGGGGTATATGAGAACTTCCTGTACTGTATTTGATATTTTTCTGTAACACTAAAACTGTCCTAGAATTAAAAGTTTACTTTTTAAAAATTAACATTAAATAGGCTGGGCACGGTGGCTCACGCCTGTAATCCCAACACTTTGGGAGGCCGAAGCAGGCAGATCAAGAGGTCAGGAGTTCGAGGCCAGCCTGACCAACATGGAGAAACCCTGTCTCTACTAAAAATACAAAATAAGCTAGGTGTGGTGGCACGTACCAGTAATCCCAGCTACTCGGGAGGCTGAGGCAGGAGAATCGCTTGAACCCGGGAGGCGGAGGTTGTGGTGAGCCGAGATCATGCCATTGCACTCCAGCTTAGGCAACAAGAGTGAAACTCCGTCTCAAAAAAGAAAAAAAAATAAAATATTTTGAGATGGCAACAGCAGAGATGACGAAGTAAATTGTCCACGACAGTCAGGATTTGAACATAGATCTGCCTGACCCTAAGGCTTTTGTGACTAACTGCTTACACTGCCTGAATACCAGTGAGAACACCATCCCCTGGGGAAAAGAGAAGGATGGAAGAAGGTTATCACCATATTTAGTATAGGTTAAGAGTCTACCCAGGCCACATAAAATATGACTGCATTTACATGAAATTTCCAAAATAAGCAAATCCATAGAGATAGAAAGCAGATTAATGGTTGCTAAGAGTTGAGGGAGGGGAGAATGGGGAGTGACTGCTTAATGGGTACAAGATAGTGGTGATGATTATATAACATTGTGAATATATTAAAAACCACTGTGTGGGTGGCTTTTCAGAGTCTATACACTGCTAAAAGATGCAGTTCAGGGCAGAGTTCACATAGCTATATGCACTGGTGAGGAATGTGAGATAAAATTCACATAATAAAATTTATCATTTTAACCATGTTATTTAGAGTGTTCTGATATTTCCTATTATTTATACTATGTGATTATGTCACATCCACAGAATTAAATTCTAGAAAGTAACAAAAAGTTTTAATGAAGACAATAAGAGGTGGTTTGTTGCCTATCAGATTTGCAATGATTCACATTATTTCTAATGAGTGGTAAACAGACACTTCCACACAGTATTGTCAGGAATATACATTAGTAATATGTTCTGAATATATTGTGTTAACATAAAATTTTATAGCTTTACACAGATTTGAAAGAATAATTTCAAGAACCTCTTATAGAGAAATGCTTACAAAGTTATTTTCATATATATGGGCAAGGTTAAGTATACCAAAATTTGAAATAGAGATAAACTAAGTTTTCATTACTAAGATATGGATGCCCCAAATATACTTCAATAAGATGAAGCATCTAGTTGATATAAAAAGAAAACTAAAATTTTGCTGTAAAGTAATTTAAAGTGTTATGATAGAAAACTAGTTCCATGGAAAGATGGTCGTAATTAGGGCAAAGGCAGGTTATAAAGCTCATAAGTGGGCTGGATGCATTTTGGCTTGTATAGATCTATAGCTATTTATCTACAGGCCTTAAAGCATAAAAATAAAGGTGATTTTTTTTTTTTTTTTTTTTTTGAGACGGAGTCTCGCTCTATCGCCCAGGCTGGAGTGCAGTGATGCAATCTCGGCTCACTGCAAGCTCCGCCTCCCGGGTTCACGCAATTCTCCTGCCTCAGCCTCCTGAGTAGCTGGGACTACAGGCGCCCGCCACCATGCCCGGCTAACTTTTTATATTTTTAGTAGAGATGGGGTTTCACCATGTTAGCCAGGATGGTCTCAATCTCCTGACCTCGTGATCCACCCACCTTGGCCTCCCAAAGTGCTGGGATTACAGGCGTGAGCCACTGCACCCGGCCAGGTGCTCTTTTAATCTTGTTACATAGAGTTTTCCCTTCAACATAGGAAGAGGTTGTACTTTCTGTTTGGAAGCCATTAATATCCCTATACACTGGGAATACCCTTTTTTGTCACGTAGATTTTCAGAAATCGGTCTGGTGGGCTTGGGTTAAACCCCATCCCTCCCACCTTCCTGCTCAGTGACGTTCAAACTGAAGTTTGGACTTCTGTCATGAGGGGCACCAATATACCACCATTGTCAAATTCTCTACAAAGAAATGCATGCAAGGAGCAAAACAAAAATACCTCCCTTCAGACTTATGAGCCTATGTACAGAATGATTTTAATTCTTCCAAAAATAAAAAAACTAGTAAGAGTAAGACAGTAAAAACAAACTGGGGCACTCATATAAAACACCAGGCAGCTTTAGTGTGCTTTAGCAGTCCCCAGCAAGCAAAGTGCAGTATAGGACAGGCAAGAGTTGTCTGACAGAGGATCAGGTGCCATTGACAGATCTGGGCAGCTGTGTCCACAGTGTCCTGGAGCCTGTGAGGGAGTGGGAGGAGATCCTGTGCCATTGGCCTGAGCTGGGGGCCCTTCTTGGTGAAGAGTAAGGGGTCAGGGACTCACACGAAAGGGAGACTGAGTTCCTCTCCATATGGTGACTGTGGCATGCTGGAGACATGATTAATGCCCTCAGGCTCTTTGTTCCTTCCCCCAGTCCAAAGACAACAACTAGGAGGGACCCCTCTACAGTGTGGATACCTCAACCTACACTGAGGAGATAAGAGTTAAACCAGTGAGATGTAGATTTAAGGTCAACAGCAAATTGAGCTGTTTTAATACACATGTGAATTTTCCAAACAGAATTGGCATCATAGCATATAAACCATTACAAGACACTTTTTATTCTTTGCAAAATATACTCATTTTTATTAAAGCAGTAAAAGCAGAATAGAGTTGGATGTCACCTAGCGGCCAGAGACAGGATGGAAGCTCTGAGGGTTTCAGAACAGGGGGCTCAGCAAGGGGGCGAGAGGAATGGAGGCTGGCGGTTAACTCCAAGGTATCAGGCAGTTTTCTGCAATTATTCACCTGATTGTAGCAATCTCTCTGCATCAACTATTTTCTAGGATATCTAAAACTGAGATTGGAATCCAGCCCATCTCTGAATTCAAGGTGAAACTGCACTTGTGAGTGTGTATTTAGAGTGATGATAGAGCCAGAGGACACACACACATACATACTCAGTTATCTCAAAGTTTAATCAACCTTATTTCACCATAAATTTAACATAGTGAATGCTTTTTCAAATTAATAAATATGTGTGCACATGATATTTGTCAATCTGTTCACAAGTAATTTTTTGTTTAAATTTGTATGAATATTTTTATAAGACAAAATTTCAAACAATAAAGGTATATTCCTAAATAGAAATTAATCTGCATCCTTCACTTGCTCTTCCCCTACCCCTTAACCCAGAAAGGTTTGCTGTCAATAGAACAAAGCTTTTATCCCAGACATGTTTCACATCATGCCTCTGAGCAGACCCAAATTCTGTTCCCAGGTTGGGAAGAATGTAATTGACCTCAGCTGGTGAGCTCAGTGATAGGTCACATGAAGGAAGCAAGGAGTAGTGTTTGCCTAATGGCTGCTCCTGGACTGCTCAGTATATTAATATATTTATAGAAAAATTGTGAACGTGTCCAGCAGTAACCAGTACAGGGTCCTCAGATCATGCATTATTCAGCCATAGCACACCAGGATTTCAGCCACCTGCTGCCTTCTTGGAGAGGCAAAAATTTAGCATTTATTTGACTCACAATTGCCCATTGTCCATTTTCTCACTAATAACTAAATATGTATTTAGCTCAAAACTCATACTAGTCGATTAGAGGCCTCTCATGAGCCCTAAAGTGAAAATAAGAGCGTAAGAAAGGAAATGTGCTGGGTGAAGTGGCTCACACCTATAATCCCAGCACATTAAGAGGTCGAGGTGGGAGGATCACTTGGGCCCAGGAGTCCGAGACCAGCCTGGGCAACCTAAAGAGACTCCCGTCTCTACAAAAATAAACAAAAAAAAATTAACTGGGTGTGTTGGTATGCACCTGTGGTCCTAGCTACTCGAGAAGCTGAGCTGGGAGGATCGCAGGAGCCCCAGGAGGTTGAAGCTGCAGTGAGCCATGATCGCGCCACTGTACTCCAGCCAAAAAAAAAAAAAATACATGAGCAATTTCTAGTGTTAAATCTGAGATAAGATAGCTTCATCACGTTAACTTTTAAAAATAAATTTATTGTCTATAAGATATGCAACATGATGTTCTAAGATACATACAGAAAGTAAAGTATTAGTTACTATATAATGAAGAAAATAAACATATTCATAATACCACATAGTTACACATTTTTTTTGTGCATGGCAAGAACAGCTAAAATCTTCTCATTTAGCAAAACCCCTAAGTATATTCATTTTCAAACTTTCTCAAGTTTCAAGCAATTGATTATTTTTAAAAATCTCCCCATTCAGCCAGAATCTCCATCTCTTTCCCTTCAAAGTTAAACTACCAAAAAGAGTTTTCTACATTTCCTGTTAAAATTCTTCACTTCCCCCTGCACTGTGGCTTCTGTCCCCAGGATTGCAATGAACATGATCTTACCAAGGTTGCAGTCCACCTATTTGTCACTAGGTCCAGTTTTTTATGTAAATGTATTAACCTGTGAAGTATTACTTTTAATGAGCTCCTAAAATATGCATGCTTGTGTAGTTGCTTCTATCACCTAACAACAGAGCCTTGACAGTTTCCCAGGCTCTGGAGCATGATGTGCTGAACATAAATCCAAGCTGTCCCACTCCCTAACTGTGCAGTCTCGGGTATAATTTTTATTCTATCTGCTCCTTAGTTTTCCATCTACAAAATGGAGATCAGCAACAGTTTCAACCTTGTAAGGGTGCTGTGAGAATTGAACGACTCAATAGCCAAAAAGCACTTGGCACATAACATATTGTAGCCATATTTGTTTCTCTATCTTTATTGGCCATTAGTATCTACTATCTCTATGGTAAAGACTCATATTTGCTCATAATCAATGACCTTTGAGGTATGGTTTTAGTGAGACAAGCAGGTTATAAAACTAAATGTAGAATGAGATCTTATATTTTGTAGATAAGTATATAAATGTATTCATTTCTGCATAAATTTATAAGTACCTGCATAAGAAAATTTGTGAAAGAATGTTATACAGATATAAGCATTAGCAGGTATTCTCTTTGAAATACTCTCAAGATATTTTGAGAGCAGGTATTCTCTTTTGTTTTAGAGTAATGCTGTTTATTTCATTTCTTATGTATTTATAACTGTAATAAATATCAAATACTCCTGCAATTATACAAAAACATTGTCAGGACCACTCAAGCATTCCTTACCCCACCCACAGGAAAGAGACACACATTTAGAATGAAGAATATCCCCGAAGCTCAAGAATAAAAGATACTGAGGGAGCCACTTCCAAGTATACGAGGATATATTTTCCCCTAATTCAAAACCAAAGCGATAATTATCAATATTTTATACACCATGATATTCTAGGATTTAAAACCTAGTAGTTTTACACGTTTGTAGTATTGTGCCCTCATGGATACACATTCAACAACTCCTCCCACTTTGAATTACCCACTGGCGCAGATGAAATCCTGGTTCAGAGTCCTGTAGGTGGTAATGGTATGAGGGTCAAGGGCATGTGACTTCTCTCTCCTCTTTATCTGCACTCTTTATTTGAGACTCCATAGGAAACTATTTTTCCAGCATCAGTATAGAAGCTCAAATAATGGGGCAAAAATGACACAGAATTAAAGAAATGGTTTGATGATCTTTTCCCTCTTCCTACATTCCTTGGCAAAGCCATCCTGCATCACAGAAATAGCCCCAAAGCTTCATTTATAAACTAAATGTAAGTATATGCTACTTCTTCCTACTCCATTACCAGCTGGTCTCTGTGTAGTTATGCTGTTTGGTTTAGATGACAGTCATCACTTCTCTGGGAAGGAGAAGAAAAGTGGGCCAGGATGAACATTTGTTGAAGACTAGGTGCCATCTTCTCTGTATAGGATTTCTTTAGGTGCCATCTTCTCTGTATAGGATTTCTCATTTACCCCACAGGACAGTTCTGTAAGTAAGGCATCATGAGTTCTCAGTGGTTCCCTTTTCCAGATGACCATGGGCAAGCTGACAGAGGTTAAAGAAGTTTTCCAGTGTCATACATCAAGTAAAAGGCAGGAATGAGGTTCCAGCTTTTGTCCTCATTAAAATGTTCCATGCATTTTCAACAGAGGATATATTGCCCCCAGTGGGCTGAGAATTGGTTTTTAAGGGTAGGGAGATAGTAGACATTAAAATGGTTTGTGGCACTACATAGGACCAAAATACATAAACAGTTAACACTATATCTGTGGTATTAAAATTTCACATTTCAGGCAAGAAGCGATTAATAAGGAGGAAAAACGTCTAATAAGGCTCCTTTGGACAATGAAAGTAGGTTGGGAAACATTTAATGTGCCCATTGATATCTTCTGTAGATAATGGGTCACCAAGGCTTAGGGGCTGGTCATTTCACACCACCCCATGGATGCCTACTCAATAACCCCTTTAGATGATGATGCTGATGATGATAATGGGCATTTAATTATAAGTTACTTGAGTAGTATTTTCATTAATCTTAACCTTTACTCAAGTAATTTATAATTAAATGTCCATTTTATATCAGGTTATAGAAAGTTAGGAGAAGTTAAATAAATCAGGGAAACTTTGTCGTTAATGTCTGAAATTTCACTAAAGCTTCTGCTACAGATCTTCACAACCCTGTGCTCAAAAGATCCCCCTGACTCCCCGAGCAGAGCCTGCAGACTGACATGGAGAGCTACATGGAATCTAGGCAGAGCCACTGCTCAGGCACACATGGAGCTCCAGGGCCCTTGGACTGCTGGGCACCCCAGCACCAGTGGCTGTAGCTCTGGTAACAAGAGAGGCCAGGCCCCCTGGAATGCCTCCAGTATAGGGGCTAAATCCATGGGGCTGAGGAGCAGATGGACTGCAGGCCTCACCTCCATTGCACTTTGCTGGATATTGCCCACTGGGCTGGGTCCCTAGCATGGCCACTCCAGCCTCACTTGAGCTCTAGGGCCAATAGCAGCCCTGTACTTCCCTGGAATGGAGCTCTCAGTGGTATCAGACGGGTCCACCACCAGTCTTGGCACGGTGATTAAGGACTAATGCAGGCCCCCAACACAGCACAGCTGCCTTACAGAAAAGTGGCCAGACTTTTTCCACATAGATCTCTGTCCCCACTACTTCTTACTGGGTAGGGCCTCCAGACTTGGGATTCCAGCCACCCCACCCATGTCTGGGCTCTTGGGCCAGTAGCAGATCCCCCTGGGGGATCTGTACTTCCCTGGGACACAGCTCTCAATCGTAGCAGGCAGGTCTGCCATTTTTGCTGCTCTGCAGCTCCTGCTCCTGTTTCCCTCAGGCTCAGGAGGGAGCCAAAAGACTTAGGACTAATGCAATCCTCCAGCACAGTGCAGCTGCTTTTTGGATAAGAAGGCAGACTCTCTTCCACATGGGCCCTGGCCCTGTTACTCCTCAGTGGGCAGGGTCTCTCAACCCGGGCCCCCAGAACAACCACCTTGTCCCCGCCCAAACGTTTAAGTCAGTGGCGGCTCTGTCATTCTCTAGGGAGGAAATCACACAGACAACCCACAGCCCCTCTCATTGCAGCTGCAGTGGTACTGCCCTTACTGCCTTTGGGCTGGGGAAGGAACAAAGGTCCAGGTCGCATTGCTGGCACCACCAGCACACCACAGCCGCCATATGGGGAGGAGCCCAGTCTGTCTTCCCTGTGAGGCCTCACTCCCTACTCTTCAACAGGCAAGGCCCCTGGCTTGGGACTACAGGGCAGCTACGCCACCCCCAACTGAGCATTCCCACTGGCAGTGGCTCTGTGTTTCCCTGGGGTGGAGTTCCCAGTGGCAACAGACAGCCCCTTTACCACTGCCACTGCAGTGGTTTTGACCTTGTTGTCTTTGGACTGGGGAAGGAACAAAGAGCCTGAGGGCATTAATCATGTCTCCAGCATGCCACAGTCACCATATGGAGAGGAACTCAGTCTCCCTTTCGTGTTAGTCCCTGACCCCTTACTCTTCACTGAGAAGGGCCCCCAGCTCAGGCCCATGGCACAGCCACCCCACCCTCTGGCTGAACACTTGCATTAGCAGACTCTCTGCATTTCTGTGAGGTGGGGCTCCCAGAGACAACTGAAAGTCCCTCTGACACTGCCACTGCAAAGGTACTGCCCTCGATGTCCTTGGACTGTGGAAGAAACAGACACGTGAGTGCCTTACTCACACCTCCAGCATGCTGCAGTTGCTGTAAGAAGAGGCCAGTCTGTGTTCCCCATGGGCCCCCAGGCTTGAGCCCACAATGCAACCACCCCACACCAGGCCAGTCACTCTGATTGACAGCGGTTCTGCATGTCTCTGGGATACAGCCCCAAGAGACAAATTAAAGGCCCTCTGCCATTGCCACTGTCAAGGTTCCTGTTTGCCCCCATGCTGTGGAGGGAACATAAAGGTTGAGCTTACCCCGGGGCTGCAGTATGATGTCCAGGAGTGCCAAACCCAGATCTGCAGCCAGCACTTGAGTGGGAAAGGAGCCTACACTCTGAGAGCACTGAGAGAGAGAAAGCACAGCTGCAAATGTGGGCAAATACAGAGTAGTCATGTGACTGAACAACAGTCTACCTATCAGCCAGCATGCTTAAGCACCATCTACTGGATCACAGCCCAAACTTCAACACAAAAAAATACTTTAATATATCCCCTGTGAAACCAAGGACAATAATTCAGCTACAAATAAATACCCTGCACAAAGCATTACCCGTCTGAAAACATCAAGAAATGAAGGTAACTGACTACACTCAAATTACACCACAGTTAAGGGTACACAAGCCCACACACATGAGAAACAATCAGTGCAAGAACTCTGGCAACTCAAAAGCCAGAGGGTCTACTTACCTGCAAATCACTGCACTAGTTCCCCAGCAATGTTTCCTAACCAGGCTGAAAAGGCTGAAATGACAAAAATAGAATTCAGAATATGGATAGGAATGACCATTGACATTCAGGAGAAAGTCAAAACCCAATCCAAGGAATACAAGGAATACAATAAAACTATATAGGAGATAAAAGATGAAATGCTGTTGTAACAAAGAACCAGGCTGGGCACAGTGGCTCACGCCTGTAATCTCAGCACTTTGAGAGGCCGAGGTGGCCAGATCACTTGAGGTCAGGAGTTCGAGACCAGAGTGGTCAACATGGTGAAACTCTGTCTCTACTAAAAGTACAAAAATTAGCCAGGCGTGGTGGCATGTTCCTGTAATCCCAGCTCCTTGGGAGGCTGACGCAGGAGAATCACTTGAACCCGGGAGGGGAAGCTTCCAGTGAGCCGAGATTTCACCACTGCACTCCAGCTTGGGTGACACAGCAAAACTCTGTCTCAAAACAAAAACAAAAACAAAAACAAAACAAAAAACAAAAACACAACTGATATGACAGAGCTGAAAAACTCACTTTAAGAATTTCATTAAAAAAATCACAAGTATTAACAGCAGAACCCACGAAGCTGAGGAAAATATCTCAGAGCTCAAAGACCAGTTCTCGAAAATAACTAAGACAAAAGCAAAAAACAATGAAGAAGAATGAACAAAACCTCTGAGAAATATGGGATTATATAAACAGACAAAACCCATGACTCATTGGCATCCCTGAAAGAGAGGGAGAGAAAGCAAGCAAGTTGGAAAACATATTTGACAATATCAGCCACAAAAATTTCTCCAAGCTCACTAGAGAGCCCAACATTCAAATTCAGGAAATGCAAAGAACCCTGCAACATACTATACAAGACAATTATCTCCAAGGCACATAGATTCTTCAAGGTCAAAATGAAAAAATATTAAAGGCAGCTATAGAGAAGGGGCAGGTCACCTACAAAGGGAAACCCATCAGGCTAACAGTGAAGTCTCAGCAGAAACCCTACAAACCAGAAGAGATTAGGGGCCTATATTCAACATTCTCAAGAAATTCCAACCAGGAATTTCATATTCCATCAAAGTAAGCTCGTAAGCAGCGAAATAAATCCTTTTCAGACAAACAAATGCTAAGGCAATTTATTAGCACCCGACCTACCTTACAAAAGGTCCTTAAGGAAGTGCTAAATATGGAAAGGAAAGACCGTTACCAGCCACCACAAAAACAGACTTAAGTACACAGTCCATTGACACTATAAAGCTACCACAAAATCAAGTCTGCAATAATAACCAGCTAACAATATAATGACAGGATCAAACTTGCACATATTAATATTACCCTTAAATGTAACCAGGTTAAATGCCCCAATCAAAAGGCATAGAGTGCCAAATTGGATAAAGCAGCTAGACCCAACAGTATGCTGTCTTCAAGAGGCTCCATTTCACATCCAATGACACCCAAAGGCTCAAAATAAAGGGATGGAGAAAAATCTACCAAGCAAATGGAAAACGGAAAAAAGCAGGGGTTCTTTTTCTAATTTCAGACAAAACAGACTTTAAAGCAACAATGATCATAAAAGACAAAGAAGGGCATTACACAATGGTAAAGGGTTCAACAAGAAAACCTAACTAGCCTAAATATATATGCACCAACATAGGAGTACCCAGATTAATAAAGCAAGTTCTTAGAGACCTATGAAAAGATTTAGATAACCACACAATAAAAGCTGGAGACTTCAACATCTCATTGATAGTATTAGACCATCGAGGCAGAAAACTAACAGATATTCAGCACCTGAACTCAACAGCTGACCAGATGGACCTAACAGACATCTACAGAACTCTCCACCCCAAAACAAGTATATACATTCTTCTCATATGCACATGGCACATACTCCAAAATCAACAACGTAATCGGCCATAAAAGAATCCTTATCAGCTGGACGTGGTGGCTCATGCCTGTAATCCCAGCACTTTGAGACACCAAGGCAGGTGGATTACCTAAGGAGTTCAAGACCAGCCTGACCAACATGGTGAAACCCCGTCTCTACTAAAAATACAAAAATTAGCTGGGCATGATGGCAGACGCCTGTAATCCCAGCTACTCAGGAGGCTGAGGCAGGAGAATCACTTGAGCCTGGGAGGTAGAGGTTGCAGTGAGCTGAGACAGCACCATTACACTCCAGCCTAGGTGACAGAGTGAGATTCCATCTCAAAAAAAAAAAACCTTATCAAATTCAAACAAACCAAAATCATACCAAATACACTCTCAGACCTCTCAGACTACATTACAGTAGAATAAATATAGAAAACAGTATTTAGAAAATTGCTCAAAACTATAAAATTACATGGAAATTATACAAAGTGGTTTTGTTGTTGTTGTTGTTGTTTTTTAGACAGAGTCTCACTCTGTCGCCCAGGCTGGAGTGCAGTGGTGTGATCTCGGCTCACTACAACCTCCACCTCCCAGGTTCAAGTGATTCTTCTGCTGCAGCCTCCCAAGTAGCTGGGACTACAGGTATGTGCCACCACGCCCAGCTAATTTTTTTGTATTTTTAGTAGAGATGGGGTTTCACCATATTGGCCAGGCTGGTCTTGAACTCCTGACACAAAGTATTCTTTAATAACTCTTGGGTAAACAATGAAATTAAGGCAGAAATCAAGAAATTATTTGAAACTAATGAGAACAAAGATACAACATATCAGACAATGGAATCTTTGGGACACAGTTAAACCAGTTTTAAGGTGAAGTGCTAAATGTCCACATCAAAAAGTTAGAATGACCTCAAATTAACAACCAAACATTACACCTAGAGTAACTAGAGGAACAAAAGCAAACCAACCCCAGAGCTAGCAGAAGACACAAAATAACCAAATCAGAGCTGAACTGAATAAAATTTATTTGCACAAAAACATACAAAAGGTCAATTAGTCCAGGTTGGCTCTTCAAAACAATAAATAAGATTGATAGACTGCTAGCTACATTAATAAAGAGATAAGATAAAAATAAACACAATCAGAAATGACAAAAGGGACATTACTACTGACTCCACAGAAATACAAAAAAAAAAAAAAAAAACCCTCACAGACTACTTTGAACACCTATACGCATAAAAACTAGAAAACCTCGAATAAATGAATAAATTCCTGGAAACATACAACTCCCCAAGATTGAACCAGGAAGAAATTGAATCCCTGAACAGACAAATAATGAGCTCTGAAATTGAATGAGCAATAAAAAGCATACAAACAAGAAAAAGCCCAAGACCAGATTGATTCACTGCCGAATTCTACCAGATGTAAAAGAAGAACTGAGACCATTTCTACTGAAACTATTCCTCAAAATTGAGGAGGAGATACTTTTCCCTAACTCATTCTGTGAGACCAGCATCATCCTGATCCAAAACCTAGCAGACAACAACAACAACAAAAACTTCAGGCCAATTTCTTTGATGAACATAGATGCAAAAATCCTCAACAAAATACTAGCAAACTGAATCCAGCAGAACATCAAAAAGCTAATCCATCATGATCAAGTAGGCTTTATCTCTAGGATGCAAGGTTGGTTGAACATATGTAAATCAATAAATGTGATCTATCACATAAACAGAACTAAAAACAAGACATGATCATCTCAATGTATGCAGAAAGGCTTTCAATAAAATTCAACATCCCTTCATGATAAAACCCTCAATGAACTAGTCGTTCAAGGAACATACCTTAAAATAAGAGGCATATATGACAACCCCACAGCCAATATCATATTGAACATCCACAAGCTTGAAGCATTACCCTTGAGGACTGGATGCCCACTCTTGCCACTCCTATTCAACATAATTCTGTAAGTCCTAGCCAGAGCAATCAAGCAAGAGAAAGAAATAAAAGGCATCTAAACAGGAAGAGGGGAAGTCAAACTATCTGTTTGCAGATGATATTACTCTGTACCTAGAAAACCCCATAATCTGTCCTAAAGCTCCTCGAACTTCAACTTTAGCAAACAAAATCAGTGTACAAAATCATTAGCATTTCTATACACCAACAATGTCCAAGCTGAGAGCTAAGTCAAGTATGCAATCCCATTTGCAATTACAAAAACAGAAACAAAAACCTAGGAATACAGTTAACCAGAGAGGTGAACGATCTCTACAAAGAGAATTACAAAACACTGCTCAAATAATTCAGAGATGACCCAAACAAATGGAAAAACATTCCATGCTCATGGATAGGAAGAATTGCTATTGTTAAAATGGCCATACTACCCAAAGCAATTTATAGATTCAATGCTATTCCAATCAATCAATGACATTCTTCGCAGTATTAGAAAAAACTATTTTTAAATTCATATGGAACCAAAATAGAGCCCAAATAGCCAAGGCAATCCTGAGGAAAAGTAACAAAGCCAGAGACATCATGTTACCTGGCTTCAAACTATGCTACATAGCATACCTGACTTTGAGCAGCTACAGTAACCAAAACAGCATTGTACTGGTACAAAATCAGACACAGAGACCAATATAACATAATAAAGAGCCCAGAAATAATGCCACACACCTACCACCGTCTGATCTTTAACAAAGTCATCAGAACTAAGCAATGGGAAAATAACCCCCTATTCAATAAATGGTGCTGGTATAACTGGCTAGCCATATGCAGAATGATTGAAACTGGACCCCTTCCTTAAATCATATACTAAGCTCAAGATGGATTAAAGACTTAAATGTAAAACCTAAAACTACAAAAAGTCTTGAAAGCCAGGTGCGGTGGCTCACGCCTGTAATCCCAGCACTTTGGGAGGCCGAGTCGGGTGGATCAATAGGTCAGGAGATCGAGACCATCTTGGCTAACACGGTGAAACCTCATCTCTACTAAAAATATAAAAAATTAGCCAGGTGTGGTGGTGGGTGCCTGTAGTCCTAGCTACTCGGGAAGCTGAGGCAGGAGAATGGTGTGAAACTGGGAGGCGGAGGTTGCAATGAGCCGAGATCATGCCACTGCACTCCAGCCTGGGCGACAGAGCGAGACTTCATCTCAAAAAAAAAAAAAAAAAAAAAAAAGTCTTGAAAAAAGCCTGGGAAATAGTATGCTAGACATTGGCCCTGGCAAATATTTTATGATTAAGAAACCAAAAGCAATTGCAACGATACCAAAAATTAACTAATGGAACCTAATTAAATTAATAGCTTCTGCACAGCAAAATAAACTATCAACAGAGTAAACATACAACCTACAGAATGGGAGAAAATACTTGCAAACTATGCATCCAACAATGATCTAATATCCAGAATCTATAAGGAACTTCAACAAACGTATAAGCAAAAAAAACCCTATTAAAAAGTGGGCAAAGAACACGAACAGATACTTTTCAAAAGAAAACATGCGTGGCTAACAATGAGATATCATCTCACACCAGTCAGAAGGGCTAATATTAAAAAGTCAAAAATTACAGGCCGGGCGCGGTGGCTCACGCCTGTAATCCCAGCACTTTGGGAGGCCGAGGCGGGCAGATCACGAGGTCAGGAGATCGAGACCATCCTGGCTAACACGATGAAACCCCGTCTCTACTAAAAATACAAAAAATTAGCCGGGCGAGGTGGCGGGCACCTGTAGTCCCAGCTACTCGGGAGGCTGAGGCAGGAGAATGGTGTGAACCCGGGAGGCGGAGCCTGCCTGCACTCCAGCCTGGGCGACAGAGTGAGACTCCGTCTCAAAAAAAAAAAAAAAAAAAAAAAATTACAGATGCTAGCAAGGTTGTGGAGGAAAGGAAATGCTTATACACTTCTGGTGGGAATGTAAATTACTTCAGACATCGTGGAAAGCAGTGTGGTGATTTCTCAAAGGACTTGAAATTTCCATTCAACCCTGCCATCCCATTATTGGGTACATACTCAAAGGAATATAAATTCTTCTACTATAAAGTGACATGTACAAATTCCACAGCACTATTCACAATAGCAAACTCATGGAATCATCCTAAATGCTCATCAATGGTAGACTGGATAAACAAAACGTAGTACATACACACCACAGAATACTACACAACCATAAAAAGAATGAGAGCATGTTCTTTGCAGCAACATAGATGGAGCTGGAGGCCATTATCTTAAGTGAACTAATACAGGAACAGGAAACCAAATACAACATGTTCTGACTTATAAGTGGGAGCTAAACATGAGTACACATAGACACGTGTACTTGAGAATAGAGGGTGGGAGAGGATTGAAAAACTACCTATCATGTACTATGCTTATTACCTGGATGATGAAATAATCTGTATACCCAACCCCTGTGACAAGCAATTTGCCTATATATCAAACCAGCAAATATACCCCTGAGCCCCTAGCCTAAAGTAAAAGTTTAAAAAGTATTAAGTGAATAAAAAAATGAATTATACTTGAATATAAAAATAAAAGAAATAGCAACTCTCATACTGGGATATTAGGAGTATATCTGATAAATATTATTCTGATTTCATTATATTAATATAAAATTTTAGAGTATCTGAGATTTTAAAAGGATGCTTTCAAAATCTTATTAAGAAATTCTTGCCAAGACATTTGTGTATATGAGCAAGTGTTACAGATATCATCTGTTATAGAAACTATGGTAAGGGAGCTTAATTTTTACCACTAGGATACTGGGGAAATAAAGTTTACAGCATCCTACGATGAAACACCAGTTAATATAAAAATATTGAACGTATATTGTAACATAATTTCGAATGTTACAGAAATTTATTTCCATGAAAAGATGCTAATAAAGATTTAAAGAGGGGTACAAAGACTTGAACAAGTAGTCTGGATCCATTTTTCCCTCTTTCAGGTCTCTGATTTTCCAGTCGTCAAAGAATAAAAATTAAAATGACCTTTTTCTTCTGATATAGAGCTCTCTTTTCAGCACAGTAAGAGACAAGGATTTCTGTCTTGAGCCCATCAATGTCCCTGGGAATACTGAGAATGTCCGCTTTGCCACCCAGAGTTCCAGAAATCTCTGTAAGGTGGGCTTGGGCCACAGCCTTTCCCTCCCACCTTCCTGCTCGCTATGTTCTAGCTGTAGTTCGGCCTTCTGTCACGAGAGGGCACCACGGTACCACCATTATCGAACTCTATCAAGAAGCGTCTGCAATGAGCAAAAAATAACAATACCTCCCTTAAAACTTAGCTTATGAATCTGATTACAGAGTAATTCTAATTCTGTCAGAAAAAAACCTGATGATAGGTGTAAAATAAGTCTGTATATATGTATGGCATCAACAATGAAACACCAGGCAGCTCTAGCACACGTTGGCAATCATTAGCATTAATAGGTCAGTGCAAGGCAGGCAGAAGGTGACTGAGAGAGTATGGGGGTGCCTAAGTGGGTCCTGGGCAGCTGTGTCCATAATGTCCTGGAGAGGAGATGAGTGAGAGGGAGTGAGAGGTTTGAGAAGCCTGTACAAGGGTAGGGTAACGGAGGGTGAACACCCAGCTCTCTGGAAGGGACCCCTCTACAGTGTGGACGCCTCAATCTACACTGAGGAGGGAAGAGATAAATCAATGAATTCGATGTAGATTTGGGGTGAACAGCAAATAGGACTGTTTTTAATATGCATGTGAATTTTCCAAACAGAATTGTTATTATAATAAATATTTTCATAACATTCATTACTCTGTAAAATACACTTCTGTTCATTAAAAAAGAACGACAAAGATGAAGATAGCTGTGATGCCTCCTGGTGGCCAGAGAAATTATTGCACATCTGGGAGTAGGGGGGCAGGAGAGGAGAGGGAGGAAGGGAGGGTGGTATCTAATTAATGGCATCAGGCACAGTATTCTGGAATTTTTCACATACTTGTCACAATTTGTGTGTATCCATTTATCTAGGTTATTTTTTAAAAGTATATTTTCTGGGATATATAAACCTTTTTCTTTCATTTAGAATTTTTCAACATCAATAATATTGTTACTTAAAAACTATATGGGTCATAATAAAAAAAGTTTAGTGGATCACGAGGTCAGGAGTTCGAGACCAACCTGGCCAACATGGTGAAACCCCATCTCTACTAAAAAATACAAAAATTAGCCAGGCGTGGTGGAGGGCGCCTGTAATCCAAGCTACTTGGGAGGCTGAGGCAGGAGAATCGCTTGAAACCAGAAGGCAGAGGTTGCAGTGAGCCAAGATTGCACCACTGTACTCCAGCCTGGGCAACAAGAGTGAAACTCCATTTCAAAAAAAAAAAAAGTTTAATACTCTGGGATCATGTAATGGCAGACCCCAAGGAGATGAGATCATTCACAGCCCCAAAAGCATGAAAATGAGAAAAACTTTAAAATAATCAAAATTAACTGTTGATAGGGAGATAACAAGGGTATTTTACTGGTTTACTTAGTCACACCTAAAATCAGAAACCTTATATGAATAATGGTGATGATATTGGGTAATTTGACTGATACTTAGGATTATAGAAGATTAAATACATTTAAAAACATCTTGAGGCGTGTGTACTATCCCTTGAGGAAGATTAAAGCATTAACAGGCCTGGAGGCATCAAGTCAAAATAGAAAAATACCTTAAGTATTCCAAAGTTAGCTGCTGATCTGGAAAGAACAAGCTGTCTCTCTTATTTGCATAAACTTTCCTGAAGGCAGCACCCTGATGTGAATAATGGTCATAGTGATGGGTACCTTGGATGGCAGTTAAGATTAAGGGAGATGAAATGTAAAGGGCATTTGCTTACAGTAGTTCAGTGCATGTTACTTTCCCTCTCTCCAGCTCACCCGTCTCAAGGCCAACACCTGAGCTTCTGCCTGAGCCCATTCACCACTTCAAGGATCAGCCAACTCGTGTGGCCCTACACCCATGTCTCTCAGTACAAAGCATGAGATTTCACCTCCTCTGCCTTCATCATTACCCAGAGGGGTTGTGGAGTGGGGACCTGTGGGTGACAATAGCCGGGGAGTGGAATCTGACCATTTCTCAAGGCCTGGAAGCCCGTCTTCTAAAAGGGAGGCTGCCCAGAGCCATCTAGGGAGGGTGAGGGATGGAACCTCATTCCAATCCTGCCACTTTCCTGGGGAGGTGACTTAGGCTCTGTGAGGCTGAGCTTGGTCATCTGTGAAATGGGATTGACCATACCATCTCTACAGAGCTGTCCTGGAGGGTAAATGAGAAAATCTCTTGAGAATATACGGCATGGAGTTGGACTTCAATTATCTTTAAATGTTGGGACACAGCAGTAGGGACTGGCTGGGCCTCAGGGTTAAGGCAGGCATTGTGAAAAATCATTTCTCATTATTTGCCTTTATAAGAAAACAGATAGTCGAAGAAAGCAAATGTCCTGTGATATGCCTTGAGTTCAAAGTTTTGTAGTTTCTCTACTTCTTGGGTGTTATCAGAAGCTTATAAGAGCTGTTCAACGTCATTCCCCTGAGCTGACCCAAATCCAGTTTCCCTTGCCTGGAATACAGGCATGTCTTTGAACTCACCTGGTGATCTCAGTGATAGATAGCAAAGTAAGCAAAGTGTGCTGTCTGCCTAATGGCTCCTTCTGGACTGCTTAGTATTTTAATGTATGTATGGGAAAATTCTGGACCCATCCTGCAGTCATCAGTGCAGGAGTCCTCAGGTCATGTATTATCCAGCCACATCACACCAGAATTTCAGCCACCTGCTGCCTTCTGGAGAGGCACAAATACAATAGTTAGCAGAATTTTTTTACACATAATTGTCTATTCTTTTGTTAGGTACTAACTAAATGTTTATTGAGCTCAGATTTCATGCTGTCCCAGTGGAGGCATCTCATTAGCTCTAAAGTGGAAATGAGAGGGTAAGAAAGGATATGAATATATGGGCAACTTCAAATGTTAAATTTGAGGTGAGATGGCTCCTTCCCATTATTTTTTCTTTTGAATTTTTCTAGCTGCCCATTAATGTTTAAACTTGATCAAGTTTCAAGTAATTTAAGATTTTCAAATGTCATTCGTTGGACTTACCAGCATCCATTGCAGCCACATGATGGAGTCTCTCTTTATTGCTCTCTTTCTTTCTCTCTTTGTCTCCTCCTCTTTCTTGGTTTCTTTTTCTTTACATTCAAAGTTCCATAAAGAGTTTTCTACATTCCCTGTTAATATTCTCCACTTTCCATTGACTATCCCACTGCACTATGGCCTCTGTCCACAAGATCAAGTAACACATGTGAACTCAAACACCTCTGAAGTGCGTTTCTTTTGCAATTAAAAAATAATAAATGAAATGGAAAAGTGTACTCATGTCATAACAACCGTCATACAAAATTAGATCAGGTTCTAAATGAGATGCATCCTTAAACCAATCAAGGGATTTCGATAGTAGTTTGGACATATGAAAACTAACTGCAGGGAATCACTGTCTTCTTTCATTAGCTTGGCCCAGATTAGATTCCAGATGTACAGGGTAACCCCACATGAGTTACAGTTTGAGTTAAATACAAGTAGTCTGGACAAATAGAAGGTGTTTCATGAAAGAATACACTAAGTCATTGTTTTAGGCTAGTTCACTCCAGGGAAACTCTAGGTGTTTGAATACATCAGGAAAAAAAGGGGGCTTGAAAATAGTATCTGCAGATTTTATTAATGCTCCCTACAGCATATAAACTGGGTAAATGAGCCTGTCTGTTTTGGCAAGTTGGAGAGTATACATGACATGTAGGCATATATGGCAAATCCCATTGTTGAAATCTGAACATGTATTTGTTCTCCTTATGTTTCTTCCTTCCTCTTATTCCATGAGGTAGTCATGCATTTAGAGATAAAACTGTAAATTAAAAGTAAAACCTTAAGGCCCCCAACCGACTGAACAAACCTCCTCATGGCCAAGAGGACTCCCCCAAAATCCTTAAAACTGAGTTCCTGGGCAGGACAGGAAGTGGGGTCAGATAGAACTTGTTATGCTCCATCTCTTTTGTGGTTTAGATACAATAATTGACCAGCATTAATGTTAAAATAGAGATCATAAGACTGGCAGAACAGACTCTTTGTGGCAATAAGATATCAAATTATAAATAAGGCCTAAGGCCATGCCAGGCAAGGGTTAAGTCACGCACTCTACACTTAAAGAATAAACTGTGTTCTAATTGACACAAGCTTTCCTTTGCATTTTTCTCCAGCAGCTAAACAAGTACTGGCCTCAAGATAAGCAATATTAAAACAACTTGCAGCTCATCCACCACTAGATGCTGATCCCCAGCCCCTGTTCCACCAGCAATAGCTACAGTTTTGATTGGACAAGAGACTGATTTTGGTAACTTCCTTCTGATTAGAAGATCACCAACCATGGACCGGTTCTGGCCAGTTTAAAGAGGGCAGGACTTGAGTGCCTTTGTGTTCTGAAAAGTTCTTTTAACGTATAGGGCCTAATTGTAATACATTTAAACGTGAAGTCTCCACCCCAAGGTGAACCTGGTCCATATGTATAACATACATGTTTGTTCGGTACCCATGTGCCAGGACCCCCTTCATTAATATTCATAGCTCCTCCTATAACGTGTTGGGTATGTATCTTTGTCCAGCCCCTTCAGCTTAAATTCCTGTCTTACCTCTCACTCCCTCAAAGTTCCTGCTTCTGGGCTTCTTCCAATGGCTACATTCCCAGCCCGTCAGAATGGTCACTCTGCAGGCTGTAATCTTTTATAAGAAATAAAGCTATCCTTTTTAAAATCTATAAGTTGGTGATATTTCAGTTAACAAAGTCATACCATTAAAAATACCATATTTTGTGTGTAGATCTATACAAATGTAATAAAAATATAGAGAAATGTCTTAAAAATGTAAACCCCAAATTTTACATAGTGGCTACCTGTGAGGAAGAAGGAAACTAATTAATCAGAGAACACTTCAAAGTGAATTTTAATTGCATATGTTTTATGTTAACATAGAAGATTCTTATATTCTATAATTTTGTGTATTTCTGAAATATTTAATAAAAACTACTGTTTCTATATTTGATTCTGAATTCAAAAGAGATCCCTACTAATTTGAAATTTTAGGAACAATAATGAGCTCCAGAGATAAATTAATCAATAACCCCATGGCTGATTAATTTTTTAAAATGTATCATTTTTGTGAATTACCTCCCATTTGATTCTCTATGCAGACATATTTAATGTATATGCATTACACATGGATTTCATTTATCTGCAGACCTAACATTTGCTAAAGATCATTAAAGTAGTTATTAATTGTGCCCAAATATTCTACCCACTCTATCTGACTCCAAAGCCACACCTCCCCACTATTGGGAAATCAAATCTTTTCCTGTGAAAGGGTTGAGGCCAGGAGGGAAGTGACTCCCCATGGTTCTGTACATAAGGACAGATCTGGTATTTGGGACCCAAGTCTCCTGATATCATCTGTTTCCCAGCAGACCCATCTTCATGTTCTGTCATTCTGTGCTGTCTCCTTTCTAAGGCTCAATGAGAGGCTGCTATTCCAATGTCCATATAGAAGGTAAATGAAGATGTTAGAAAAGGACATCAAATTTTAAAAAATGAAATTATTTTCTTTCTCCTCCACTCCACACATCAGGTAACTTCTACAAAGAAAAGACAGAAAAGCTTTTCTCTCATAGAAATATGTAAACATTTTATTTCCTGCTGCTTCAACTCTAATTGACCTCTAGGAGATGTTCATGTAAACTATGTCTTTTGTGGAAGAGAAAACACAGGGAAAGCCAATACATACATTTGTTGTAGCATTACATGTTAGACACTTCACGTAGGTTTAAGCATTATACATTTTCTTCCCACAACAGTTCAGCCAGGTATGTATCAATATGCCCATGTTACAGATGCCCCAGTTAAGGTTCACAAGGGGTAACTCACTATTATCGGGTCACATATTTAAGTAGAAGCAGGAATAAGGTCTACCAAATATATATATTTATATATATATGATAAATACACTCATTTATATATAATATATATTATATAATACACAAACAGGCCCAATTATATGTATTATTTAGCAAATTGAGATGAATATTTTTAAAGTTCTGTTTTCATCCAGTATAATAGGCTAGGACATAAATCTGCATTACTTTCTTTCTTTAGTTATTATAATTTCACTTTTTTTTTTTTTTAGACGGAGTCTTGCTCTGTTGCCCAGGCTAGAGTGCGGTGGCATGATCTCAGCTCACTGCAACCTCTGCCTCCCGGGTTCAAGCGATTCTCCTGCCTCAGCCTCCCGAGTAGCTGGGATTACAGGCGCATGCCACCATGCCCGGCTAATTTTTGTATTTTTAGTAGAGATGGGGTTTCACCATCTTGGCCAGGCTGGTCTCAAACTCCTGACCTCGTAATCCACCCGCCTCGGCCTCTCAAAGTGCTGGGATTACAGGCGTGAGCCACCTCGCCCAGCCAACTTCCAATGTCTTTAAAAGTTTAAAATCCCTTTTATCAAAATAATTAATAATTGAAAGAGTCCAGAAACATCTATAAGGAATAAAGAACAACAGAAAAAACACTATTACAGTTAAATAGAATAGATTTCCATATTGCTCTTGAGATAGCCAAGTTCTGTTTGATGGTTGAAGCAGGAAGTACAAGATCTGATTGGTCCTCAATACATGTAGAGTAAATATTGAAGACTATACTATAAATGGCAGATATTAACAGGACTTTATTGACCATGCCATTGAAAGAGCTGGGCACTCAGGCACTTACCACTATTCAGGGCACATTATCACCCATGAATGTATGAATTAATAAATTTGTGAGATATCCTAGGATGGGGTACATATTTTCCTTATATTCTAAATAGACAGGATCTGAATATCACCACATTGGGCAGTCGGTTACTTTGGCCTCAAATGACATTTTCTCTTCTCTTAAAAAATATCTCCCTTTGAATGAAGTGTTTTCCAGATGTTATAAACTGTGCTAACACCACCAATCGAATTTTGTCAGATCCACTTCCTGGATATTAAATGCATCTTCTCCCAGGTCAAAGGACTCAGGGCAGCCCAGGAATCATCTCCTGCATCTTCTTTACTCCCTACCTTGAGTAAGTTGGCAGAGAGATGAATTTACAGATAAATGAAAGGGGCATTGTGGGCACACCTAGTAAATCACTGAAGGCATCCAACAAGGATGCAGAGTGATAGGGTCAATTTTGCACGTGGGAACATGTGAAGATACCATGACTAAAATCCAGAAATAAACCATCACATCCCAGGAGGAAATCCTGAACAGAGCTTCTACAGAACACAGTTGGAAAGGTCATGTAATGTGGACAACAGGAAAGCTGCCCATTTGAGTAAATTATGGTGAGCCATGAGTCTACAGCAGCACAGAGTTGCCTAAGCAGAAGGGGGCATTTGGTCAACACATGCAGCTCTGTTGGCGTAGGATCACAAATTTAACTCTACAGAAATAACTGCAAATATGCAACATGTAAATGATAGTAAAGGTGAGTGTTAAATTGTGCCTAAATTTGTCAGAGCAGTGTTGAATTGTGATACCACTCACTGAGCTGATCAAAGGAGCTGAGACAACAGAGGAGAAAAGCCTCATGAAAAATCTCAGGGAGGATACAAGGAGAAAACAAATGAAAGCATGGAAAATGTGACCTCCTGGAGAGAGTGTTCTGGCTAAGAATGTGCCTCCAGGAGGAAGGCATAAATATGCTGGCCGATGGGAGACCATCCGACCTGGGGTCAGAGAGAAACTATAGTGGGTGTATGATTTCCAGACAGCCTGAGGACCCAATTAGTGGTAAATTCTTCCTCTTGACATTTGCTTCTCACTTTAATGAAGGCTTAGGGCACTGACATCAACCACTTCACTATTTTCAGTGCTCCTGTCTCTTTCCTGCGCCCATGGACCTGTGAGAGGTCTTCAGGATACTTCTGTTCTCACCAAATCTGTGTAATTTCAGGGTGTAAAGGTGACATGCAGCATATCACTGAAGCAAATGTGTTCTTCCACAATCAGTCCCAAATCTGGATGGCCTCAGACCTGGAGTGCCCAGCTATCTCAGAGCCCTGTCTGCTCCCCTGGGAGGCCCCCACTCTTCACTCCAGTCAGGCTGGACTCCTTGTTCCCTCTCTATTTTATGAGGCACAGGTGTCTTCTCCAGGAACCAGCAATCTCTATTCTAAGAATCTATCCCAAACATACATTTCAAAAAGATATAAAGGCAGAAGAACAAGGTCATTCCTAGAAGAACAATCTGTAACAGGACAAGACTATAAATAAGACAAATGCCCACTAAAGGGGATTGATTGAATAAGGTGCATCTACATCTTAGAGTACAATGCACGTATACCAAGCAAGGAGGACTCTCTTTCTCTACTGCCATGTAATGATTTTCAGGATATACTATTAAGTGAAAGAAGCAAGGCACAGAAAAATGTGTGGAGCTGTTGCTGTTCAATATGGTTGGCACTGACCACGTGTGGTTATTTAAACAAGGTATTTTAGATATATTTTATTTTAGATAAAACTAAAAATTTAGTTCCTCAGTTACATTCACCACATTTCACATTTCACATATTCAATACCACAGGTAGCTAGTGGCTACTGTGTTTGACAGTGTAGACCCAGAATATGTTCACCTCTACAGAAATTCTATTGGACTCCACTAATGTGGAATATGCCACCTATGAAATAGGAGAAGTCTAATATAAATATTACATTTGGTTATAATATTATAAATTTGAATCTTAAAACAAAAATTGATCAATAGCCTGGGCAACATAGCAAGACGGCCTCTCTACTAAAAATTAAAAAGAAAAACATAGCTGGGTGTGGTGATGCATGCCTGTGATCCCAGCTACTGCAGAGGCTGAAATGGAAGAATTACTTGAGCCTGGGGAGTGGAGAGGCTGCAGTGAGCTGTGATTGTGCCACTGCATTCTGGTCTGGGTGACAGAATGAGACCCTGTCTCAAAAAAAATTGATCAAAATGACGGCATGTAAGGGATGGAGGAACAGCCCAGGATGGAAGACAATCATGTGTATTCCCTTAAAAACATAATACATATTTGCTGGATCCATGCACAGAAAAGGACAAGAAACAATGACCAATCTAATAGCAATGAGCAACTCTAGTCTCCAGATTGAATTTACTAAAAACATTTCCCATTAAAAGGAATCCGGTTATTTGGAGAAGTGCTTTATTCCAGGTCTGAGTAGGAATTGTAGCTGATGACGCTGGACCCAACTAACATAACAGAAGACATGTCAAAAAGACCAGAAGCCAAACTAGAGGGGCTCCCACTTCACAAAGATAAAACTATTTGAAGGTCAAATAAAATAATGCAATAGAGTCAATTAAGACAAACATAGAAGTATCTAGATCTAATGAAAAATACTCTAAAAGAAAAACAAACAAATTATATTTAATGCTCACATTTGTAGGATCCTAGGGAAACATCTCATTATTTCTTCTCATGGGAACATAAACATCTGGTTGAAGGAAGCAAATATCTCTGTAATATGCCTTAAGTTCAAAGTTTTAGAGAAAGAAAGTATTCTGCATTTTGAAGTATTTCATTGTCTCATACAAGCTACTCAACATCATGCTTCTGAGCACACCCAAATCCAGCTTCCCAGGTTGTGGGTGGGGGCAGTGTGCAAGATAGGCATGACTGGGAACTCACCTGGCGAGCTCAGAGATAGATAGCACCAGGGATGCAAGGTTTGGTGTTTGCCCAGAGGCTGCTTCTGGGCTACTTGCTATGTTAATATATTTATAGAAAAATTCTGGACCTGTCCTGTAGTCCCCTGTGCACAGGTCCTCAGGTCATGCATTAGCCAGCCACAGCAACCAGCATTTCAGCCACCTGCTGCTTCCCTGAGGGACAAAAATCTTAGCATTACTGGCATATCTTTGACACACAATTATCCATTCTTTCATTTGCCAATGACTAAATGTGTATATGATATATATATATAACCTTTAAATTCAAATTTTGGAAAAGGGCTTTCTACATTCCTCATTTCGCTTTGATTGCTTATCCCACTGTACTATATCTTCTGTCCATATGATTGCAATGAATGTCCTCTCGCCAAGGTCATAATCATCCACCTTTTCTCATTATATCTAGCTTTTCATATAAATATATTAATATATAAAATATTCATTTTAGTAACCTCCCAAAGTACGCATGCTTGCGCAGACTGCTTTTTTCACCTAACAACAGAGCTTTGACAGTCTCCCAGGCTTTGGAGCATGATGTACTGGACACAAATCTAAGCTCTCCCTCTCTCTAACTGTGTGGTCTCAGGCAAAGTCTTTATTCACTCTGTACTTCAGATTTTCATCTACGAAATGGGAATTAGTAACAGTTTCTACCTTGTAAGGGTGCTCTGAAAATTGAATGACTCAATGCCTAAAAAGGACTTGCCAAGGAATATGTTTTAGCCATTTTATTTTTTTTCTTGTCTTTACTGGCCATTAGTATCTCTACTATCCCTATGGTATAGACTCATGTTTATTCATAATCAATAAATTTTGAGATATGTTCTCAGTGAAACAAGGAAGTTATGATATTAAATGTAGGATGAACCTTATCTTTTGAAGATAAGTATATAAATGCATACATTTCTGAATAAATTTATAAGTACCTGCATAAGAAAACTTCTGAAATAATATTATACAGATGAAAACATTAGGATGTTTATTTCAACATTCTTGATCTATAAATGTGAAAAAGAAGTGGCTGTAGACCTTGGTGGGTTTCACTTCAGTGGTGGGGTTGGGGCACAAAGTGCCATTAGATGAGCAATGAGGACTGAGGTGGAGGAATGTGAGTTGAGTATTCAGAATTCTTCATACAACTTTGGTTGCAATGGAGAGAATATATGTAAAGAGAACCGTAACTGTGGATGTAGAGAGGGGTCTGGGGTATTAAATTATGTTTTAAAATTATCAATGATAAGAGACCCTTTCAGGTTGAATATCAAGAGGAAGGGGCCATCTTTTTTTAGATCTACAAACTGAATTCACCACGTCCCTATTTCCACACTTTACTTCCTTGTTTCTATTCTGGGGAAGCCTAAAACTTCACAAAAGGGATCGTGTAGAGTTTGGCCTTAATGTCCATTAACTGTAGGGATGGATGGATGGATGGATGGATGGATGCAAGATGTGTCAAACAGCTGCTGGTAATTTATGGTATTTTATCTCTCAGGACAGAGTTCTCACACAGGTGACTGAATCTGTGGCATTGGTGGCTGAGAGCAGGCAATTTTTAAGGTCTCTGCAAGTGATGGCAGCAAGATGGGAGCACCCAGCTTCAGTGTTCAGAAGCAGATTTAGGCCAACTTCCACACCTTACATCCTGGAGGGATCCACCCTGACTTGAGCAGGTGAGGTCACAGACAGGCTTGCTTTCCACAATGGGGAAAAGATTACAGCCTGCTCAGAGGCGTGTTGTGGTCCAGCTCTTGTGTCATTCAAAAAGACTCCACAAAGTGCAGATCCAGATCCTCTCCAAACTTGAACTCAACCAATGTCATGGAGAGACATTCTTAATCCCCTTCTATGAAAACAGTGTCATTAGAAGCACCCAGAGGCCACACACACACCCTGGAAATGTAATGCCAGCAGTAGCTCTAGAACCTGCAGACTCATATGCCTGTTGCTCATTGTTTTTAGGCTACATGTGAAAATGGACCATTTTGCAATAAAAATATAATGCAATGATGATTATCAGAGCATTTTGTATACTAGGGAATTTTTAAAGTTATCTGAACATCGAATTAAATATAATGACAATGAAAGAATTTCCACCTGTCATATCATCAAAGTATAAAAAGAAACCATTCAGGATTCCAGTAAAGTGGGCATGCAGGGAAGTCTACCCTGTTTCATATTGGTGGTGGGGATGTCATTTACTACAACCTCTTTCCAGGTTGATTTGGTAATTTCTATTAAAGACTCTATGCATTCCCAATCTGCATGTGTTTAGGGCCTGCTCCTTCAAGTATTCATCCTCAGCATGACCCCTGTCCCTCTGAGAGTGCATATTCTTCCTGATACAGGAACTGTCTGCGGACTCCAGTTCCTAAAGCAATGGCCCAGACACACTCCCTTGTCTACAGAGTAGGAAATTTAGGTCTGACAAGGTTCTCTGTCTTTCAGAAGAGAGACAGAACTGGGAACTTGGCTTCAGAGCTGAAGATACAGATTTCAGTAGTGACCCGGGTCAGCAGGAAAGCAAGATTTGCTTGGTTATGGTGTGATGTGCAGCTCAGTGTCACAGTCTGCGTGGGGGCATATAGGGTGCCGGTCCCTGCTTTTCCACTTAGTGGCAGGATGCTCCCCAGCCAGGTTTCTTAACCTGCAAACATCACTGTTTCTTAAGCTACAGGATGATGTAGAGATTACATCCTCTACCTCCCAGGAATGTTGTGGGAAATTCACATGAGATAGAAAAGTACCAGAGTTCAGGAAGGGTGAGTCCCCATGGCTCCGAGGCCAGAGGTACTGCCCTTCTGCGGGACACTATGTTACAATCACCCTATGACAATGCACAAATAAATGGTCATTCAATTACAAAAGAACACAAGGACTTATATTTACTCCGTTCATCCAATATCAATTATTATAATAGTCCACAGTGTAAACTGGAAACTAACTACGTGGAAATCACTTCTCCTTCCTTCCCATCTAAGGTCTCAGAAGTGCTTTCCCAGATGTGATCTCATTAACCTCTATATCGATCTGAGAGGTGTTGACCAAAACTGGCCAGCACAAGGGAAATGACTCACCTAAGGCCTTATAATGGGCCTTGCCCCCCCGTGTTCTATTGCATTGTTTTTCTGCAAAGCCTAATCTTGCGGGGTTACATTATACATATTTTTCTTTCTTTTTTTTTCGTTTTACCAAAAGATAAAAATATATACTTTTTATTGTTAAGAAACATTTTCATAAATAAGTACTTATTTCATTCCTTACTGGAATGGCTTTTTTCTTACTGACCCATTGAAACCATGTTGGCTATGTTCAACATAACTAGAGATATCTTTGGTGTTTTCTTCACTTAGCTTCATATCTTGTAGAACATCTTGTACAAAAAAGTAGATTTACAGAAAAACATACATATAAATCACTTATTAATCTCCAAATGTAGTAAAATAACATAGCAAAAACTTTATCAAATCCATTTCGTGCACAAACTGGACAGATCTGTTACGTATAATCTCTATATGCATCTGCAGTGTTTTATAAATTGGTGCTTTGACATCAAAAAGGAGGTTTACGAAAAGGCCCCTCTAGTAATATCAATGACTCGGAATGATCTCACTATCATTGCATCTCAAATTCCCTTGAATTTATACTCATTACTGTCATATCACCATTCTTACAAAAGCGGTTATTTTAAGGAAAAAGATGCAGTGTGATTATGATATAAGTAACATTCAAATTTTCATGTTATCAAGAGTTGAGCAGAGTACTAATTTTCCCTTTATAAACACATGCACATCCACGTAGAAATTCAAAGTCAAACTGCGTAAAGTGCTTTTATTGACGGAAGGCATCACACACATTCCCAAGCAGCATTGTTTCCATGAGAAACTGAAAACATATTTCTTTGAATCTAGAATGCATCTTCCCTCTTCCAGGTGTAACCATTCAGAGTTTTTCCTGGAGCGATTCCAGCTTGTTTCCTTTTGGTGCCTTCCTTAAGAAATTTTGCAGCTGTTTCTGGTGCAGTTTTTGGGTGGGCTCTGGGGTGGGCAGACGATCTTCACTTTGCAGAGGCTGCTCCTTTTGTGAGTGGAGCTGGTGGTGAGGGAGTAGGAGAGGCCTCGCATCATCCTGGCATTCAGGCCCTTAGCCATGGAGAAGGACTTGAGGTGGCTTCTTAAGGCAATGGGGAGCGGGAGCTTGTCCACCAGATGCACAGGTGTGCAGGACACGATGGTGCGGCAGCAGAGGTCTTGCAAGCTCAGTACCTTGCTCGGCCTCCCGAGCCAGTTCAACCTGTGCCGCAGCAGCACGATCCTGGCCAGCTCCGTGAAAGACTCTATGATGTTGAAATTGCACAGAGGGCTGACCTCAAAGAAGGTCACGCCCAGGCGCTCGGCATAGGCCTGGGCCTGCTCCCTGGGCACCTGCCTCTTGAATGCCAGATGTAGGCGATTTCCCACCAGGATTTTAGGGACACCAGGGGCATGTTCATCAATCTTCTTAATCCATCGATCCATACCCTCGAAAGACCAGCGGTTTGCAATGTCATAGACCAGGATCACTCCTTGTGCACCACGAGAGTAGGAGCGGAATATGGTACAAAACCTTCCCTGCCCCGACGTATCCCAGAGTTTCAGTTTCACCCGCTGGCCGTCCAGCAGGATGGTGGTCGTCTTGTAGTCGATTCCCCCCAGGTGACTGTACGGGGACTCGGCCGTGCCGTCCTGCAGGCTCTCCAGGATCTCGCCCTTGCCCACGTCGCTGTCGCCCACCAACAGGAACTTGAGCAGGAAGTCGTAGGCCTGGTTGGGGCTGCCCGGGGCGCTCATGGTGCTGGCCCCGCCCCCCGCCTGGGCCAGACCAGCAGGGTTGTGCGCAGAGGCGGTGCCGGGCCTATTTTTCTTGAGAAATTAACATAGAACATAAAAAATGGGATGGGGAAGTCTATGAAATAAAGTGAAATGAGGTGGTGGCTTTGATGGTTTTCTTTTACAAACCCTGGGAAACTGGTTCAGCGATTGTTTTCCTTTTTCTTACCCAGCACAGAGTAGTGACACAGAAGTTAATTAATCATGGAAACCTTACATTTCTCTTAACATTTCCATGTGATCGTTATGGAACCATGCCTTTTGGATTATGTCAAAGGAATCTCCTTTAAAGGAAGGACAGGTATGAGTTAGGAAGCGGACTAAGATGTGTTGAGTACCGTATGTAGCCTACGATGTGTATGACGCTTAAAATAATTTGTTCTTTTACTTCTCAGAACAATTGTCTTTGGTAGCTATGATTGTTTCCATTTTATAAATGAGAAAAGGCAAACTCAGAAATGTTATGTAATTTTTAAAAATCTTGCTGTTAGTATAGAGATCACAGAAATCACAATCCTGAGCCAGCGCTCTCCTCATATAATGCCCCACACATCCTTTCTACGCTGTGGCCATGCCGGGGTTAGGAGTAAGTGTGAACTGTCTGTGCATCGGATCCTTGACAAGCCACGCATGTTTACGTGGGCACTAATACTTTTCTTGCTGCAGGGGGTCATCTCCCATAAATATAAGAGCCAAGATCTCAGAAGAGACATCTAGGACATGGATTTTGCTAGAGTGCCTCATAAATAATATTCACCCAACAAAGATGTGTTGAAATAACGCATGCATCCATCAGTGAAGGGTTTTAGGTTTAACACACATACAGATCCTATAACAAAATAACAAAACTGAAAAAATATGTAAATGATTCACAGATGACGAAACGCAAATGGCCAACAATCATAAGAAAATGCATTCTAGCTCACTAATATATTAAGGAATGCAAATGCAACTATCTAAATATACTTTTATCACCTATCGTTTGACAAAATTTAAATGTAGAAAAAACTGAATAAGAATTTTTTTTAATTTGCAAAAGAAAAAGGTAAAAAGTGGCTCTGTGTGTGTCTGTGTATGGGGGTGGGATGAGGGACCAAATACATCAAGGAAATGGAAACACACTTATCAGTTATAAATACATTTAAATATTGTAACTACAACAGGTATAAAGATGGTTAAAGAAATGAGAATGCTCAGACACATATAAGGGAGTTTAAATTATTGAAATCAAGCCCCAAGGGATAGATGTGTAAGCATGTAATGGATGAAACATTTTTCACATGTACAAAATAGCCAGGTAAGAGGTTATTTGCTACAGCATTGCTGAAATCTTTTTACAAAGGAAAAAATGAGAAGCATTCTAAATACTCATCAATACAGAACAAACAATAACAAAGTTGTCTCCCTAATTTACACAAACTCCCCTAAAGACATCGCCATGATCTGAATGGTGGAATCTGACCATTTCTCAAGCCTTGGAAGCCCATCTTCTAAAAGGGAGATGCTCTCAGGGTCCTCTAGGGAGGGTGAGGGATAGAACCTCATTCCAATCCTGCCACTTACCTCAATAGGAGACTTAGGTTCTGTGAGCCTGAGCTTGGTCATCTGTGAAATGGGACTGACCGTACTATCCTCACGGAGTTGTTCCCAGGCATAAATGGGAAAACCCGTCCAGAGTATATGGCATGGAGTGGGAGACTTCAATGGCCCTTTAAATATTGAGACATAGCAGTAGGGGTTGGCTGAGCCTCAAGGCCAAGGCAGTCATCGTGAAAAATCATTACTCATTGTTTCTCCTAATGAAAACACAGACATCCATATAAAGAAGGCAAATGTCCCTGATACACCTTGATTTCAGTTTTAGAGATGGGGTTCTCTACATTCTTGTGTGTTTCATGATCTCACGAAAACTGTTCAACATCATGCCTCCGAGAAGACACAAATCCAGTTCCCCATGCTGGTAAGAAAAACACTGATCGGTGTAAATGTAAAAACATATGCTCCAGGGTATCCACACAATGAAACACCAGGTAGCAGTGACAGGGCTGTAGAAAGGTGATGGAGAGAGGTCGGAGGCACTGGAGCAGCATCTGGGGAACTGTGTCTATGGTGTCCTGGAGACGGGAAGACTGAAAGAGAGTGTGAGAAGGTCTGAGAAGCCTGTACAGGGATAGAGTTATGGAGAGTGAATGCCTTGCTCTCTGGAAGGGACCCCCCGCCCCCTGCCCCCGCCCCCTCCAACAGTGTGGACACTTCAACCTACACTGAGAAGGGAAGAGATGATAAATCAGCGAATGCGATGTAGATTTGGGGGTCAACAGCAAATGGACCTGCTTTAATATACATGTGAATTTTCCAAACAGAACTGGAATCAAAGTAAACAAGTCATTTTGAAACATCTTACTCTGCAAAATGTACAAAAACAGAGATAGCTGTGATGCCTCCTAGTGGCCAGAGAATGTACAAAAACAGAGATAGCTGTGATGCCTCCTAGTGGCCAGAGACAGAAACGCAGCTCTGATAATCTCAAACCAGGGACTCAGGAAGAGGGAGGGATGGAGGTTGGAGGTTAGCTCCAAGGTATCAGCCACAGTTTTCTGGAATTATTCACCTAATGGTAGCAATTTCCATGTATCCATCATGTTCCAGAATATATGAAACTGATATTGGTTCCAATCCCCGCTGGAACTAAAGATAAAGTTGCATCCATGACTGCGTATTTGGGGTGGTAGAGCTAGAGGACACACCCACACACACACACACAAAACCTCTGTCAATTGGACTTGTTATTTACTTCTTTCACAATAAAACGGAATATAATGAATGCTTTTTCAAATTAATGAACATGCCGGGCGCGGTGGCTCACGCTTGTAATCCCAGCACTTTGGGAGGCCGAGGCGGGCGGATCACGAGGTCAGGAGATCGAGACCATGGTGAAACCCCGTCTCTACTAAAAATACAAAAAATTAGCCGGGCGAGGTGGCGGGCGCCTGTAGTCCCAGCTACTCGGAGAGGCTGAGGCAGGAGAATGGCGTGAACCCGGGAGGCGGAGCTTGCAGTGAGCCGAGATCGCGCCACTGCACTCCAGCCTGGGTGACAGAGCGAGACTCCGTAAAAAAAAAAAAAATAAAATAATAATAATAATAATGAACATTATGTACACCTTAACTTTGACAATTTGTTCCAAAGTATTTTGTATGTTCAAATTTTCATCAAAATACTTTTATTCCCAAATACCAATTTTCAAACAGTACACAAGAGCATATTCATAAATCAAAATTAACCTGAGCTCTCACTGGTCAACTCCTACTCCTTAACCCCAAGGGGTCTGCTGTTCCTAGGATGGTACATACTCTCTAGACATGTCCCTGAAGGTGAGGTACACATCAACACATTCACCTACACACACACATTGTCTTCTCCAAAAGTGCAATCACGGTACTTATCTTTTGCATCTTGTCATTATAAATTCTCAAGATTTTAAAATATTTGCATTTTATTAGTTCTTGCGGGGTTGGCATATTTTAGTATGTTTATTGTTCATGTACATTTCATTTAAATCCTCTGTTGAAATAGTTGCCAATCATTTTGTTACTATGTTTCACAAATCATGGATACTAACCTAATTAAACTTCAAAATTTGACTTTAAAATTATACAGATCTTAAATTTCAAAGAAAAAACATTGAAAAACACCTGGGGAGCAGGTACTGCCAGCCTGGAGGGAGATTAGAGCATTCAGGGCCCTGGAGAAATGAAGAGAAATGATAAAAGTTTGGAGTATTACAGAGTTTGTGCTGATCAGGAAACAACGAAGTTGTCTCCCTGATTTACATAAACTCCTCTAAAGGCAGCAGCCTAATTTGAATAATGGTCATAATGACCTTGGGTAGAGTTAAGATTAAAGATGAGGTGTAAAGTGCATTTGCTTACAGTAATGCAGTGCATGTTTCTTTCCTTCTCTGCAGCTCACCTGTCCCAAGGCCAACACCTGAGCTTCTGCCTGAGCCCACTTGCCACTTTAGGGATCAGCCCTCTCATGTGGGCCTACAACCAGATGTCATGGCACAAAGCACAGGATTTCACTTCCCCTGTCATCTTCAGAGGAGTTGTTGAGTGGGAACCCATGGGACCACAATAGCAGGGGAGTGGAATCTGACCATTTCTCAAGCCCTGGAAACCCATCTTCAAAAAGGGGGTGCTCAGGATCCTCTAGGGAAGGTGAGGGATGGAACCTCATTCCAATCCTGCCACTTACTTGGAAAAGTGATTTAGGCTCTGTGAGCCTGAGCTTGGTTAGCTGTAAAATGGGATTGACCATACCAACCTTACAGAGCAGTCCTGAGGGCTAAATGAGAAAATCTGTTGAGAATATACAGCAGGGAGTAGCCTTTAAGTATTGGTACACAGCATGAGGGGCTGGCTGAGCCTCAAGGCTAAGATAGTCATCATGAAAAAATCACTACTCATTGTTTCTCCTAATGACAACACAAACATCGTGAAGAAAGAAACAATCTCTCTCTGAAATGCCTTAAGTTCAAAGTTTTAGAGACCAAAGGTCTCTGCATTCTTAGGTGCTTGAAAGTTCCTAAGAGCTATTCAACATCATGCCTCTGAGCAGACCCAAATCCACTTCCCCATGGTGGTAAGACAGGCGTGTTTGTGAACTCACCTGGTGAGCTCCACAACAGATTACATCAGGGACACAAGGAGTGGCAATTGTCTAATGAGTGCTCCAGCACTGCTCAGTATTTTAATATGTTTATAGGAATATTGTATACCCATTCTGCAGTAAACAGTGCAAGGTTCTCAGATCACACATTATCCAGCTACATCACAAGAGGATTTCAGCTACCCGCTGCCTCCTTGAGAGGCAAAAATCTAGGAATTACAAGAATTTCTATAACAGAAAATTTTCTATTCTTTCATTAGGTAATAACTAAACATGTATTGAGCTTTAAAAGCATACTAGTCTACTGGAGGTGTCTCATTAACTAAAGTGGAAAGAGGGTAAGAATTCAAATAAATATATGGGTAATTCGTGGTTCACATTTGAGAGGAGATGGTTTCTTCAAATTAACTTTAAACTTTCTCAAACTCCAAAGAATTGAAAATTCTTTTTTGTTTTAAAAATCCTTTTTTGTTCCTCATCACCTGATACAGTTCAAATATACGTCCCTGCCAAATTTCATGTTGAATTCTAATCCCCAATGTTGGAGGTTGGGCCTGGTGGGAGGTGTTTGGGTCATGGGGGCAGATCCCTCAAGGCTTGGTATTGTCCTGGTGATAGTGAGTTCTCCTGAGATCTGGTTAAGTGTGTGGCACCCCCCACCCCCCTACCACTCCCACCGCCACTTTCTCTCTCCTGCTTTCACCATGTGACATACATACTTCAGCTTCACGTTCCATCATGAGTAAAAGCTCCCTGAGGCCTTCTCAGAAGCTAAACAGATGCTGGTGCCATGTTTGTAAGCCTGCAGAACCATGAGCCAATTAAACATCGATTCTTTATAAATTACCCAGTCTTAGGCATTTCTTTATAGCAATGCAAGAATGGCCTAATACATCATCAATTCAATTCAGCCACAGGATATCTTTCTTTTCTCCTCTCCCTCTTCTCTCTCCCCTCCTCTCTCTTTCCTTTCCCCTCCCCCTCCGCCTTTGACTCTGTCTTTTCCTTCTCCTTCAAAAAATTTTCTAATTTTCTACATTCTCTATTAACATTACTTCCCATTTACTCTTTATCCCACTGCACTGTGGCTTCTGTCCCCAGGATTGCAATGAACATGATCTCGCCAAGGTTACAATCCCCCTTTTGGTCACTAGGTCCAGTTTTTTGTTTACATATATTACCATACTGAGTATTGCTTTCAATGAACTCATAAAATATGCATGCTTGTTCAGTCGTTTCTTTAAATTTAACACAAATCTGTGACAGGCTCTGGAGCATGAGGTACTGGACACAAATCCAAGCTGTCCCACTCCCTAACTATGCAGTATCAAGCAAAGTCTTTATTCTCTCTGTCATTGAGTTTTTCATCTATAAAATAAGGATTAGTCACAGTATCTACCTCATAAAACAGCTGTGAGCACTGACTGACTCAATACATTAAAAGCATATAGTTCATAAGAAATGTTAGTCATTTTAAATTATTTTTACATATCTTACTGGCATTAGTATCACTGTAGACATGAAAAATAGGATATCAGTCAATGAATAGTTTCCTAGGGCCACCATAACAAATTATCATGAACTTTGCACATTTAAACAACAGAATTTCATTATCTCATGGTTTGGAAGTATAAAACCAAAGCCCAAAGTACAAAACCAAGGTGTAGGCAGGACCACACTGCCTCCAAAAGCTTTAGGGGAGAATCCTTTCTTAGCTCTTCCAGCTCCTCCTTTATTTGGTTTGAGGTGGCATAACTCCAATCTCTACCTCAATCTTCACATGGCCTTCTTCCTTGCATGTGTCAAATCTCCCTCTGCTTTCTTTTATATAGACACCAGTCATTGGAGTTAGGCATCAACCTACATTCAGGATATTTACTTCTGGAGATCTTTCACTTAATTATATCTACATAGACCCTATTTCCAAATAAAGTTTGGGTGGGTTAGGATTGGGACATGTTTTGAGAGGGACACAATTCTACCCACTACAGTTAAACATGCAAGTTACACTACAAATGTTAGATAAGGTAGCTTTTATATGTTAATATATAAATGCTGTATGCATGTTTAATCTAGGTTTTTATCCTCTGTGTATGAAGTACTCTTAAACAACAGAGATAGGTCAATGATATCAAGAGACAATTCAATAAAAACCAATATTAACCTCCCCAAAACACTTGTAGACACACACACACAAAATGAAAAAGAATCAGATTTAGTCAATCAACAAAGTCATAAATTGTAATGTAGTATATGGTTCCATTGTGAAAATATATATATATCTATCTCTCTCTACCTGGGTTTATAGGTATGTGTGTGTGGCTAAAAATAAGTTAGTGTACTACATGGAGAGAAAAAAGATCTGGAGAATAGACACTAATAAATTAATACAGGCCATCTTTGTATTATGGAGATGGAGAAGATTTGGACAGAATATTTTTAATTTCGAATATACATTTCAATTATGTTTCATATGGCTTAAACAATAAAAAAGTAAATAATGTGACAAAGTCATTAAGATAAGGTTTTGTAAATCAGGAAAATCTGTGACCCTAGTCACAAAATGACAGTGTAAAAATACATTTATTGACTAAGAATCATGTTCATATGCTGTGGTATAAAAATAGTATATTAAAAAGATTTATTTAATAAATCAGTATATTCACCTTGGAGGGAGATAGAGGATATTTGTTTTATAAATTTGCAATTCCCTAGTGTTTTAAATGTGGAAATTTCATTGTTCAAAATGTTAAAAACAAAAAACACTATAATTGTGACCTGATTATATTTAAGATGCCCACATATTCATTGCTTTGGAAACATGCATATAGGAAATTCCAGAAAGCTTTGTTCTCTACAGTTCTATACAATAGAATACATGTGCCTCCCTTACTCCACTCAAATCTCCTACCCCTTTCCAAGCTCTTGGTTGACTTTCATTTCTGCAATTCTGACTCTGGGCACCAGGTGAGAGCATTCTGTATTTCTTCCAATGAAAAGGCATAATTTGTATAAACACAAACAAAATTTCCTCAAAGTAGATAATGAAACATTAAGTACAGCATGACCACAACTCTCTTTGAAAAATTCATGTTTACAAAAAGATGGACAGGTCATATACATAGTTTTGTTTCCTTGCATACTCCTATGTCTACATCTAATTAGTTTATTAAATAGGTTTTGGGTATCTACTTCAGAAGTTCAAATATCTTATGATGAAATGCTACCGGAAATTTTATAATGGATAGATCAGGGTGACAACACTGAAATACAGTGATCAATTTCAAGGTTACAGGAGGAGAGATAACCAGACCCAATGAGCCTACTAATTTGACACTTTAGTAATAAAGGACACCACTTCTGAGGTACTCTTGCTGAATAAGCTGAATTTGATCAAACTTCTAAATCTAATTACCAATTTAAAAGAAACAAGAGAGGCTAGAGGAAATTAATAAACAACACAGTAAGAATCCAATCAGCAAAATCCATAATGCACCCTCCAAAGGATGAAAGATCCAGTTTTTTAAGCAAATAAATAGAAAGGTTTTTTTTAAACAACAGATAGCTTTTAAGAGACAATACTTCAAGGAGAGTTAAAGAGAAAGTAAAATTAAAATCACAAGGAGATACTATCACATGTCTACCAGAAAGAGAAAAATGAAAAAGATAGAAAATACCAAGTGTTGGTGAGGATGTGGAGCAGCAGAAGTCTCAACATTGCTAGTGGTAATATAGATTGGAACAACCACTTTGAAAAACCGTTTGACAGTATCCACTGAGCTGAAGATACACATGTCATATGACTCAGAAATGCCACTCTTTGGTGCATCCCCAGGAGAAATGGCCTTACCCATCAAAGGAAATCAGACCAGCCCTGCCTTTCAACCAGTTGAAGGATAGAAACCAGAATAAATGTGACTTCCATTTGTAAAAGCACTCTGAGTTCCTGAAAGGGAATAGAATTAACTGTGGAAGTCCAAGGAATTATTTCAACCGCCAGGTTGTCTAAGGAAAACTTAACTGTGATGATTGTTACCTTTTTAAAAATAATTATACTCTTTTGTTTTTACAATTATTATCTTGTTTGTTTTTCTTAAATAAATATCATCTGGTACATGGAAGAAAGGCTACCGAAGGATAGTTATGACTCAAAGACATATGGTCCTGTCTACCATCAACCACCATTGGCTGACATGGTTTGGCAAATGTCTTTTCCTCTTTTCTAAGTATACTGGTTAGCAGTGTCGGCTGTGGAGACAGACTAGGGCCCAACCCTGCTTCTTAAATTTGTGGGACTTTGAATACGTTTGATTCACCTTGCAGTAGCTCAAATGCTTCATCTGTAAAACAAGGATAATAGAGTACTGACCTAAGAAGACAAAATATTTTTAAACAAATATTGCCTTGCCATTTTGGTCAGGAATCCCATAATTTTAAAAATTCTGCTGCAGAGATATCAGCATAACTGGCTCTCTGTGACCTTGTGAGAGTAACAGAATTACTCTATACTTCAGTTGTCTTTAAGGTACAATGGGGAAAACAATTATCCCCACCTCATGGGTTGTTGTTTTGAGAATTACTTGAGTTGAGGCATGAAAGCCCTTAGAACAGTGGTCGGCACATAGTAAACTGCTCATTAAATGTGAGTTTGCATGTTGAGATTTTTCAAGTTCTAAAAGTTTGACAGTTTGCATGTGTCTTCAATAAAGTTTAATACAACAGAATCTTAATCATCAACTGATGCATTTTAAAATAACTTCTTTTCACTACAACCACTTTTGGATGACCTAATTACCTTGAGAATATCTCAAGAGCACATGGAAGGACTGCTCTCAGAGCCCTGGTCCCATCCACCTGTGCCTCTTCCCTGGACTTCTGCAATATTTTCCTAATGGTTATCCCCACTCCCTATCTTGTCCCTTTCCAGTCCATTCCCCACACAGCAGTCAGAGTCACCTTCTGACATCAGGAATCGCAATCAACAGCACATTTACAAATTGTAATTCACCCGAATCTCTCACTAGCCCTACTCCAACCTCTGACCCAAGGGATCTGTTGTCCTAAGGATGTTGCATACTCTTCAGATGTGTCCCTGTAGGTGAGGTGCACATGAACACATTCACCCGATTCACATAGTCTTCTCCAAAAGTACAATCACAGTCCTCATCTTCTGTTACAATTTTTTTCCACTTTATATAAATTCTCAGGATTTTTAAGTATTTGCATTTTATTAGTACTTTTGGTTTTGGCCTATTTAACAAGATTATTGTTCATGTTTATTTTATGTAAATTTTCTGTTGAAATGAATTACCAATATCTTTGTCATTAGTGTGTGTTACAAATTATGGATACTAATCCTATATATGGTACAGTTTGCAAATACTTTCTCCAATGTTTTAAGATAATTCTTAATTTTTTTATTACTATCGAAATTGATTTTCAATTTCAAAAATATTATAACTTAAAAACTTTACAGATCATATATATTTTTTTTTTTAAGAAAAAGTTGAATGCTCCCTTTGGAATGGCAGCCCCCAGGGAAATTAGATCATTCAGGGACCAGGAGGCATGAAGACAAAATGAGGAAAACTTTAGAATAACTAAAAACTAGCTGCTGATAGGGATTTTATCTCCTCTATCATCTTCATCACCTTGAGAGGTTGAAGAGTGAGCACCTCTGGGGCCACAATAGCAAGAGAGTGGAATATGACCATTTCTCAAGTCCTAGAAGCCCAACTTCTAAAAGAGAGGTGCTAAGGATCCTCTAGGGAGGGTGAGGGATGGAACCTCATTCCAATCCTGCCACTTACCTAGGGAGGTGACTTAGACTCTGTGAGCCTGAGCTTAGTCATCTGTGAAATGGAACTGATTATACAATTGTTACAGAGCTGTCCCCAGGCATAAATGAGAAACATTGTCCAAAGTATATGGAATGGAGTGGGACTTCAATGGCCTTTAAATGTTGAGACACAGCAGTAGGGGCTGGCTGAGCCTCAGGGCTCAGGAGACATTGTGAAAAATCATTTCTCATTGTTTCTCCTAATAAGAACACAAACATCTAGAAGAAAGAAGCAGATATCTCTCTGATATGCCTTGAGTTCAAAGTTTTTGAGATAGAAGGTTTTCTATATTCTTAGGTATTATCAGAAGGTCACAGGAGTCGTTCAACATCATGCCTCTTAGCAGACTCAGATCAAGTTCCCCCACACTGGAATGACAAACATATTTGTGAACTCACCTGAAGAGCTCTGTGATAGATTGCATGAGGAAAGCAAAGTATGGTGTTTGCTTAATAGCTGCTTCTGGACAGTTTGGTATGTTAATATGTTTATAGGAAAAATCTGAACCTGTCCACCAGTCACCAGGGCAAGGGTCCTCAGATCATGCATGATCCAGTCACATCACACCAGGATTTCAGCCACCTGCTACCCCCCTGAGAGGCAAAAATCCAGAAATTACTAGCATTTCTGTGACACACAATTGTCTGTTCTTTCCTAATCTAATAACTCTATTTGTATTGAGCTCAAAACATATACTAGTCCATTGGAGACATCTCATGAGCTCTAAAGTGGAAATAGGAGAGTAAGAAACAAAATAATATATAGGAAAATTCAAGGATTAAATACGAGATGAAATGGGTTCTTCACATTAGCTTTTAAACTTACTGAAATTTCAAGAAATTGAAGATTTTAAAAAATTATTCCTTTAACCCCTCACCACCTATTCAGCCACAGGATTGGATATCTTTCCTTCCCCCACTTTTTTTCTCTCTTTCCTTTTTTCCAACCAAAGTTAAAGCTCTAAAACGAGTTTTCTGCACTTCCTACAAAACTACAATGGGATATCATCTCACTCCAGTTAAAATGGCTTTCTCCAAAAGACAGGCAATAACACATGCTGGCAAAGATGTGGAGAAAAGGGAACCCTCATACACTGTTGGTGGGAATGTAAATTAGTACAACCACTGTGGAGAACAGTACAGAGGGTCCTCAAAATCTAAAAATAGAGCTGCCATATGACCCAGCAATCCCACTGCTGGCTATACATCCAAAAGAAAGAAAATCAGTATATCGAAGAGTATCTTCACTACCATGTTTGTTGCAACATTATTCATAATGGCCAAGATTTGGAAGCAACCTAAGTGTCCATCAACAGATTAATGGAAAAAGAAAATGTGGTACATATACACAATGAAGTACTATTCAGTCATAAAAATAAAGAGATTCTGTCATTTGCGACAACATGGGTGGAACAGGTGGTCATTACATTAAGTGAAGTAAGCCAGGCACAGAAAGACAAATATTACATGTTCTCACTTATTTGTGGGACCAAAACTCAAAACATAATTGAACCCATGGAGATGGAGAGTAGAAGGATGGTTACCAGAGTCTGGGTAGAGGCAGGGAGGTGAGGGAGAGGTGGGGATGGTTAATGAGTACAAAAAATAGAATGAATGAATAAGGCCTAGTATTTGATAGCACTACAGGGTGACTATAATCAATAATAATTTAATTGTACATTTTAAAATAACTAAAATAATATAATTGGATTGTTTGTTACACAAAGGAAAAATGCTTGAGGGCATGGATACCCCATTTTCTATGATGTGATTATTATGCATTGCATGCATGTATCAAAATATCTCATGTACCCCATAAATATATACACCTATCACCCACAAAAATTAAAAATTAAAAAAAAGTTTAAAGGATATTGAGTGTTGATTTTTCTCTCCTTCCCCAAACACTATTGGAAGGTTAGAAAAAAAATTCCTGAAATCATAAAACACGTGTTTTCCTATGTCTGGCTGTGTTCAACCAACATAATATATAAGTGATTTACATTTTGTTGTCTGTAGTTGTAGATAGTCATTTTCATTGATGGATGGTATACATGGTATGGGTATTTCTTTTCTTTTTTTTTGAGATGGAGTCCAGCTCTGTTCCCCAGGCTGGAGTGCAGTGGTGTGATCTTGGCACACTGCAACCTCCATCTCCCGGGTTCAAGCTATTCTCCTGCCTCAGCCTCCCGAGTAGCTGGGATTACAGGTGCCCACCACCATGCCCAGCTACTTTTTGTATTTTTAGTAGAGATGGGGTTTCATTGTGTTGGCCAGGCTGGTCTTGAACTCCTGACCTCAGGTGATCTGCCCACCTCAGCCTCCCAAAGTGCTGGGATTACAAGCGTGAGCCACCGCACCCGGCCTGTATGGATATTTCACAATATATGTATCTGGTATGAAGGTTTATGTATTTTGCAAATTTTGACCTACTATGAATAATGGCGCTTTGAAAATTCTTGTACATATCTTTTAGATGGACATTTATTTTTACTTTACTTCGACATATATGATTGAGTGGCATTTCTGAGTTAGGGTATACGTATGTTCAGCTCACTAGATACTGCCAAACAGTTTTTCAAAGTGTTCCAATCTGTATTCCCACCAGCAGTGTTGAGAGTTCCACTGCTCCACATCCTCACCAACACTTGGCATTTTCAATCTTTTTTATTTCTTGTGGGTCTATGGTGGTATCTAATTGTGGTTTTAAATGTAATTTCTTTGACTTAATTTCTCTTTAATTTAACTCTGAAATGTTTCGTCTCATTTAATCTAAAGTGGGTTCCACCGCATTTTTTTTAACCTTCTAATTTATTTGCTTAAAATCTGGATCTTTAGTCTTGTGGAATGCTGATGCTGTTAAATATCTTTCTGCATATGGAGGTGATCATATATTTCCTTGGCTGTACCAATATACTAGATTATAGTAATAGTTTTATTGATATTGAAACACGTTTATATATGTAAAAGCCCCATAAGGTCATGACCTATATTTTATGTCCTCTTTTGTTTGCTAATATTTTATTTAAGAACATTAGTTCATATTCTGTGATGAGATTATTCTGTAATTTCATTTCTCCTGCAGTTTTTGGCACGGTTCAGAATCAACTTTATGTACTTGCTTCACTGTTTCATATATTCCCTATGCCCTAAGACTATTTTAAATAGTATTGGTATTATCATACCTTGAAAGTTTTGCTAGAATTCTCTTTGGGAAAGATCTGGGTCTGGTGCTTTTTGATGGCAGATAATTTAACCAAATTCACTATGTCTTGTATGCAACTGGTCTGTTAAGACTTTTTGTGTCTCTTGGGCCAGTCTGGGTAAGTTGTGTTTTTCTAGAAAATTACTGATTTCATCTGTTTCCAAATGTATTTGAATAGAATTCTGCAAATTTTTCAGTTAAGAGACTTGAAATTCCCTTCATTTTGAAGACCTTGTCACCCTTCCTGTTTCAAAATTGTGTATTTGTGTTTTCTTCAGTTTTCTTGAATACTTTACCCAGTGACTTTTCATGTTTTTGGTATCTCCTCAAATAAATCTTCCTTACTTTTACATATAAATTCTACTGTAGTTTGCCTTTTTAACCCATTCATTTCTGTTTTAACCTTTAACTATTCAACTGCATTCTTTTAGTTTATGTTGTGGTTCTTTATCTGGCTTTTTGAATTGATTGTTCAATTCCTTTTTATTGATATAGCTATGTAATGCATAAAAATATTATCTGACCACTGCTCTAGCTGTAAATTCTAATATGTTCTGTTTTTATTTTCATTATTCTCATTGCATTCTACAATTTTAATCTGTATTTGCATTTGGGCCCAAGCTTAACAGCCTCAGGTATTAGTATGATTTTTCATATATCTCATTGCTGCTTCTGCAGTTTTCCTCTACAAAACTACATTTTTTGCCGGGTGCAGTGGCTCACACCTGCAATCCCAACACTCTGGGAGGCCGAGGCGGGTGGATCACCTGAGGTCAGGAGTTCAAGACCAGCCTGGCCAAGATGGTGAAACCCCATCTCTACTAAATTAGCTGGGCATGGTGGCAGGCGCCTGTAATCCCAGCTACTCAGGAGGCTGAGGCAGAGAATTGCTTGAACCTGGGAGGGAAAGGTTGCAGTGAGCCAAGATCGTGCCACTGCACTCCAGCCTGGGCGACAGAGTGAGACTCCATCTAAACAAACAAACAAAAAAACCACATTTTTGTTGCATGACTAGGTACACAAGTATTAATACATAATGTATTCCTAGTGAATTTTAACCTTTACTATTATTAGGTGTGCTTTTTTATCTTTTAAAATCCATTTTGTTCTCAATTCTGCCCTCTTAAAAATTAAGATTGTGAAAAAATATTTCATGCTCATGGATAGGAAGAATCAATATTGTTAAAATGGTCATACTGCCCAAAGCAATTTACAGATTCAATGCTATTCTATTAAACTACTAGCAATATTTTTCACAGAACTAGAATAAAAATTCTAAAATTCACTTGAAACCAAAAGAAAGCCCGAATAACCAAAGCAAGCCTAAGTGAAAAGTGCAAAGATGGAGGCATCACACTACCTGACTTCAAACTATAATACAAGGCTATAGTAATTAAAACAGCACAGTAGTGGTACAAAACAGACATACAGACCAATGGAACATAATAAAGAACACAGAAATAAAGACACACACCTACAACCATCTGATCTTCGACAAAGTTAACAATAACAAGCAATGGGGAAAGGACTTCCTATTTAATAAATGGTGCTAGAATAACTGGCTAGACATATGCAGAAGATTGAAACTTCACCTTTACCCTTCAAAAATCAACTCAAAATGCATTAAAGACTTAAATGTAAAACATAAAACTATAAATACACTAGAAGAAAACTTACGAAATACCATTCTAGACCTCAGCCCTGGCAAAGACTTCATGATGAAGACACCAAAAGCAACTGTAGTAAAAACAAATATTGACAAGTAGGACCTAATGAAACTAAAGAGCTTCTGCACAGCAAAAGAAACTATCAACAGAGTAAACAGATAACCTACAGAATGGGAGAAAACGTGTAAACTATGCATCTTCCAAAGGTCTAATATCCAGGATCTATAAGAAACTAAATCAACAAGCAGAAAAACAACCCCATTAAAAAATGGGCAAAGGACATGAACAGACACTACTCAAAAGAAGATATACACACGACCAACAAGCATATGAAAAAATGCTCAATATCACTAATCATTAGGGAAATGCAAATTGAAACCACAATAAGATACCATCTCACAACAGTCAAAATGTCTATTATTCAAAAGTCAAAAAATAACAGATGTTGGTGAGATTATAGTGAAAAGGGAATGCTTATACACTGCTGGTAGGAATGTATATTAGTTCAGCTACTGTGGAAAGCAGTCTAGAGATTTCCCAAGGAACTTAAAATAGAACTACAATTCAACCCAGAAATCCCATTACTGGGTATATTCCCAAATGAATATAAATCGTTCTACCATAAAGACACATGCATGTGTATGTTTATCACAACACTATTCACAATAGCAAAGACATGGAATCAACCTAGATGCCCATCAACAGTGGACTGGATAAAGAAAATGTGGTACACATACACCATGGAATACTACAGATCCATAAAAAAGAATGAGATCATGTCCTTTGCAGCAACATGGATGGAGCTTGAGACCATTATCCTAAGCAAATTACTTTTAATTTGATATTCTTTTGTGCCATCTTCTTTCACCTTCTATTTGGACACCGAAATAGCAGCCTCTCCTTGAGGACCAGAAAGCAGACAGCATAGAGTAACAGAACATGAAGATGAATCTGCTGTACAACAGACTAAAATCACGAGACCTGGGTCCTCAATAGCAGATTTATCTTTGTGTAAAAAAGACCATGAGAAGTCAGCTCCCCTGATCTTGCCTCATCCCTTTCACAGGAAAAGATTGACATTCTCAGGGGTTAGGGACATCAGCCTTGGAGTCAGAGTGAGTACAATATTTCGGCATACTTAATTACTGGTTTTATGATCTTTAGGAAATGTTGAGTCTCCAGACAAATGAAACCCATATGTAATGGATATATATTAAGTATGCCTGCATAGAGAACAAAGTGGGAGGAACTATACAAAAAGGACACATTATCAAAAATTAATAAGTGGGAGGGGGTCGGGGATTATTTATTTATTTCTGGACTTGACTATGCTTTCCACAATTTGTTAATTAGCATGGAGCTTTTTAAAAGTCAGAATTTTTGCTCATAGAAACAGTATTTGTTATAAAATAGTTCAGACATATAAAAATTATAGAATGTGAGAACTTTCTATGTACCCATGCTACCATATAAAATAGTATATAGGCAATTGATAGTCACATTGAAGTCCTCTCTGACTGTATCAGCCTCCTACTTCCCCAGAGATAATCACTATACAGAATTTGGATTTTTCATTTTTAAGACATTACCTTATAGTTTTATTACACATGTACATACCTATATGTAAAATATGATATTGTTTTGTAGCATAGTTTTCTCTCTAAATACCTGGCTACCTCATTGAAGAAGAGGAAGTAAGAAACCTGAGGAGAACAAACATGCATTCATATCTCAACAGTGGGACGTGCTATATATATATGTCTCCAAGTCGTGTGTATTATCTTTTAGACTACTAAAACAGACACACCCAGGTCTCAGTTTATATGCTACAGAGGGCAGTAAAACATTCTACAGTTACTATTTTCAAACTCTTCTTTTATCTGATATGTTCAATGTCTCAGTTTTCCTGAGGCTAACTTGCCTAAAACAATCTCAGTGTATCTTGAATGCAAGACATTTTCTCATTTGTCTGGGGCTAATTTTCTACCTTTCTTTCAAACTGTTACTAATTTAGGCCTGTCCTTTATATCCAGAACCTCATCTAGACCATCCTGCTGAAAGAAGACAGTATTTTCTGGGAGTTAGTTTTCATGTGTTCAGACTACTGCCCAAATCCCTTAGATGGTATAGGGATGCATTCCATTTAGAACTTGATTTGATATCTATTACAAGTGCTGGGCATGTGTATATTTTCCTTTTATTACTTTTAATTACACAAGGAAGGTACTTGTGTAATTATACATCATAGTCAAGATGTGGAATCAACCTAAAAGTTCATCAGTGGATACACAGGTAATGAAAACGTGGTGTATTAATTCACATTTGTTGATTGCTCCTGGGACCCTGGGGTGAATGACATTATGACTATACTTCTACCCCGAATCCCGCTGTGTCAGGGTTCCCCTCTCCTTATCCTCCCCATTCTCCACTGAAGCTGTAATGCTGAACTCTGGGTGATTTCATGAAGACCATCCTGCTTTCCCGTCTCTGTGGCAGTCACTGCTTGTCTAACTAGGTGGGATAAGCAGGCAGTAGGAAGTGAAGAATGTTAAAAAGGAATGGAGAAAGCTCTTTTAGATAGTTTAAATTTGAAGAAGAGAGAGACCCAGAGATAGGACATAGAGGTGGAGGGGGCAGGAGACAGAGAGAGAGAGAGAGAGGGAGAGAGAGGAGGGGAGGAGAGGGGAGGGGAGGAGAGGAGAGGGGAGGGGAGAGGAGAGGAGAGGTATCAATCCTGTGGCTAAATGTGTATTGAGGGGTCCAAGAGGAATTTTTGAAAATCTTTCATTTCTTAAAAGTTGATCAAATTTAAAAATTAATGTGAAGGAGCCATACCATCTTAAAACTAATCTTTGAAGTTAGCGATATATTATTTTCATTCTTACTCTATTATTTCCATTTTAGAGATCATGAGATGCCTTTAGTTATATAGGTATTGAGCGTAATATATATTTAGTTATTAATGAATGAAGGAATGGACAATTGTGTGTATAGAAATGGTAGTAACTCTTGGATTTTTGTGTTTCAAGAGGTAGAAGATGGTTAAAATACTGCTGTGATGTGGCTGGATAATGCATAATCTGAGGGTCACTGCCCTGGTGGCTGTGAAACAGTCTAGAATTTTCCTATTTTATATATATATACGTGTGTGTGTGTGTGTGTGTGTGTGTATAATTTTTTTTTTTTTGAGAGAGTGTTTCACTCTGTCACCCAGACTGCAGTGCAGTGGCCCGATCTCAGCTCACTGCACCCTGTGCCTCCCGGGTTCAAGCAATTCTCCTGCCTCAGCAACCTGAGTAGCTGGGATTACAGGCGTGCATCACCATGCCAGGCTACTTTTTGTATTTTTAGTAGAGACGGAGTTTTGCCATGTTGGCCAGGCTGGTCTCGAACTCCTGACCTCAAGTGATCCACCCACCTCAGCCTCCCACGGTGCTGGGATTACAGGCATAAGCCACTGCACTCTGCTTTCCTATAATATATTAATATACCAAACAGTCCAGGAACAACCATTAGGCAAACTCCACACTTCGCTTACCTGGTGTTATCTATCACTGAGATCACCAGGTGAGTTCAAAGACATGCCTATCTTCCCAGCATGAGGAACTGTATTTGGGTCAGCTCAGGGACTTGATGCTGAACAGCTCTTATGAGCTTCTGATAACACCCAAGAACTAGAGAAACAGCTGTCTATAAATCTTTCAACTCAAGGTATATCACAGGGACATTTGCTTTCTTCAACTAGATGTGTATTTTTCTCAAAAGGCGAAACAGTAAGAAATGGTTTTTCACACTGCCTCCTTAGCCCTGAGGCCCTGCCAACCACTACTTCTGTGTCCCAACATTTAAAGACCACTGAAGTTCCACTCTATGCCATATACTCTGGGCAGGTTTTCTCATTTACCCCTCAGGACAGCTCTGGTATGGTCAGTCACATTTCACAGATGACTAAGTTCAGACTCACAGAGCCTAAGTCACTTGCCCAGATAAGTGGCAGGATTGGAATGAGGCTGATCCCATTAATCAAGTTCCCAACTCCATCCCTCCCTTCCCTATGCTGAACCCTGCCTCCCCCGCAACCTGGTCTACTCTCAGAGCTGCAACCTTGGCTCTGGCCACCAGAAGGCACATCATAGCCATCTCAATTTTTGTTTTTAAATTAAAAGCAGTTTATTTTGCATAGAGTAACAAATATTACGAGTTTTCTGTGGTTGTTTGGAAAATTCACATGCATATGAAAACAGTTCTATTATCTATTGACCCCAAATCTACATTGCATTCATTGATTTTTCACTTCCCTCCTTGGTGCAGGTTGCAGAGTCCACATTGTAGGAGGGTGTTGGGGGGGGGTTCCTTTTCAGACAGCAGGGCATTCACCCTCCTCCACTACCCCACCCCTATACAGGCTTCCCAGATTTCCTCCCACCTTCTCTCTGTCATTCCCTTTTCAGGACACTATGGACACAGCTGCCCAGAGCCTGCTCCTGTGCCCTCATCCTCGCTCTGTCACCGCCCACTGCCCCGCACTGCCCTATGGCTGCCCGCCTAGGATAGCCAAGGATGTCCTGCAGTTTATTTTTTTTTCTGTCTTCTTTTAAATACATCAGTATCTTTCTGACAGAATCATTCTGTACCTGGGTTCATAAGGTGGGTTGTAAGGGAGGTATTGTAGTTTTTGCCCCTTGCGGACACTTCTTTGCTAAAAAGTTTGATAATGGTGGTACTGTGGTGCCCTTTCCCGACACAAATCTGCATTGCAGCTAGAACACTGCTGAACAGGAAGGTGGGAAGGAGAGATTGTGGCCCAAGCCCACCCTATAAAGCTTTCTGGAAATCTTGGTGGAAAAGTGAGCATTCCCAGTGTATAGGGGTACTGAAGGACTCCAGACAAAAATTGCTGCCTTTTACTGTGCTGAGAAGAGAGCTCTATGTGAGAGGAAGACAAAATATTTTAATCTTTATTCTTTGACCCCTGGATAAATAGAGACCTATATAAGAAAAAAGGGATCCAGGCTACTTGTTATCTTTGTAACCCTCTTTACATCTTTATTACTATCTTTTCATGGAAATACATTTCTATGATAACATTTGAAATTACAACATAATATCAATATTTTTTATGGACCCAGTGTTTCATTTATATGATATCCTAAAGTTTATTTCCACAGTAACCTAGTGGTGAAAATTTAGTTCCCTTACCATAGTTTCTATTACAGACAATGGTATATATAACACTCTTGCTCATATGCACAAATATTTCAGTAGTAATTTAAGTTTTTGAGAGTATCTTTAAACCCCAGACACTTAAAAAATTTATATTAAGATGATGAAATCAAAATACTTTTACATTTTTTTAACTTATTTTTTTTTATCTCAATAAGCTTTTGGGGAACAGGTGGTGTTTGTTTACATGAATAAGTTCTTTAGTGGTGATTTCTGAGATTTTGGCACAGCCTTCACCTAAGCAGTGTACACTGTACCCAATGTATAGTCTTTTATCCCTCAACACTCCCCACTGTTTCCCGAGTCCCCAAAGACCAATGTATCATTCTTATGACTTTGCGTCCTCATAGCTTAGCTCCCACATATGAGTGAGAACATACGCTGTTTGGTTTTCCATTCCTGAGTTACTTCACTTAGAATAATAATCTCCGATTCCATCCAGGTTGCTGCAGATGCCATTATTTCTTTTTTTTTTATGGCTTAGTAGTATTCATGTATATATATATATATATATATATACACACAACATCTCACATTTTCTTTATCCACTCATTGATTGATGGGCATTTGGGTTGGTTCCATATTTTTGCAATTGCAAATTGTGCTGCTATAAACATGCGTGTGCAAGTTATCTTTTTTGTATAATGACTTCTTTTCCTCTGGGTAGATACCCAGTAGTGGGATTGCTGGATCAAACGGGAGATCTACTTTTAGTTCTTTAAGGAATCTCCACACTGTTTTCCACAGTGGTTGTATTAGTTTACACTCCTACCAGCAGTGTAAAAGTGTTCCCTTTTCACCCCACCTACTCAAACATCTATTTTTTTAAATTTTTTGATTATGGCCATTCTTGCAGTTATAAGATGGTGTTGCATTGTGGTTTTGATATGCATTTCCCTGATCACTAGTGATGTTGAGCATTTTTCCATATGCTTGCTGGCCATTTGTATATCTTCTTTTGAGAATTGTCTATTCATGTCCTTAGCCCACTTTTTGATATTTTTGTTTTGTTTTGTTTTGTTTTCTTGTCGATTTGAGTTCTTTGTAGATTCTGGATAATAGTCCTTTGTCGGATGTATAGATTGTGAAGATTTTCTCCCACTCTGTAGGTTGTCTGTTAACTCTGCTGATTATTTCTTTTGCTGTGCAGAAGTTTGTAGTTTAATTAAGCCCCATCTATTTATTCTTGTTTTTGTTGCATTTGCTTTTGGGTTCTTGGTCATGAAGTCTTTGCCTAAGCCAATGTCTAGAAGGGTTTTTCTAATATTATCTTCTAGAATCTTTATGGTTTCAGGTGTTAGATTTAAGTCTTTGATCTATCTCGAGTTGATTTTTGTATAAGGTGAGAGATGAGGATCTAGTTTCATTCTTCTACGTGTGGCTTGCCAATTATCCCAGCACCATTTGTTGAATAGGGTGTCCTTTCTCCACTTTATGTTTTTGTTTGCTTTGTTAAAGATCAGTTGGCTGTATTTGGCTTTATTTTTGGGTTCTCTATTCTGTTCCATTGGTCTATGCGCCTATTTTTTTTTTTTTTCTGTCTTGCTTTGGCTATTTGGGCTCTTTTTTGGTTCCATATGTACCCATCCATGAGCATGGGATGTGTTTCCCTTCGTTTGTGTCGTAGATGGCTTTTATTACTCTAAGGTATGTCCCCTTTATGCCAATTTTGCTGAGGGTTTTAATCATAAAGGGATGCTGGATTTTGTCAAATGCTTTTTTCTGCATCTATTGAGATGATCATGTGATTTTTGTTTTAAATCTGTGTATGTGCTGTATCACATTTATTACTTGTATATGTTAAACTATCCCTGCATCAATGGCATGAAACCCACTTGATCATGGTGGATTTTCTTTTTGATATGTTGTTGAATTTGGTTCACTAGTATTTTCTTGAGGATTTTTGTATCTATGTTCATCAGGGATATTGGTCTGCAGCTTTCTTTTTTGTTATGTCCTCCCCTGGTTTTGATATTATGGCGAAACTGTCTTCATAGAATGATTTGGGGGAGGATTCTCTCTTTTTCTATCTTTTGGAATAGTGTCAATAGGATTGGTACCAATTCTTTGAATGTCTGATAGAATTCAGCTGTGAATCTGTCTGGTTCTGAACTTATTTTTTAGTTATTGGCAATCTTTGTATTACTATTTCAATTTCATTGCTTGTTATTGGTCTGTTCAGAGATTCTATATTTTCCTGGTTTAATCTAGGAGGGTTGTATATTTCCAGGAATTTATCCATCTCCTGTAGGTTTTCTAGTTTATGCACATAAAGGTGTTCACAGTAGTCTTGAATAATCTTTTGTATTTCTGTGGTATCAGTTGTAATGTCTCCCATTTCATTTCTAATTGAGCTTATTTGAACCTTCTCTCTTCTTGGTTAATCTTGCTAATGGTCTACCAGTTTTATTTATCTTTTCAAAGAACCAGCTTTTTGTTTCATTTATCTTTTGTATTGTTTTTGTTTGTTTCAATTTCATTTAGTTCTGCTCTGATCTTCGTTATTTCTTTTCTTCTCCTGGGTTTGGGTTTAGATTGTTCTTGTTTCTCTAGTTCCATGAGGTATGATCTTAGATTGTCTATTTGTGCTCTTTCAGACTTTTTGATGTAGGCATTCAATGCTATGAACTATCCTGTTAGCACTGCTTTTGCTGTATCCCAGAGGTTTTGATAGGTTGTGTCACTATTACCTTTCAATTCAAAGAATTTTTAAATTTCCATCTTGATTTCGTTGTTGACACAACGATCATTCAGGAGCAGGTTATTTAATTTCCATGTATTTGCATGGTTTTTAAGGTTCCTTTTGGAGTTGATTTCCAATTTTATTCCATTGTGGTCTGAGAGAGTACTCGATATAATTTCGATTTTCTTAAATTTACTGAGACTTGTTTTGTGGCCTATCATGTGGTCTATCTCGGAGAATGTTCCATGTACTGATGAATAGAATATATATTCTGCAGTTGTTGGGTAGACTGTTCTGTAAATATCTGTTAAGTCTATTTATTATAAGGTATAGTTTAAGTACATTGTTTCTTTGTTGACTTTCTGTCTTGATGACCTGTCTAGTGCTGTCAGTGAAGTATTAAAGTCTCCCACTTTTATTGTGTTGCCGTTTATTTCATTTCTTAGGTCTAGTAGTAACTGTTTTATAAATTCAAAAGGTCCAGTGTTAGGTGCATATATATTCAGAATTGTGATATTTTCCTGTTGGACTAGTCCTTTTATCATTATGTAATGTCCCTCTGTCTTTTTTAACTGCTGTTGCCTTAAAGTTTGTTTTGTCTGATGTGAGAATAGCTACTCTTGCTCACTTTTGGTGTCCATTTGCATGGAATATATTTTTCTATACCTTTACCTTAAGTTTATGTGAGTCCTTATGTCTCCTGAAGACAGCAGAAACTAGGTTAGTGAATTCTTATCCATTCTGCCATTCTGTATCTTTTAAGTGGAGCATTTAGGCTATTTACATTCAATGTTAGTATTGAGATGTGAGGTACTATTTTATTCATTGCGCTATTTGTTGCCTGTATATATATATATATATATATTTTTTTTTTTTTTTTGCATTGTGTTACTGTCATATAGGTCCTGTGAGATTTCTGCTTTACAGAGATTCTATTTTGGTATATTTTGAGGATTTATTTTAATATTTAGAGCTCTTTTTAGCAGTTCTTGTACTGCTGGCTTGGTAGTAGTGAATTCTCTCAGCATTTGTCTGTCTGGGAAAGACTGTATCTTTCCTTCATTTATGAAGCTTAGTTTCTCTCTGGATACAAAATTCGTGGCTGATAATTGTTTTGCTTAAGGAGGCTAAAAATAGGACCTGAATTCATTCTAGCTTGTAGGGTTTCTGCTGAGAAATCTGCTGTTAATCTGATAGGTTTTCCTTTATAGATTACCTGATGCTTTTGCCTCATAGCTCTTAAGATTCTTTCATTTGTCTTGACTTTAGATAACTTGATGACTATGTGCCTAGGCAATGATCTTTTTTGCAATGAATTTCCCAGGTGTTCTTTGAACTTCTTGTATTTGTCCAGATCTCTAGCAAGGCCAGGGAAGTTTTCTTTGATTATTCCCTCAAATATGTTTTCCAAACTTTTAGATTTCTCTTCTTCCTTAGGAACACTAATTATTCTTAGGTTTGGACATTTAACATAGTCCCAAACTTCTTGGATGCTTTAGTCATTTTTTTTTAATTCTTTTTTTTTTTTTTTTTTTTTTTTGAGACGGAGTTTTGCTCTGTCGCCCAGGCTAGAGTGCAGTGGTGCGATCTTGGCTCACTGCAAGCTCCGCCTCCTGGGCTCACGCCATTCTCCTGCCTCAGCCTCCTGAGTAGCTGGGACTATAGGCGCCTGCCACTACGTCCGGCTAATTTTTTTTTATTTTTTATTTTTAGTAGAGATGGGGTTTCGCTGTGTTAGCCAGGATGGTCTCGATCTCCTGACCTTGTGATCCACCTGCCTCGGCCTCCCAAAGTGCTGGGATTACAGGCGTGAGCCACCGCGCCTGGCCTAAAATTCTTTTTTCTTTGTCTTTGATGGATTGGGTTAATTTGAAAGCCTTGTCTTTGAGCTCTGAAGTTCTTTCTTCTGCTTGCTCGATTCTATTGCTGAGACTTTCCAGTGCCTTTTGCATTTCTCTATATGTGCCCCTGATTTCTCGAAATTGTAATTTTTTTTTTATTTATGCTGTTTCACTGAATAATTTTCCTTTCATATCCTGCATCACGTTTTTGATTTATTTAAGTTGGACTTCATCTTTCTCTGCTGCCTCTTTTATTAGCTTAATAATCAACCTTCTGAATTCTTTTTCTGGCTATTCCAAGATTTCATCTTGGTTTGGATCCATTGCCGGTGAGCTGGTGTAATCTTTCAGGGCTGTTAAAGAAACTTGTTTTGCTGTATTAGCAGAAATTTTTTTCTTGCTCTTTCTCATTTGGGTAGACTACGCCAGAGGGAAGATCTGGAATTCAAGAGCTGCTGTTCAGATTCTTTTGTCCCATGGGGTGCTCCCTTGATGTGGTGTTCTCCCCCTTCCCCTATAAATGGGGCTTCCTGAGAGCCAAACTGTCATGACTGTTTTTGCTCTTCTGGGTCTAGCCACCCAGTGGAGCTACTGGGCTCTGGGCTGGTACTGGGGAGTGTCTGCAAAGAGTCCTGTGATGTGATCCATCTTCAGGTTTTGCAGCCAGTGGAGGTAGGAGGGGAGTGAAGTGGACTCTGTAAGGGTCCTTGGTTGTATTTTGGTTTAGTGCACTAGTTTTGTGTTGGTTGGCCTCCAGCTAGGAGGTGGTGCTTTCAAGAGTGCATCAGTTGTGGTCCTGTAGAGAGGATGACAACTTTCCCTAGGGACAGCTGGTTAAGTATTCAGATTTCTCAGGTGGTGGGCAGGGCCATATAACTCCCAAGAGATTATGACCTTGGTCTTTGGCTACCAGGGTGGGTAGAGAAAGAGCACCAGGTAGGGGCAGGGATAGGCAAGGCTGAGCTCAGCCTCTCCTTGGGTGTGGCTTGCTGTGGTTGCTGTGGGGGATGGGGGTGTGGTGTCTGGTCCAATGGAGTTATATTCCCAGGGGGATTATGGCTGCTTCTGCTGAATCATACAGTTCGCCAGCAAGTGCAGGAAAGTCAGCAGTCATGGGCCTCACCCTGCTCCCATGCAGCCTGCAGCCCTAACGGCTGGTGTCATTCCCACTGTGCCGCACAACAGCACCGAGTCTATTTCAGGGCAACCAGTGACCAGGGCTGAGAACTTGTCCCAGACCACCAGCTTCCCCACTGACAAAGCAAGCAGACTCACAGTTTTTCAGCATCTCAGGGGGCCTGCAACAGTGATCCAGTTTCTTCAAAGGGTCTGTGGATTCTCTCAGCTTTCCTGGTATGTTCCTGCAGTGCTTCTTGGAGCAAAGGTTTACAGTATGAGTCTCCACATGCTGCTCTGTCCATCTCAGCAGGAGCTACAAGCTAGTCCTGCCTCCTATCTGCCATCTTGCCCCCATGCATTTATCTGAAATCAAAATACTTTTAATAAAAGTATTATACTACTAATATTCCAGTATGAAAGTTCCTTTCTGCCCATATTAGAAATAATCTGAATCTTTACTAATCTGATAGGCAAAAAAAATCATCTCTCATCATTGTTTCAATATGACTCATTTTTGCTCTCTTCTGAAATTTCATACTGTGGATGTGACATAATCAATTTTCACAGCCCCATATTATTCATAGTGTTCCAATATTCCCTATTATCTACACGATGTGGATAGCATCTTTTCAGTCTGTGCACTGGTAGTGGGTGTAATCCAGGGCAGTGTTACCATGGCTATTTGCTCTGGTGAGCTGAATGGGTCTCCTTGGAGCCCAACAACTATGTTGAGAGAATTGTAGTATTGTGATAACAGAACCTGGTTGATGTAGGAGAGTGTGTGTGTGTGTGTGTGTGTGTGTGTGTGTGTGTGTGTGTGTGAGAGAGAGTGAGTGTATGTGTGTGCTGACAACCACATTTCCCTTTGCTTCCTTCTGGTTTGTGTCTTTGCATCTCGTTTCGTCTCCCTTTCTAAATTCAAGCCCAAAAGTGAAAAAAGGGAAATATCAGGATGGCAGTACTTGTAACCAGATCTTTGTCAACATTCTTCACTAAGTCCTGAAGATAAACATATAAAAGGAAATGCTAGCACAAAGGGAGTGTGCCTATGTAGGCCTTGATAAGTATTGCTCTACAGACACTCATAAAGTAGTGCCATTTAGACTCCTCAAGTATAGGGAGGTGAGAAAGGCTACAGAGGAGTAAAGAAAGTACTGACGCTGACAAGGTATTGCAGAGGAAAGGCCCTGGACTCTGTGGTGGACACATATATCGGTCATTTGTCTATTTTTGGTTTTGTTGTCTGTGCTTTTAAGGTCTTAGACATAAAATCTTTGCCTAGACCAATGTACTAAAGTGTTTCCCCCAGGTTTTTGTCTAGTACTTTTATAGTTTCAGATCTTACATTTAAGTCTTTAATTGATCTTGAGTTGATGTCTGTATATGATGAGAGACAGAGATGCAGTTTCATTCTTCTGCATATGCATATCCAATTTTCCCAATACCATTTACTGAGGAGGATGTCCTTTCTCCAATGTACGTTCTTGGTGCCTTTGTTGAAAATCAGTTTTGTCTGTAAACATGTGGATTTATTTCTGCGTTCTCTATTCTGTTCCATTGGTCTTTGTGTCTGTTTTCATACCAATACCATGCTGTTTTGATTACTATAGCCTTGTAATATATTTTGAAGTCAAGTAGTGTGATGCCTCCAGCTTTGTTCTTTTTGGTCTGGATTGGTTTGGTTATCCAGGTTCCTTTGTGGTTGTATATCAATTTTAGGATTGTTTTTTCTATTTCTGCGAAAAATGTCATTGGTACTTTGATAAGGATTGCATTGCATCTGCAGATTACTTTTGGCAGTATGGTCATTTTAATTATATTAATTCTTCCAGGCCATGAGCATAGGATATCTTTCCATTTGCTTGTGTCCTCTTCAATTTCTTTCATCAGTGTTTTGTAGTTTTCCTTGTAGATGTCTTTCACCTACTTGGTTAAATTTATTCCTAGGTTTTTTTTAGTAGCTATTTCAAGTAGGCATGCCTTTTTAATTTCTTTCTCCGCTATTTCATCATCAGCTATTTCATCATTGGTGCATACAAACACTACTGATTTTTGTATATTGATGTTCTATCCTACAACTATATTGTATTTATCAAATTTGGGAGGGTTTTGATGGAGTCATTAGGTTTTTCTAGATATAAAATTATATCATTTGCAAAGAGGAACAAATGTAAAGATATCCAACTTGGATATCTGTTATTTCTCTTGTCTGATTGCTCTGGCTAGGTCTTCCAGTACTATGTTGAATAGTAGTGAGGAAGGTGAAAAAACAAGACCCTTGTCTTGTTCCAGTTCTTATATTAAATGCTTTCAGCTTTTCCCCATTCATTATGATGTTAGCTCTGAGTTTATCATATATGGTTTTTATTATTTTGAGGTATGTTCTTTTGATGCCTAGTTTCTTGAGAGTTTTTATCATGAAGGGATGATGAATTTTATCAAATGCTTTTTATGGATTGGTTGAGATAATCATATGGTTTTTGTCCTTCATTCTGTTGATGTAATGTATTATGTTTGTTGATTTGCATATGTTGAACCATCTTTGCATCCCTGGTATAAATCCCACTTGATCATGGCATATTGTCTTTTTGATGTGCTGTTGGATTCAGGTTGCTAGTATTTTGTTGAGAACTTTTACATCTATTTTCATCAGGGTTATTGGCCTGTAGTTTTTTTGTTGTTGTTGTTGTTGAGTCCTTGTCTGGTTTTTAATATCATAATAATGCTGCCCTTATAAAATGAGTTAGGGAGAATTCTCTCCTCTTCAATTTTCTTTCAGTAGTTTGAATATAACTTGTATTAGTTCTCCTTTGAACGTTCGGTAGAATTCATCAGAGAAACCATCCAGGTCTGGGCTTTTCTCTGTTGGAAAATTTTTATTACTGATTCAATCTCATTACTTATTATTGGTCTGTTCAGGTTTTCTATTTCTTCCTGATTCAATCTTGAGAGGTGGTATATGTACAGGAATTTATCTATTTCCTCCAGGCTTTCCAATTTGGTGGTATATAATTGTTCATAATAGTCTCTGATGATTATTTGTATTTCCATGTTATCAGTTGTAGTGTCTCCTTTTTCATTTCTGATGTTGTTTATTTGTGTCTTCTCTCTTTTTCTTCTTGGTTAGTCTAGCTGATGTTTTAACAATTTTTTATCTTTTCAGAAATCTAACTTTTTGTTTCATTAAAATTTTGTATATTTTTAGTTTCTATTTTGTTTAGTTTGGCTCTGACCTTTACTGTTTCCTTCCTTCTACTCATTTGGGATTTGATTTGTTTTTCCTTTTTTAGTTCCTTGAGGTGAACAGTTAGACTGATTATTTGGAATCTTTTGACTTTTTTGATGTAGGCATCTATTGCTACAAATTTTTCTCTTAGCACTGCTTTTGCTGTATCCCATAGATTTTGGTATGTTGTGTTTCCATTTTCATTTGTTTCAAATAACTTTTTGATTTCCTCCATATTTTTTTTCTTGACTCAGTGGTCATTCGGGAGCATGCTGTTTATTTTCCACATATTTGTACAGTTTCCCAGGTTCCTCTTGTTATTGATTTCTACTTTTATTCCGAGAACATACTTGATATGATTTTGATTTTTTAAATTTGTTGAGACTTGTTTTGTGTCCTTCTACTTAACTACTTCTTTCACCATTAAATAGAATACAGTAATAGCTATTTCAAATTAATGAACATAATACACATTACTTTTGTCAATCTGTGCAAAAGTATGTTGTGTCTAAATATTCATCAAAATACTTTTATTCCTGAATACCAAATTTCAGACAATATACAAAAGCACATATATGAATTGTAATTAATCTTCACCTCTCACTAGCTCAACTCCTACCTCCTGACCCAAAAGGTCTGTTGTCCATAGAATGGTGCACACTTTTCAGACATGTTTCTGTGGATGAGGTGCACATGACCATGTTCACCTACACATGCATATAATCTTTGCCAAAAAGTGCAATCACATTAATCATCTCCTTTTGCAAGCTGTCTTTTTCCACTTAATATTCTTCTGAGGATTTATATTAGCATCTTATTAGTTCTTACAGTTTTAGCATAATCAACAGGTTCATTGTTCATGTCTATATCTATTGGAATTCTATGTCAAAATTAGTCGCCAACTGTTTTGTTACTGAGTTTGCCCTATAAATTATGGATACTAATCCAACATTTGAGATGTAGTTTGAAAATGTTTCCCCGTTATTTTATAGAAATTCTTAGTGTTATTTTCATTTAGAATGTGTTTTCAACTTCAATAATATGAATAAGATATATACAGATTGTAATTTAAAAAGAAATACTAGTGAAGAACACCTTAGGTCGTGTGTACTGTTGGCTTTGAGAAAAATTCAAGCATTGAGAGTCCTGGAGATATCAAGACAAAAATGGAAAAATACTTAAAAATACTTAAAAGTAATTTTAGAGTTAGCTGCTGATCTGGAGAAAAGAGTTTATTCCCTGCTTTACATAAACTTTCTTAAAGTACCCTGATTTGAATAATGGTCAAAGTGATAGGTACCTTGAATAGCAGTTAAGATTAAAGGAGATGAAATATAAAGTGCATTTGCTTACAGTAGTTTAGTGTATGTTACTTTCCTTCTCTCCAGCTCACCTGTCCCAAGGCCAACACTTGAGCTTCTGCCTGAGCCCACTCACCACTTCGAGAAGCAACCAACTTATGTGGCCCTACACCCAGGTCTCTTGGCATAAATGGCGGGATTTCATCTTCTCTATCTTATTCATCACCCAGAGGGGTTGTGGAGTGAGGACTCATTGGTCCACAATAGCAAGGGGGTGGAATCTGACCATTTCTCAAGCCCTGGAAGCCCATCTTCTAAAAGGGAGGCTACTCAGGGCTGTCTATGGATGATGAGGGATGGAACCTCATTTCAATCCTACCACCTATCTGGAGAAGTGACTTAGGCTCTGAAAGCCTGAGTTTGGTCATCTATGAAATGGGACTGACCACACCATCCTTACAGTGCTGTCCTGAGGGGTAAATGAGAAAACCTGTCCAGAGTATATGGCATAGAGTGGGACTTCAATGGCCTTTAAATGTTGGGACACAGCACTAGGGGATGGCTGAGCCTCAGGGCTAATGAGGCATTGTGAAAAATCATTTCTCATTGTTTCTCTTTATGAGAAAACAGATATCTAGTTGAAGAAAGCAAATGTCCTTGTGATATGCCTTGAGTTCAAAGACTTGTAGACAGTTGTTTCTGTACTTCCTGGGCACTATCAGAAGCTCATAAGAGCTGTTCAACATCATGCCACTGAGCTGACCCAAATCCAGCTCCCCATGCTGGAAAGACAGGCATATCTTTGAATTCACTTGTTGAGCTCAGAAATCGGTAACACCAGGGTAGCAAAAAGTTGTGTTTGCCTAATGGCTGTTCCTAGACTGGTCAGTATGGTTTGGGGCTCTTTTTTTTTGTTAAGGAAAAATTTGGACCCATACCGCAGCCACCAGTGCAGAGTCTTCGGATCATGCGGTATTCAGCCACATCACTCCAGGTTGTCGGTCATCTGCTGCCTCCCTTAGAGACAAAAATCCAATGGTTACTAGCAAGTCTTTGACACATGATAGAGTTTGGCTGTGTCCCCACCCAAATCTCACCTTGAATTGTAATAATCACCACATGTCAAATATGGGGCGTGGTGGAGATAACTGAATCATGATGGCAGTTTACACCATACTGTTCTCATAGTAGTGAATAAGTCTCAAGAGATCTGATGGTTTTATAAATGGGAGTTTCCCTGCACAAGCTCTCTTGCCTGCCACCATGTAAGATGTGTTTTTGCCTTCTGCTATGATTGTGGGGCCTCCCCAGCCATGTGGAACTGTAAGTCAATTAAACCTCTTTCCTTTATAAATTACCTAGTCTCAGTTATGTCTTTATTAGCAGCATGAGAACAGACTAATACAACACACAATTATCCAGTTTTTAATTAGCTAACAACTAAATATTTACAGAGCCCAGAATTCATGCTATTCCATTGGAGGTACCTCATGAACTCTAAAGTCGAATTAGCTGGGCAAGAAAGGAAATTAATATATGGGTGACTTCATTGCTTAAATCTGAGATGAGATGGTTCTTCTCATTAATTTTTAAACTTGATCAGATTTCAAAAAATTGATGATTTTCAAAAATCCCTCCTTGGACTTCTCATCACCTATTCAACCACATGATAGAGATACCACTCCTCTCCCTCTCTCCCTCTCTCTCTCTGGCGCTCTCCCTCCAGCGCTCTCTCTCTCTCTCTCTCTGTGTATGTGTATGTGTGTGTGTGTGTGTGTGTGTGTGTGTGTGTGTGTATGTGTGTATGTGTATGTGTTCTCCCCCATTGGATTCTCTCTTCTCCTTCAAATTCAAAGTTCCACAAAGAGTTTTACACATTCCTTGTTAATATTCTCAACTTTTCACTGACTCTTTATCCCATTACACTATGGATTCTGTCCCCAGGATCATCAATTAACACATATGAATTAAAACTCTTTTGAAATACCTTCCTTGTGCAATCAAAAATAACAAATGGAAAGCAAAATATACTCATGCTGAGCAATTGTGATACAAAATCAGATCAAGCTCTAAATGACATGCATCCCTGAACTAATCAATGGATTTGTGTAGTAGCCTGGACATATGAAAATCAACTCAGGGAATCACTGTCTTCTTTCACCAGCATGACCCAGTTTAGATTCCAGATAGACAGGGTAAGCCTACATGAATTACAGTTTGGATGAAAGATAGAAAATTAGGTCTGGACAAATGGAAGGCATTTCATGTCAGGATATGCTGAGATATCATTTTAGGCTAGTTAGCTTCAGGGAAACTCTAAAGATTTTAAATTCATCAGGGAATAAAGACGCTTGGAAAATGGTATCTGCAGATTTTGTTGGAGCTCCCCACAGCATATAAACTGAGAAAATGAGTGTGTCTGCTTCAGTGAGTCTGAAAGAGAGTATAAATGACAAATAGTATATATGGTAGGTCCCTCTATTAAGATGTGAATGTGTGTTTGTTCTCCTCATGTTTCTTCCTTCCTCCTATTTCATGAGGTAGCCAGGTATTTAGAGATGAAACCATGTCAGAAAACCATACCATATTTCACTTACAGATACATGCATATGTAATAAAAGTATAGAAAAATGTCTTAAAAACATAAAACCTAAATTCTGCATCATGGTCACCTGTGGGAAAGAAGGCAGCTGAGGTAATAAGAGAAGACTTTAACATGTGTTTGACTCACCTATGAAAGTTTTATATGTTGACATGAATATGTAGAAGTCTGTTGTATTCTATAATTTTTTGTGTTATTTTAATATTTCATAACAACCACTATTTCTCTGAGACTTAATTCTGATTTTAAAAAGCTCCATACCAATTCAGAAATTCAGGGAAATATAATCAAGTCCAGATATATTATTAATCAATAACCCCATCACTAGTTAATTTTTAAACGTAGAACTTTCTGTATTAACGCTCATTTCATTCTCTATGCACGCATATTTAATGTATGTATACTAAATGTGGGTTTCATTCATTTGAAGACTCAACATTTGCTAAAGATCATGAAAGCAGTTATTAAATGTACACACATTTTCTACCTGATCTATCGGACTCCAAAGCCCACATCCCTAACCACTGGGTATACAAGGACAGATCTGGTACTTGGGACCCAGGTCTTCTGGTTTCAGTCTGTTTAATAGCAGACTCATCTTCATGCTCTGTCATTCAGTGCTATCTCCTTTCCAGAGCTTAATGAAAGGCTGCTATTCCAATGTCCAAATGGAAGGTAAAAGAAAGTAGCAAGAAAGGACATCAAACAAAATGTAATGAGGGGATGATTTTCCTTCTCCTCCACTGCATGATCAGGTTACCTGTGCTACAAAGAAGAGACAACAAAGCCCGCCCTCCCTCCCTCCCCTCCCTCCCTCCCTTTCTCTCTCTCCCTCCCTCCCTCCCTTCCACTTTCTTTCTTTTTTCAGGGTCTTGCTCTGTTGCCCAGGCTGAGTGCAGAGAGAAAACAAATGAAAGTGTGGAGAGAGTGCGAACCCATGAAAAGAGTGTTCTGGTTAAGAATGTGACTTCAGGAGGAAGGCATAAACCCACTACCAGATGGGAGCCTGTGGGACCTGGGGTTAGAGAAAAACTAAAGTAGGTATAAGATTAACCTGGGTTAATTTTATGGCTATGCTTTTTTCGGAAATATTTCTTAAGTAACATATTTTAGGAGCTACCTTTTTATCATAAATGTATTCCACACTTGCCTTTGCAAAAGTTTAATATTGAGTCAAGTGCAGAAATTAAAAAATATTAATACCCAGTGTTAAAGCAAACTAAATGTGACCTGAGAAGGACTTCGTACTTCTATATTTGAGTCCTTGTGGATGAACTACAACCTAGCTTAATAGACAAAATTGAAAACATAACTTAGGAGTATGTGCCTGTAACAATAGCTAAGTCTTGGCCAATCCCAGAGGCCACACTTCAACCATTCGTGTACTGCTGAGTATTCAAACTGGGTTTAAATAAGGCAAATGCCAAGCTATAATCAATCCAGCCATTCTGTACCTCACTTCCAATTTCTGTACATCATTTCCCTTTTTTGGTCTATAAATCTTTTTCCACCATATGGCTGTGCTAGAGTCTCCATGAATCTGCTGTGACTCTGGGGGCTGCCCAATTCATGAATTGTTCATTGCTCAAAGTCCTTTAAATTTAATTTGGCTGAAGTTTTTCTTTTATCATCAGTATTCCTATCCTTACTGAAATTTACATCATGCTATTTTGTTTTTTTATAAACATATGTAAGCAAATGTAATGGATATACATACATTACATTTTATATAACTGTTATAGTATATATGGAGCTTGGTATTCTGGGTCTTTATTTTCATTTCTACTTTTATCTGAACTTTTATACAAGGTAGTAATATGTGGATGAGTCATTCTGATTAAATTACAAGATATATAATCTAACTTTGCCTTTTAATGAACCAGCTGACCCAACCCCAATTTTCAAACAATGCATCTGATTGGAAATGCCATATGTATATTGCATATTAAATGAAATATATATATGGGTCTGTTCATGAGCTTTCTACAGACATCCTTTAATCTGTATGTCAAAGACTCTATCAGTTATAAAAGCAAAGTTTCATGGAACATTGCAATACCCGACAGTGTAATCCTGACTCCTATCATTCACCCTTTGGATGAATGGTGCAATAATAATAAAATAAAATAAACAATAATAAAAATGCCAACAATTATAGGATACATGATAAATTGTTTGCTCCAGATTATGCAACCATCAGGTGATAGTTCCCAGACTGAAATCCAAGTCCTTCTCACCCCAAAGCCCACATAGCTAACCACTGTTCCTATATTAAATGTCCTTCTGTGGTAGACTAGAGGCCAAAAAAAGAACCGGACTCACCCCAGGTCCCGTGGTCAGTTTACTGGTCTGGCAACTAGGATATAAGTTCAATGACCCCCATCTTCTGTCCAGCTACTATTCTTTGCTCTTCTTTAATATTCCTTCTTCCTGGGGCTCAATAAATTCATTCACCAGGTCACACTAGAATGAAAATAGGAGACCAGAAAGTACATGGAATCAAAAGAATAATGAGATAGAACCAACATTCACTGCTTGTCGCCATGTTTCCAGATCCTCTCATTTCAAATCTTTTATGTAGCACAGATATTTTCTTCCAGGGCCAGCAATCTCTCTTCTAAGAATGTACCCCCAAAGATAAAATTAAAAAAGACAAAAGGTATAAACACAAGGCAATTCATGGTAGAACAATTTGTAACAGGAGAAGACTAGAAATGAGACAGATGTCCACCAATAAGGAATTGATTGAATAATCTAAGGTACATCTACATCCCAGAGTTCTATGGAGGTAAAACAAGCAATGAGAGCTCCCCCTTCTACTCCTTTGTAATGATTTCCAGCATATATTGTTAAGTGAAGAAAGAAAGGTACAGAAAAATGTGTTGAGCCACTGCTGTCCAATATAGTAGGCATTGTCCTCATATGGCCATTTAAATTTAAGTTGATTAAACTTACATGAAACTAAAAGTTCAGTTCCTCAGTCACATTCATCACGTTTCGGGTGTTCAACTGCCACAGTTGCCATTAGCTATTGTGTTGAACAATGTAGACAGTATATTTTCATCTCTACAGAAATTAAAATGATTTTTCTGTTATTCTCACATACAGCTTTCTATTCAGCATATAAAGAGGCTGGAATATCTATTGGCCTTCTGTATCCCTTTAACCTGGAATGCCTCCTTTTTCAACCCAGAATTTCAGAACGCTCTATACAGGGTGTGCATGGGCCACAGCCCCTCCCTCCCACCTTCCTGCTCACCGATGTTCAAGCTGTAGTTCAAGCTTCTGTCACGAGGGGGCGCCATTGTACCACCATTATCGAACTCTTCTGCAAAGACGTGTCTGCAAGGAGCAAAAAATACAATACTTCCCTTAAACCACAGCTTATGAGCCTAAGTGCAGAATGATTCATTCTAATTCTGTCAAAGAAAAAAAAACTGGTAAGTGTAAAAGAAGACTGTAAATACATATACTGTAGGGCATCCATAGGATGAAACACCAGGTAGTTCTAACATTCCTTGGCTGTTGCTGGAAGACAGAATCTTAAGGGAGCATCAGGACAGGTGAGAGGTGACTGAGAGAGGATGACGGCACAAGGGGCAGATCTGGGCAGCTGTGCCCCTGGAGAGGGGATGAGTGGGAGGCAGTGGTAGAAGGTCCAGGAAGCCTGTACAGCGGTCGGGTAATGGAGAGTGAACGAACGCCCTGCTCTCTGGAAGGGACCCTCCTACAGTGTGGAAACCTCTCCCTACACTAAGGGAAGAGATGAATCAATGAATGTGATGTAGATTTGTGGTCGACAGCAAATGGAACTGCTTTAATATACACACGAATATGCCAAACAGAACTGGTATTTCAGTGAACAAACCATGTTATAACATCTGTTACTCTTTGTTAGACGTACTCCTTTTCCTTAAAAAAGAATAAATGTGAAGATGGCTGCGATGTCTCCTAGTGGCCAGAGCCAGGATTGCAACTCTGAGAGCTGACTGGTGAGTTCAGCAGGGGAAAGGGAGGGATGGCGGCTGGGAGGTTGATTAATGGGATCAGCCAGTTTTCTGGAATTTTTGACGTACCTACAGGAATCCCTCTGTATCCATCATTTTTCTGGGTTATAAAAAAGTATGTTTTCGGGGATATCTAAATCTGATACTGGAAGTACAGCGTCAGTCTGAACTGGGGATAATGCTGCAATTGTGAACTGTATTTGAGATGGTAGAGCTAGAGGAGCTGGAACACACACACACACACACACACACACTCGTGTGTGAGTCAATTCATTTTTTAAAAATCTACTTTATTTCCCCAGGAAATTCAATAAATGAATGCCTAAAGTAAGGAGTATATGTGTAACATACTCTTGTCAATATGTTCACAGCATATTGTTTTTAATATTTCATCAAAATATTTTCCTGAATATAAAATGTAAAACAATATATAAAAACACATATATGAATTGAAATTAACCTGTATCTCTCACTGGAGCAGCTCCTAATCCCTGACCCCTAGGTGTCTGCTGTCCATAGAATGATGCATACTGTGAAATGTCTCCACAAGTGAGATGCACACAAATATGTTCACCTACACACACACAGTCTGTTCCAAAGGTCGAATCACATCCTTATCTTCTTTTGCAACCTATTTTTTCCACTTTTCTTCTCAGGATTTATATTTACATCTTATTAGTTTTTGTGGTTTTGGCATAGTTCATGTGTTTATCGTTCATGTATCTAACTATTTGACTTCTCCACTGAAATTATTTGCCAAGCTCTTTGTTAGTGTGCTTCAAAAAGCATGAATTCTAATCTAGTATCTCACTCTAGTTTGCACTGATTTTTCCAGAGTTTTTACGCTATTGTTAGTTTTTTTAAATTTAGAATTTTTCTTTATTTTTATTTTTATTTTTTTATTTTTTTTATTTTTTTTGCACACAAAAACAATAAACATTTTCTAAAAATACATACAAACAAAAAGATGCATATCAGACATATTAGGAAGGTTGCACATGGGAAGTCGGGGAATAGAAATGGGGGGTGGGAGTTAAAATAAATGTGAGAGGGACTTTATATGGATCAGTGATAATAACTCAATCCTCAATTTGACAAAGAAGAGGGAGAAGGAAGAGAAAGAAAAAGAAAGTGGGATAAAGGATCAGAAAGGGAGGAAAATAGAATTTTTCAATTTAAATTATCTTCTGACTTAAAACCACATGGATCACAATTAAAAAAAAAAAAAAGTTAAACTGCCTTGGAACATGTAATGGCAGTGCCCAAGGAGATTAGATCATTCCGAGCCCAGGAGGCACAGAGACAAACTGGAGAAAACTTTAGAATAATTCAGAATTACCTGCTAATCGAGACACAACAAAGGTATTTCCCTGATGTATAGAAACTCGCCTAAAGTACCCTGATCTGAATAATGGTCATAATTCAGTGGGTATTCTTGTGGGTAACTTGAATAGCTGTTGAGATTAAAGGAGATGAAATATAGAGTGCATTTGCCTACAGGAGTTGTGATGGTTAACACTGAGTGTCAACTTGATTGGATTGAAGGATACAAAGTATTAATCCTGGGTGTGTCTGTGTAGGTGTTGCCAAAAGAGATTAACATTTGAGTCAGTGGGCTGGGAAAGGCAGATCCACCCTTAATCTGGTGGGCACAATCTAATCAGCTTCCAGTGAATATAAAGCAGGCAGAAAAATGTGAAAAAGAGAGACAGGCCTAGCCTCCCAGCCTACATCTTTCTCCCATGCTGGATGCTTCCTCACCTCGAACATTGGACTCAAAGTTCTTCAGTTTTGGGACTCGGACTGACTCTCCTTGTTCCTCAGCTTGCAGACGGCCTATTGTGGGACCCTGTGACTGTGTAAGTTAATACTTAATAAACTCATATATATATATATGCTCACCTGTCTCAAGGCCAACACTTGAGCTTCTGCCTGAGCCCACTCACCACTTCAGGCATCAGCCAACTCATGTGTCCCTACACACGGGTCTCTTAGCACAAAGAATGGGATCTCACCTCTGTCATCTTCGCCCAGAAGAGTTGTTAAGACTCATGGGGTCACAATAGCAGGGGGGTGAAATCTCACCATTTCTCAAGCCCAGAAACCCATCTTCTAAAAGGGAGGCTGCTCAGGGTACTCTAGGGAGGGTGAGGGATGGAATTTCATTCAAATACTGCCACTTACCTGAAGAGGTGACTTAGGCTCTGTGAACCTGAGGTTAGTCATCTGTGAAATGGGACTGACCATACCATCCTTACATAGCTGCCTGATGGGTACATGAGGAAATCTCTTAAGAGTATATGGCATGGGGTGGGACTTAAATGGCCTTTAAATGGGACACAACACTAGGGGCTGGCTGAGCCTCAGTGCTAAGGCAGGCATTGTGAAAAATCATTTCTCATTGCTCCCCCTTATGAGAACACACATCTAGTTGAAGAAAGCAAATGTCCCTGTGATATGCCTTGAGTTCAAAGTTTTGTAGACAGTAGTTTCTCTGCTTTGTGGGTGTTATCAGAAGCTCATAAGAGCTGCCCAACATCATGCTTCTGAGATGACCCAAATTTAGTTCCCCACACTGGGAAGACAAGCATGTCTTTGAACTTACCTGCTGAGCTCAGAGACAGCACCAGGGATGCAAGGTTTGGTGTTTGCCCAGTGGCTGCTCCTAGACTACTTGGTATGTTAATATATTTATTGGTATATTCTAGATCTGTCCCAAAATCACCAGTGCAGGGGTTTTCAGATCATGCATTAACCAGCCACATCGGATCAGAATTTCAGCCATCTGCTGCCTCCCTGAGAGACAAAAATCCAAGAGTTACTAGCATTTCTTCACACACAATGTCTATTCTTTCATTAGGTAATAACTAAATATGTATTGAGGTCAAAACCATTCTATTCCATTAGAGGTGCCTCATGAGCTCTAACGTGATATAAAAGCATAAGGGAAATAAACATGTGGTCAACTTCAAGGGTTAATTCTGAGATAGCTTTTTTTTCACATTAGCTTTTAACTTGGTCAAGTTTCAAGACATTGAAGATTTAAAAAAAAAATCTCTCCTTGGACCCCCTCATCACCCATTCAGCTACAGGATACAGATCTCCCTGTCTCTGTCTCTCCCTCCCTTATCCTTCTTCTCCTTCATATTCGAAGTACCAAAAAGAGTTTTCTACATGTTCTGTTAACATTTTTCACTTCCCACTCATCATCCCACTGCCCTATGGCTTCTGTCTCTGGGATTGCCATGAACATTCTCTCCAAAGTCATAATCCACCTATTTCTTACTAGGTCCAGGTTTTGCATAAATACACTAACATAGGGCATATTACTTTTAATGAGCTCCTAAAGTATGTATGCTTGCAGACTGCTTCTTTCACCTAACAACAGAGCTTTCACAGTTTCCCAGGCTCTAGAGCATGATGCACTGGACATAAGCCCAAGCTGTCCCACTCCCTAACTGTTCAGTCTTAGGCAAAGCCATTATCCTCTCTGTCCCTCAGTTTTCCATCTGTAAAATTGAATTTTGCAATAGTATTTAACTCATAAGTGTGTTCTGGGCACTGAATGATCCAATACATTAAAAGCATACAGTACCTATGAAATGTTGGCACTTTTAAATACTTTTCACATGTCTTACTGGCATTCGTATCCCTGTAGCCATGAAAAAAAATTAGGGTATCGACCAATGTTTATTCATAATCAATGACATTTGGGGTATGATGTTTGTACATGTAATAGTTTCCTAGGGCCACCATAAGAAATTATCACAAACTTTGCATATTTAAACAACAGAAATTTATTATGCCATGATTCTGATGTACAAAACCAAAGCCTGAAGTACAAAATCAAGGTGTAGGCAGGACTGCACTGCCTCCAAAGCCTTTAGGGGAGAATCCTTTCTTGGCTCTTCCAGCTTCTTGTGGCTCCTGCTTTATTTGGTTTGAGGTGGCATAACTCAATCTCTGCCTCAATCTTCACATGGCCTTCTTCCCTGGATGTGTCAAATCTCCCTCTGCTTTCTTTTATATAGATACCAGTCACTGGAGTTAGGCATCAACCTACATTCAGGATATTCCCTTCTGGAGATCTTTCACTTCATTATATCTACATAGACCCTATTTCCAAATAAAGTTTGGGTGGGTTAGGATTGGGACATGTTTTGAGGGGGACAAAATTCTACCCACTACAGTTAAATAAGCAAGTTACACTACTAAATGGAAGATAAAGTATCTTCTGTATGTACATGGACTGGCTGATCCCTGAGATGTTGAACTAGACCAAGCTGTGGCCCTTTGGAAAGGGAACCTGGATGGTAGTCTATTAACAGGTACACAACTACTATATAAAGGGTATTTTATATTTCATCTCATTTTGATTTCAACAATTCTATCCAGTACCAATAATTATGCCCATTAGTTGGATCAGGGAACACAAATTAAAAGACTGGTAACCTGATCTAGGGAAACTACCTTATAAACTATTGCTCCAGGATTCTAAACCTAGAATTATTCAAAACATTTTTTCCCTTCTGTCCTGTCAGCTAACATTTGATATAACTTAAAGCATATATATATATTTTTTTGAGATGGAGTCTCGCTCTGTCACCCAGGCTGGAGTGCAGTGGCATGATCTTGGCTTACCGCAGCCTTCTCCTCCTGGGTTCAAGCGATTCTCCTGCCTCAGCCTCCTGAGTAGCTGGGACTACAGGCGTGCACCACCAAGCCCAGATAATTTTTTGTATTTTTAGTAGAGGTGGGGTTTCCTGATGTTAGCCAGGCTAGTCTCAAACTCCTGACCTCAAGTGACCCACCCACGTCAGCCTCCCAAAGTGCTGGGATTACAGGTGTGAGCCACTGCACCCGGCCTTAAAGCATTATTATTGTTGAGTTGTTCTTTCAAAAACAATGTGCTGAAGTGCTTTTTAAACAGTAAAAAATTATAAAGTATAGAATTGTATCTGTATAGCCAAAATAGAAAATAAAAAGAAATATAAAAATTTGGAAGAAAACCTAGGCAATACCATTCAGGACATAGGCGTGGGCAAGGACTTCATGTCTAAAACACCAAAAGCAAAGGCAACAAAAGCCAAAATTGACA
>NW_026652282.1:85208913-85221697 GCF_009828535.3 Hylobates moloch | reverse complement strand
GAGGAACAGCATTAGGAGATATACCTAATGCTAAATGATGAGTTAATAGGTGCAGCAAACCAACATGGCACATGGATACATATGTAACAAACCTGCACATTGTGCACATGTACCCTAAAACCTAAAGTATAATTAAAAAAAAAAATTTGGGAGAAATTATTTCTAACCCATATTCAATCATGTTTTATATCCTCCAAATATGAAATATTCATGAACAAGAGAAGTAAGCCAATCATATCAAGAGACAATATATAAATCTCAGAAAAATGATATAAATTCCAACACTTGGGAACACACCAAAACAAAAAATATGAAACAGAATCATATTTAGTCAACCAGTTAAGTCATAAATTATAATGTAGTGCATGGATTTATGTAAAATAATTTATATAGATTAACATGGATTTAGAGGTGTGTGTGCCAATAAAATAAGTTAGTAAACTACATGCAGAGAAAAACATCTGAAGAGTAGATACCAATAAATTAAGAGAAACTATCTTTGTATCATGGAGATGGAGAAGGTGTGACAGATAGACCATATTTTTAATATGTAATATACACTTCGACTATATTTGATAAATCTTAAACAATGAAAATTATTAACAATGTGATAAAGTTATTGAGATTCTGTTCTGTAAATCAGAAAAATCTGTGACCCTAGTCACAAAATTATAGTGTAGAAATGCATTTATTAAGAATCATGTTCATATGCTGCTGTGTGACAGTAGTACATTAAAAAATTATATTTCATAAATCAGTGTGTGCACATTGTAGGGAGACAGAGGATTCTTTTATTTTATAAATGTGCAATTCTCTGGTGTTTTAAATTTAGAAACTTTATTGTACAACATGTGGAAAACAAAAAGTTGTGAAATTACAAATATGATGCTCATATATTCATTGCTTTGGAAACATGTTCACAGTATACTGTTTTATGCGTAAGACAAGTAGGTCAAAACTATTTATTTGACAGTGTGTTTATATGTTTCAGTGTGGGTATCTGCATGTTGTTTGTATCTCAGTCTTCTTCACAACAATTATACACACATAAACTCTTGCAGCTTTCTATTCAGTTCGCAGATAGAGAGTAAGGATAATGTCACCCTTCTGTTGGTTTCATCCTTGGTTCTCCTCATGAGTAAGGGACTACATGTTTACTTTCTCTTTTAGCCCTTCACGATATCAGAGTTGTGGATTTCTGGTTTTGTGCTTGTCTTTTCCCTAGGAGAGAAATCCCTCCCATTTGGTCTTCTAGCTGACATGGAGTTTCTGCTTTATGCAAGACTGCCTCTCCCATTTGAGAGATGTGGACCCAGATCCACAAAAGACTGAAAAGAGTAGAGACTGAATTGTCAAAGACAAGCACAGGAGTAGGACTCCTATCCAAATATCTAATTCTCCTGATTTAGTGAGATGGCTTTCATGAACTTCTCACATGATGTTCACCTCTCCTCAGCATTCCTCTTACTCTGGGGAAATAGGCATTCTCATACATTGCTAGAAGTAATGTTAAATGGTACAATCCCTGTCGGGGGGAGGTTGATGCTATCTATAAAAATATATCGGTATTTACTCTTGGAAACAGTAATCCCTCTTCTAAAAATCCATCCCAAAGAAACACTGCAAAAAGATAAAAGGCATATACACAAGGCCATTTATTGTAGAAAATTCCTAACAGAATAGTAGTAATATGACAGATGCCCAGTATAGGGCCAACTAAATAATCTAAGGTACAACTACACCCTAGAGTACTATGCAAGTATAAAAAGCAAGGAGGACTCCCTCTCTATACTGCTATGAGTAATCTCCACGGCACATTGTGAAATAAAAGGCAAGAAGAAGAAGAAGAAAAAAAGTATAGGGCAGCAGTGTCCAATACAGTAGCCACTACTGACATGTGGCAACTTAAATTAAATTACAAACTCAGTTTCTCAGTCTCACTCATCACATTTCACATGCTCAATAACCACAGCTAGCTAGTGGCTATTGTGTTGCACAGTTTAGATACAGAACATTTTCATTTCTGGATAAATTTTTACTGAGGAGGTAATATAATAAATAATATACATATTGTATTTGCTTATATTTTTTAGAACGAGGGTAATAACAAAAACTAATAAAATGATTACCTACCATAGGACAGAGAAGCAGCCCAGGATAAAAGCAGATGACGTGTATCTCTTAGAAAGGATACACATTTCCTGGTTAAACACACTGGAGAGGACCAAAAACAATGACCAACCCAGTAGCAATGAGCAACCAAAAGTACTCAGACTGAATCCAAAAAAACAAAACACAAACAGAACAAGCTCACTGCTCACCTTTGGAAACTCCTAAGGAAACAAGTCACTGTTTTGAGAAGTGGAAATACTGCAAAAGAACTAAACATTCATCCTACCTTCCCTGTGTATACCATATCTCAATATAATCTAATAGGTCAGAGGAAGTTTTCTTTATACATGAATTCCAGCTGGTGAAGGCAGAAGAAATCAGAATTACAATGTCACCCTTTTTGTAACATTTAATGAAATGCAGATACAGGTAAGAATATTCAGAGACTGCAAAAAACATGAAGTAAAGGTGAATAGGGAAATTTTATAAAGAATAGATCAGGCTGACAACACCTGAACCCAGTGATTAATTTCAACATCACAGGAGAGATAATCAGATCCAATGAGCCTCCTACTGTAACACTGTAAGAATAAACACCACCTCACCTGAGATATTCAAGCCAAAAAACTTGAATCTGAACAAGCCTCTAAATCTAATTACCAATTTAAAGGACGTAAGAGTGGCCAGATGAACTTAATAAACAACAAAATAAGGACACAATCAGCAATATCCAGAATGCAAACTCCACAGGACAACAATCCAATTTCTTAAGCAAATAAATAAGGTTTTTAAAAAGAGTACAGACCTTCTTTGACTAAAAGAGACTTAAAACTTCAGAGAGAACTAAATTAAGGAGAAACTGATATTAAAACCACAATGAGATACTGCTACATACCCACCAAAAGAAAAAAACAAAAAAGATGGAAAACACTAAGTGCTGGCAAGGATGTGGAGCAGTAGAACTCTTACACATTGTTGGTAGGGATACAGATTGGAAAAACCACTTTGAAAAATGGGCAGTATCCACTGAGCTGAACATACACATATCCTGTGACTCAGAAATGTCAGTCCTTGGCACATGCCCAAGAGAAATGAAAATAAATGTCTATCCAAACATATGTATAAGATCATTCATAACACCATTATTCATAAGTCAAACACTGAAAAATATGTAAATCTCCAAAAGGGATACATATATTGTGAAATATCCAAACAATGCAATGCCATCCATCAGTGAGAATGAACAATCTATAACTACAGACAACAATAATGGAAATCACACAGACATTATGCTGATCGAAAGGAGCCAGACACAAAAGACTGCATGCTGTATGATTCCAGGCATTTTTCTTCTAGTGTCCCAATAGATTTTGGGAAAGGAAAGGAAAATCATTATCCCATTTCCATTTATTTGAAGGTATTCCATGTCTTCCTATATTACCTGCAAGTTAACCTCAGAGAAGCATGTATCCTCTGAACCCTTGAGAAGTGATTCACTATACATAAGAAAAATGCTAATGCCATGTCTGAGAACAGATAACTGTGTGAGACAGGAGATATACCTGTGCCCAGTGCCAGCCCTAATCCATAAACTCTAGGTGACCTTGAGTAAATCACCACACCTTATCTGTGTCACCAGTCAATGGTGGTCCAATCAGGCCTGTCTCCAAACCAAAGAAACCTAAAGCACTGGACAAAGTGACTTCCACCTGGAAAAGCACTCTGAATTCCTAAAAAGGAAGATAATTCATCTTTGAATTCCAAGGAATTATTTGAATAGCCAACTTGTCTAATGAATATTAAGTATGATGATTAATGTATTTTTGAAATAATTTCTCTTTTGGTTTTACAGTTATTACCTTTTTATATTTTCTTAAATAGATATCATCTTGGTACATGGCACAAAAGCTACTGAAAGATACTTTCCAACCAAAGACTTACATGAACCACCATGGGCTGACATAGCTTTTTCTTCTCCATAATTGTACTGGTTAGGAGTATGGGATCTGGAGACGGACTAGGGACAAGCCCTACTTCCTATAACCTATGTGACTTTGAATACTTTTGCTTCACCTTACAGTCACTCAAATGCCTCATCAGTAGACTGGGGTTATGCAATACTTACCAAAGTAGACAAACCATTTTTAAACAAATACTGCTTTGTGTTTTGGTTTTACAAGGATAAATAGCCTAGAATCCGATTATTTAAAAAATTATACTACAGAGACATTGGGATACCTGGCTCTCTGTGACGCTGGGAGAGTGAAAGAACCACTCTGTACTTCAATTTCGTTATTTTGTAAACTGGGGCAAGCAACTGTCCCTACCTCATGAGTTATTGCTTTGAGAATTACTTGAGTTAATACATGCAAACTCTTAGACCAGTAGTAGGAATACAGTAACTGCTCATTAAATGTGAATTTGCATATTGAGATTTTTCAAGTTTTAAAAGTTTAATAGTTTGCATGTTACTTAAATAAAGCATTATAGTCTTACAATTGAATCTTAATTATCAACTGATATATTTTTAAAATTACTAACTTTCACAACTAAACCACATCTGGATGACCTAACTAATTAACTTGAGACTATCTCAAAAGCACTTGGAAGGACTGATCTCAGAAAACAGCACCATCATTTCTCCATCTGGCTGAACAAAAAGACCTGGGGTCCTCCTCCACTGTGCCTTATCCCCCACACCCTACCTGCACAGGCACTGCAAGTCCTGCCTGCCCTACCTCCAAATACCCTCTGTTGAGGTCCACCCACCCCACCCCCGCCTCTGCACACAGCTGCAACCCTGATCCCATCTACCTGCACCTCTTCCCTGGGCTTCTACAATATTCTCCCAATGGTTATCCTCCCTTCCTACCTTGTCCCTTTCCAATCCATTCTCCACACAGCAGCCAGAGTCACCTTCTGACAACAAGAATCAGACCCTGTCACTCCCATACTCTAATCTTGACACTCACAATACAATTATCCAAACTCCTTACAGGGCCCAAACCATGTGGCTCCTGTCTACCCTTCAACTTCATCTCCCACCAGATTGCACACTGTCTGCTAGGCTCCAGCCACTCTAGCTTGTCCTCTGTTCCTGGATCAATGGTGTCCACACACAACATAGGGACACTGACAAAACGGCCTCTCCATGCCTGGCTTCTTCCTATCATTCAAGACTCAGGTCAAGTATCACTTCCTGAGAAAGAGTACATAGACAACCCCATCTGTAATAATCCTTATGTTGATCCTTCTCTACTTTATTTAGTTATGCTTATTTTCTTCAAAGAGCATATCCTCATATGAAATCACATGCTTGCTGATTTATTTACCTGCTTATTGTCAGTTTTTCCAGACTAGAATGATAGCTCCTGGGACCCCCTGCCTGTTTTGTTTTCTGTGATGTTTCCCCAGTGCCTAGACCAGAGCTTCACACATAAATCATTGAGTAAGTATTACTGAATTGAAGGAATTGTCACATATTGGACACACCAGAGATCACACAGATATGTAAAACTGAGTAGCAGGAGCAACTAACAATGAAATTAGACATCAAAGGATTCAAATTTTCATGGGCCTTGTTGCCAATCCACAGCAGTGCTTTTCAAACACTGATGAATACCAGAAACAACTAAAGAAATTACTCAAAATGGGCCGGGCACGGTGGCTCATGCCTGTAATCCCAGCACTTTGGGGGGCTGAGGTGGGCGGATCATGAGGTCAGGAGATCGAGACCATCCTGGCTAACACAGTGAAACCCTGTCTCTACTAAAAATACAAAAAATTAGCCGGGTGTGGTGGTGGGCGCCTGTAGTCCCAGCTACTCGGGAGGCTGAGGCAGGAGAATGGCGTGAACCCGGGAGGCAGAGCTTGCAGTGAGCTGAGATTGCGCCATTGCACTCCAGCCTGGGCGACAGAGTGAGACTCTGTCTCAAAAAAAAAAAAAAAATTACTCAAAACATAGACACTTCTCACCCCACCTCCCTGGTTTTGATTCTGTAGATCTAGGATGGGCCCAAGTATCTGCAATTTTAACAAGCAACTCTTGATGAATTTGATGAAGTGGCCCATGGAGCACACTTGGAAAAATTCTAGACCTAAACAGTTCATATTTAAGTATAATTAATTTAACGCCTCCATGCAGAGTTCTGGGACATCTGAAGTGTCTCTGTTAATGTAATTACTTGAAAGTGCACTGGCTCTTCCATTCCACCTAAGACCACTGATTGCTTTTTCACATGGGATCACACTTAAACTCCAGAGTATTCCAGGTAGTCTGGAGGATTGGGAATTGTTATCCTGCCATATGGGCGAGGCTGGTGGAAGGGTAGTGACTCACCTAAAGTGTCCCAATGATGGGACCCTGATCTTTTCACTCTTGCTCCAGTAACCTGTCTAGCAGACTCCACATCGAACTTGGTTCTTCTCTATCAGCTCCTGGTTCTGGGATGCAGAGTCCACACCCTTCTCTGATGTTGCATTAGAAGGGAGATTAAGAAAATAAGAAAGCACATGGAATAGAGAGGAAAGTAAGAGGATGGGAAAGCACAAGAAACACAGGGGATGGGATGATGATGTCTGGCCTGTCCCCACTCAGTTAACTGGAAGCTGTGCAATGACACTTTTCCTCTTCCCCAGCTCCATCCTACCACCCCCTGCTACACACAACAGTGACAATGAAGCTCACACATAATAGAAATGTGGGCTTATCTGTGCTTGCTGTTACATTTCCAAGTATTCACCCTAGTAGTCATGCTATTACATTAATGTCAGAGACATCACATTGGCATAGTGAAGGAGGCAATGTTAGAATGAAGGACATTTGCTGATGGCCTACAAGATGCCACAAGCTTCAGGTTGTTATTTTCAGACATTTTCTATTCAAATCCTCAAAGCTATGCTCTGAGGTGAGCATCATTACTTCCTTTCCACAGATAGGAATACAGTCAGGCCCAGAGAGCAAAATACATGCTCAAAGAATTCTAGGGAGGTGTCAAGCAGACACTGAGACCAACTTCCAGATCCTTCCACTGGCCAATTCTGGAAAAATGTGAGCATCAAAATACAGAATGATAGTATCAGAGTGTAACCCTTTGAAAAAAAAATAGGAATCTCACAGTCATATTGATATAAATAAAAACATGAATAAGTACATTAATAAATAATGAGGCCAGGCACAGTGGCTAATACCTGTAATCTCAGGACTTTGGGAGGCCAAGGCAGGTGGATTTCTTGAGCCCAGGAGTTCAAGACTAGCCTGAGCAACATAGTGAAACTCTCGTCTCTACTAAAAATACCAAAAATTAGCTGGGTGTGGTGGGATGTACCTGTAGTTCCAGCCACTTGGGAGGCTGAGGTGAGAGGGTCGTTTGAGCCTGGGAAGTCGAGACTGCAGTGAGCCAAGATCAAGCCACTGCACTCCAGCCTCGGCAACAGAGAGAGACAGGAAGGAAGCAGGGAAGGGAAAGGGGAAGAGGAAAGGGAAGGGGATGGGGAAGGGGAAGTAGAAGGGGAAGGGGAAGTAGAAGGGAAAGGGGAAGGGGAAGGGGAAGGGAAAGGGGAAGGGAAAGGAAAGGGAGGAAGGTGGAAAGGGAAGAAGGCGGGAAGGAAGGAGGGAAGGAGGGAGGGAGGGAGGCAGGGAGAAATCTCTACACTCCAGTGCTTAGTAATAATTCATGAAGGAACAACAGAATTAGAAAAGCAACATTTGACAACTCTCATAGTTGTTAAGTGATTCAGGTAAAAATCATAAATGCTCAGTTTGTACCGGCAAATCCCACAGTGGTCACTAAGTCATCATGGTAACCATGCTTGCCCAAAAAAGCTGGGAAAAAAATGAATGACCACCCTGCTCTTATTCCTAATATATGCTTGGAACTGAATAGGATTCACATGATGCACGGTAATTAACCTCAACTATCCCTTACAATAAACATTCCAGGCAGCTTCAGTGATATATACATTCATAATACATACATACCCACATACATACATACTTGATCTCTCTCACCATCCCAGATCTCAGGAATTCATTGATGTAGATTTACTGAGTGGGTGGGTGGGCAGGTAAAAAATTAAAACCTGGCCAGGTGTGGTGGCTTATGCCTGTAATCTCGACATTTTGGGAGGCTGAGGTGGGAGGGTCACTTGAGCCCAGGAGTTTGACATCAGCCTGGGAAACATGAGACTCTGTCTCTACAAAAACAAAAAGTAAACAATAAGTTAGTCAGGTGTGGTGGAATGCACCTGGAGTCCCAGCTTCTGGAGAAGCTGAGGTGGGAGGATTGCTTGAACTCAGGTTAAGGCTGCTGTGAGCTATGATTGTACTACTTTACTCTAGCCCGGGCAACAAAGCAAGATGCTGTCACAACAAAAAACAAAAAACAAAAAAACAAAAAAACACCACCACCACAACCACCACCATCACCAACAAAAAACAGCAAACCTCGCATTTCAACAGATTTATTTTAAGCACACATATAAAGTTGAAAGCTACTGAACTATGCCCTTTTAATGATTAATTTTTCTGGAGAATATCTCTGAGACATCTTTCAAATACTTTTTCCATCAAAAAGTGGCCCGTGCTTTCAATCAGAAATAAAAACTTGAGCTATTATTATTTGGCTGTTGAGAAAATATAATAGTTCAGAGAAATATAGTAATTAGGCATTGTATTTAAAAATAATGCCATTTACAGTAACTTCAAAAAGTATGAAATATTTATGGATAATCTGTCCACAATTGTACAACACCTGCACACTGAACATTACAAAACATTGCTGAGAGAATTAAAGGAGACTTAAATAAATGGGGAATATACTGTGTTCATGGATGAGAAGACTCGGTATTGTTAAGATATCAATTCTCCCCGATCTGATCTATAAATTTAATGCAAACTCAGTAAAAAAATTTTGCCAAAGTTTTAAAAAGGGAATTGATAGGCTGATTTTAAAATTCATGTGAAAATTTAATGGATCTAGCTGATAAAAACAACTTTGAAAAAAAGGTCAAAGTTAGAGAACAAACACTACCTGACTTCAAGACTCTTTACAAATCTACAGTAATCAAGACTGTGCTGTTGGCATCAAGGTAGAAAAGCAGATCAAAGGAACAGAATAAGGAATCCAAAACAGACCAAACCTACATGGATAACTGTTTTTTTGACAAAGATGCAAAGGCAATTCAGTGGAGCAAAGATACTCTTTTCAACAAATTGTGCTGGGAGAAGTGGTTATCTATATTCACAAATACAGTGATCCAAATATCATACTATATACAAAAGTCAACTCAAAGTGGATCATAGATATAAATATAAAACCTAAAGCTAGAAGACTTCTACCAGAAAACACAAGAGAAAATCCTTGTGGCTTTGGGTTAGGTAAAGACTTCATTAGTGAGACAAAACTACAATCTGTAGGTGAAGAAATCAATAAATTAGACTTCCCGAAAATTAAAAACTTTGCTCTTCCAAAGATACTGTTGACAAGCCCTTGTCTTGAAGAAAATGTTTGGAAACCATTTATCTGGTAAAAGGCTTATATCCAGAATACAGAAAATCTCACAAAACTCCTTAAGAAAACAGACACTCCAATAAATAAATGGACAGAAGAGTTGAAAAGACACTCCACTATAGAAAATATACAGATGTCAAATAAGCACATGAAAAGATATTCAACAACATTAATAATTAGGGAAAGAAAATGAAAAGTACAGTGAGATACTATTACATTCCAGAAGAATGATCAAAATTTAAAAGAGTGACCATACCAATCACTGGCAATTTTCTGGAAGCTGAAACCCTCATACACTGCTCACTGGAATGAAAAATGGTACAACCACTGTGAAAACAGTTTGGCCGTTTCTTACAATGTTAATCTTACCCCTACCACATGATCCAAGGATTGAACTCCTAAGTATTGACCCTTGAATGAGAATGCATATTTTCACAAAAAGACTTATTCACAAATGTTCATAGCAGCTTTATTTACAAGAGCCCCAAATGAGAAACAACCAAAATGTCCATCGACAAATGGATGGATAATAAAATGTTTAGTGTGGTTGTATACTGCAATAGTATTTAGCAATCAAAAAGAATGAAGTATATCAATAGATAAATGCAATAAAATGGATAAATATAAAAATAAGTGGAGTGAATGAAAAAAGCCAGGTGTTGATTAAAAAAAAAAAAGAAACCACCTCTATGATTCCATTTAAATATATTTCCGGACATGTAAAATAATGTATAGTGACAGGCATGCTGTGTTTACCTGGGGCAAGGCAGTGGGAAGGGTAGGTAGGCCAGGTACTACAGAACTGAAATTGTGATGTTTGTATTATTGGGAAATAATAATGGTATTCAGAACAATCTAGTTATCTTAGTGGACATAGCTGGGTATCATTATAATAGGGCAAACTTACATTGCAATTATTAATTTTGAAAATGCCAAATTCTTGTACCTGACATTTTGATATTTTTAGGTAGCACTTAATTAATTTCTGGCCTCTTAGAAAATTTCATTATAGACAAAAATGTAGAAACCATGGAAGAATGCATACCGTAATCACAGATTGCTGGGAAGATCTTCTAACCTTCTAACTGTATAGTTCAACATCCATCTGAGAAATTCATGGGCATCACTGACAACTATTCATACAGGCAGAAAATGTAGGTAAATTTGTTGCAAATACATGTTAAACATGAAGTTCCCTCCTCAAGTGAACAATTCATTGCTTCATGATAAAGTAAGGCATCTCTTAGATGGGAATCCAGGTTACTAAAAAAAGTAGTTTCTCATCTTCCGGACTATGTTGTGAACCTCACAGGAGCTATTCCACAACATGCTTTTGTTCAGCTCTATGAACTCACTGGAATCAGGCATCATATCCCACCAGGGAGGGAAGTGCCAGGGGTCTCCTGAGGACAGCTGCCCTTCAAATCTTGAGTAGAAGCTTCAGCACCCATCACATCCCAGATCCTCAGAACGAACCTCCTTCAGACACTTAATGTAAGTTCAGTCACATGCATGAAGAGTTGCACAGGGAGAAAGAGAATCCAGCCATTATTGTACATTCTTGGAGTAACTCTGTGCCTGGCACCATACGAGGCACTGGGTTAGTGATCAATGACACTGATAAAATTGGGTAGTGATCATATCCAGAATGTACAATGGGTTTCTCACCAGGGCCTTTTTCTTCTTTCCTTATATATCCCCTAACAACAAATCTAAAAAGGAATAAAAAGATGCCTGAATTCATATACACATTCCTGATCCCACAATAACCACAGGGCTATGGTCTTGTACCTACTTTATCACGGTAAGTTCCAGAAATTCTATGGGTGAGCATAATTATCCCCATTATACAGAATGGGACACTAAGCTCAGTCTTTGCCTGTATCATCCTCTCACGCTCCTCCTTTACATGGGAAGTAGCCCTGAGACACCTTGGAGCAGGACACCACACTTCCCCGGGCCAGGAGGGACCCACCTCTCTTTCTCACCAGACAGCAAGGGCACCGAGTCCCAAAGCAAGAACAAGGAGACTTGGCTGGGATCCCTTGTCTTCCCACACCCCGGGGCAGTTCAGCCCTACATCTTCAGCTGAGTCTCAAACACCTGAAGACAACCCTGCTTTTTTCACCAGGCCATGTAAGTCTCTACTGAAAAGTCGTCACAGTCACCCTTATTATGTCTGGTTTCTATGGCAACCGAGATGTACAGGCTTGTCCTCCACATTGGAAATGCTGCCTCCACACCGCCCTCTCTCCTCTTGCCTTTCTCGGAAAGCAAAAAACCTTCACTCTTCAGACTACCACCTGAGAAAGCTTACCAATAAAAGGAACTAGACTGGGACCCAGGCAATTGGTGGAACTCTGTCCTTACTTGATAAAGGACAGAAGTCCATGTTGTTGGGAATTTTGTTTGCTTTAAAAGTGACCTTGAGGGAGTATTATCACTACACAGAGACCCAGGGAGGTATCCTAAGGCTCTAGACGATGAGCTAGCCCTGAGGGAGGGAACATGTACAACTCACACACCATGCTAGGCAGTTAGGCATCTGTGGCAGAAAACTGAGAGACTGTTTATAATCATATGACTAAACAACCTAGGGATACCAAAATATGTCATTTAAGATATCTCTAAGTTATTTCAGGGAATCAGGCTTAGAATAATATAGTCATTTAGTAGGCAAAAACCTAATCAATTCAATCATACAATGGTTTGTCTTGACAAAGTCTTTATCCCCCATCCCAATATTTTATTCTATGTGAATGGCCATTCGCAACCAAAAACATTTATAGCCTCTCTGCACACTCCTTTGGGAGGAGAAACATGCTGCTCAGCTGGAGTCCTTCCTTCAAAACTCTTGGTAGTAAGCTGCCTTTCAGAGGCACTCACTCTGCTCTGCCAACAGGAGGGGATCTTACAAGAGGCCCACAGGTCTATTCTTCTTTCTGTGTCTCGCTGTTTCCTCAGCTATCCCTATGGTCTTGCTTTGCAATGCTTGAATCTCTCTCTTTTTTTTTTTTCTTGAGATGGAATCTCACTCTTTCAACAGGCTGGTGTGCATTGGCGTGATCTTGGCTCACTGCAACTTCCGCCTCCTGGGTTCAAGCAATTCTCCTGCCTCAGCTTCCCAAGTATTTGGGACTACAGGCATGTGCCACCATGCC
>NW_026652282.1:85168797-85208581 GCF_009828535.3 Hylobates moloch | reverse complement strand
CCCCCCCCCCCGCCCCCAGCCCCCACCAAGTACTCCACTGCTCCAAGTCTTAGCACTAAACCAAGATATATAATTTTAAAACTACATGGGCTTTATTTCTTATAAAGGTGATATTGGAGAATGTGACTTAGATTTGCTGTCACATGGGCTATGAATGAGCCCCAGAATCGACAGTATCCACCCAGCAGTGCTGCATTGGGACAGTCACAAATGCCAAGGATTGCAATGCATAATGGCCTGCTGTCTCCTGAAGGAGCCCTGTCTATGTGTGTTCAAGAAAAGTGACTTTCTTGCCAAGGGCTATCCCTGTAGCAGGAGAAATGTGAAGAAATATCCCTTGTTTGGAATCATTACTCACTAAGCCAACCTCTGAGGTTTTTCTTTTTTTTTAATTATTATACTTTAAGTTTTAGGGTACATATGCACAGTGTGCAGGTTTGTTACATATGTACACATGTGCCATGTTGGTGTGCTGCACCCATTAACTCATCATTTAGCATTAGGTATATCACCTAATGCTATCCCTCCCCCCTCCCCCCACCCCACAACAGTCCCTGGTGTGTGATGTTCCCCTTCCTGTGTCCCTGTGTTCTCATTGTTCAATTTCCACCTATGAGTGAGAACATGCGGTGTTTGGTTTTTTGTCCTTGCGATAGTTTGCTGAGAATGATGGTTTCCAGCTTCATCCATGTCCCTACAAAGGACATGAACTCATCATTTTTTATGGCTGCATAGTATGAAGTGGTTTGTAGCAACACACTCTCAGCACCTTAATTTACGTGACTGTAGTAGAGGCTCATCTTATGGTATTAGGCTCCAAATTCCAATAGTAGTGGAAAATTTATACATTGTGAAAATTTCCATTGGAAATCTCTTCAAGTAGGAATCAATGATATGTCCACAAATCTCTATCCACATATAAACCAACACTCAGATTATAGTCAAAATTATAACTAAGTTCCACCAAGCCTTCAAGGATAAGAGAATCTCTTTCTTATTCAGCAACAGATCACAGAAAAAGAGGGAAAGCTCACCAAAACCTTAATGCTTTGCATATATATTTCTCCTTAACCATTATCCCCTAAAATAGCCATCTATTATCACTCAGGATTCTGTGTGTTGACTGGGCTGAGCTGGGTGTTTTCTGCTTCATGGGGCATCTGTCACCTGGGGATGCAGTCATCTGGACGCTCCACACATCTGGGACATCCAAGAGGCTCACTCACATGGATGATGACTGGTACTGGTATCTCTAGCTCAGCTGGGGTTTTGCCTGGAACACCTTGGTTTGACACAGAGCCCTCCATGGGTAGGGTAGCCAGATAAAATAGAAGACACTCAGTTAAATTTGATTCCAGATAAATAATGAATAATATTTTAGTGTGTGATGGTTATATTTATATGTCAACTTGGCTGGGCTAAAGTACACAGATAGCTCATCAAACATTATTCTGGATGTTTCTTTGAGGGTGTTTTTGAATGAGATTAAAATTTAAATTTCTGGATATTGTGTAAAGCAGACTACCACCTATACTGTGGGTAGGCCTCAACTAATCAACTGGAAGTCTGAATAGAAAAACAAAGACTGACATCCCCGAAGCAAAGGGAAGTGTGCTGGTAGACGCCTTTGGAATTAAACTGCAACATTGGCTCTTCACTGGTCTGCGGTCTGCAAACACACCCTGCAAATTTGGGACTTCCAGTTACCATAATCATGCTAGCCAATTTCTGAAAATAAATCAGTCTCTCCCCAAACCCTCTATTTAGATAGCTAGGTAGATAGATAGATACATACATACACACACACATACTGTATTGGATATGTGACTCTGGATGTGGCATGCAATATTATTTTATTTGAATTCAACTAGGCATCTCATATTTTTATTTGCAAAATCTGGCAACCCTACGGGTGTAGCCTTTGGATATGTAAGTTTTATTGACCTTCTGACATGACATTTCCAATGAGGCAAGTCTAAGGAAAATGGGCAGGTAAGACCGAAAAAAAGGACAAAAGCCAGTAATACCTAGTGCTGGTGAAATAAAGGGGAAACAGACTTTCATATACACTATTGGTGCAACATTGATGTATACATTTTCTGAGGCCCATATTATTACAGCTTAATGACTTGAATGGCCTTTGTGCAGAAGTCCTATTTCTACCAACAAAGGAGTTTCAGCTGAGGGTTTAGAAAAGGCTCATCAAGGTGACTCTGATGTGCATCCTGGTTAAGAAGCCCTGGACACGGGGGCAGGTCAAATTAATAGATGAGTTCCCTGCTCTAGGGAGGAAAGATAGCTTCCACTTATGGAGCAGAGTGTTTAGAGGAGCCTAGCTCCAGGTCCTTTATGTTAGTGTCTGGATTTGATCTCATGACAGCCCTGCTACTGAAGTACCAGTATCCTCTCTTCTTCATAGATGTCCGCGACTACAAAGCACATGCTCCTAACCACAGAGCTGGATGGCAAAAAAGTTGCTCAGCATGCCCATTGCCAGAGCCAGGCCCACTGCCAGAACCTGCCAGCTTGGGTACCTTGAGTTGCTGGTGGCAGATCTTTAGCATGAGGACATATGCTGTTAAGGAGTTTAATCTCTGTTCTCCTTGTGTTTACCCTTCATGCATTTCCAGCAGAAAACCAGGCTTGGGCCTGTTTCCCCCTGTCTCAGGAAAGGTTTATAGCAGGGCTGGATGCAGAAGCTGTCTGAAGCCAGCGTTTGCTTCATCCTGCATGAAAATTTAAACTTAAGGAAAGGATTGGGCTGCTTGTATCTGGCAGGGAGGGGAAGGGTTCTGAGGACACAGAGAAGGGAGAAGAAGAGAGGTTTCTCCTGGACAGGGATGAGGTCAGAGGTCTACAGGTCCCTCCGGGAGTAGGGACCTAAGCATTGCTTCATATCCATGTTTGGAGAAGCTCTGTATATGGTTCATCGAGGCTGGGCATCCATCCATGAGACAGATTCTCCTGTTTGGTTGTAAGGATGGATAGCTCAGGGTTGGGAAGGGGGGTGGGGCTGAAGGTAGCAAAAAAGCTAGGGAAATGGTCAGCTCAGCCCTCAGCAGTGGGGACACATACGTGATAATGATCTGCCATGCTGTATCTGGAGGATACATTTCCACAAATGGTTATTCTTTGCCAAAGAGCATGACTATTTTTAATATATACTGTCTAGTTGAAAGTTAAAATCTCTTTACTAATGAATATCCCAACCAACTACAAGATGAGAGCACCTGTTTCTCTAGATTTGTGCAATAATGGGTTTCCCAATATTATTAATATTTGCTAATGTAATATCCTATCACTGTAATGTTAGAATACTTTTCATTTTTCTCCACCTATTTCCACATAAATGGCATATTTCACACGTGCATTTCTAAATGCAAACATAACAGTCCCACTTTGTGCCTCAGAATATGTCCTCGAATAGTCCTAGGGTTTGATGAGAAAACCTGACGAGTGAGTTTGTGTTTATGCTGTGTCCTGTTTAAATGGAAATTGTGGAGTCATAAGAATGACATACACTGCAGCAGGAGAACAAAATGGTGGACCGTCTTTGCAGAGACAATGGGGATCATATATGAGAGAAGCAAGCATGGCCCCGTCAACTCTGCCCTCTCAAGCCTGCACTGCAGGGAGTCCCTGGCATGTGTGCAAGAATGGTCACGGCAGCGTGGCCAAAATATCAAAATAGCCCCAAAGTCACCTTATTAACGACATCTCAGAAACATCATTTTCAGAAGAAATAATTTCGATAAGTGTTTGCTATAATTTGGATGTTTGACTCCTCCAAACCTCATGTTGAAATTTGATCCCCAATGTTGGAGGTGGGACCTAACAGGAGGTGTTTGGGTCATGGGGGTGGATCCCTCATGAAGGTCTTGGTGCCATCCTTGCTGTGATGAGTGAGTGCTTGCTCCATCAGTTGCCACAAGAGCTGGTTGTTGAAAAAAGCCTAGCACCTCCCATCTCTCTTCTCCCTCTCTTGCCATGTGATCTCTGCACAAGTTAGCTCCCCATGGCCTTCCATCATGAGTGGAAGCTTCCTGAGGCCCTCATCATAAGCAGATGCCCAATCCTAAACTTTCCAACCATCAGAATTATTAGCCACATAAACTTTTTTTCTTTGTAAGTTATGCAGCCTCAGATATTCCTTTATAGCAACACTAAATGGACTAAGATATAAGATAGTGGTATAAAAATATATGGTTTATTCCATTTACCCATCAAGACAGCAGTGTGAAGAAAGTGTGGTGAGTTCCATCTCACAGATGATCAAGCTCTGGCTCACAGATACTAAGACCCTCTCCAGATAACTGGCAGAATGGCAATGAGGTTCTATCTCTTACCCTCCCACACAATGGAACCAGCAGCTTCTTATTTGGAAGATGATAATTTTATACTTCCCCAGTATTGTTCCCTCAGGGTACTCACTCAACAGCCCTTCACATTGAGGAAGAAGATGGTAGAGATGAAATCCTGCCCTTTGGGCCATGAGGCATAGCTGTGGGGTCATATGGATTACCAGGTCTCTGAGGTTAACTGTGGGGTAAAATAAAGAAACATAACCTCATGTGGAACAAGAAAGAACAGCGAAGAGAACAGAAAACAGCAGGCCCTCCAGGGATCACCTCTACCTCTCTCTGTCTTTGCTCCCTTCCCCACCTCATTTGTCTCCTGCTCTTTGTGATAGTATGGGATGTACACGGGTATCCGAGGTACCCTGAGAGAGGATAGAACGATGGGAAGATCCAGACCATGAGAAGGATGGATCAGGCAGCACAAGTCCTGGAGCCTGTGCCCTGGGTGTTGGTTCACCCACCAGGTGCTCCATCTCTACCTGCTTCTGTGTGCCTCACCATCACTCTACCACAGAGCAATGAAGCCCCCACATAACAGAAATATGCACTCTCCAAGGGAGGCTAGCAGGGTTAAGTGACTTACCCCTGAGCCCAGAACATCTCACAGTTACTGGTTTGGGTCTGGCACCAATATGCAGAGAGATCTCTGGTCTCTCTTGCTCCAGTGTCCTGAACAGCAGAGAGTATGAGGCTTTCATCAAGCCCCTCGGGACGGCAAAGGAAACACACTTCTCTCATGCAGATGGCGGGTAATATAAGGGGACAGGAAAACCCAGGAAACAGGAAGAAGTGGAGTGTATGGTGATTTCATTCCCTTACCCCAAACTCCATTCATGGGGTCCATGATTCAGTTGAATAGAAATGGTGGAATCCCCTTCTTCCCTTCCCCAGCACCATCAGGGTGCTCATTCCACCACACAGAAATGACACTGACTCACAGTGAAATTAGAAATGTGGGAGTGTTTTCCTTCTCCCAAATGCTCTCTAGTCACATGGAAAATAGTTACTATACACTAGAGAAACTTGACAAACCCCACCTTAATTAAATGATGAAGTTTAACATCACCAGTGACATTAAGTAGGCATCCTAACTACCAGATACAATGTTACAAGAAGGGCATTTCAAATCAATGGTATTCTTTCTCAAAACACATAATCCTGGTCTAATCACAGTAAGAACAACTGGCTAAGCCTGTACTCCTCATGACTGTCAGGGTCATGAAAGTCATCTGGCAGTTCCTCAAATGGATAAGCAGGGAGTTACCAGCAATTCCACTCTTAGGTACATACTCAAGAGAAATGAAAACATAAGTCTACCTGAAAACTTGTACACAAATGCATGTCAAATTGTCATTCATATTAGCCAACAACTAGAAATAATCCAAATGACTACCAACAGATAAATGGATAAAAAATGTAGTCTATTCATACAAGATTTTTCAGCCATTAGAAAGAATGACATTATCACACATGCTACACCATGGATGAACCTTGACTATATATCATAACCAGGTGAAGGGAGCCAAACAATAAAGAACAAATATTGTATGATTCCATTTATATAAAGCATCTAAACAGGCAAATACATAGACACAGAAAACATTTGTGATTGCCAAGGCTGAAGCAGGAATTAACTGTATTCAAGCACGACAGGACTTTTTGAGGTAATGGAAATGTTAAAAGCTTAATTATGGTGATGGTAGCACAACTCTACACATTTACTAAAATTCATCAAATTTTACCCTTAAAACGGGTAAATTTCATTGCCTGTAAAGTATATTACAAGAAAGCTGTTTAAAAATATGGTACTACATATTTTTATGCACTATGCCAGCGAGACAGAACTGTTCACTCCCCTGGAAAGGGGGCTGAAGTCAGGGAGCCAAGTGGTCTAGCTCAGTGGATCCCACTCCCACGGAGCCCAGCAAGCTAAGATCCACTGGCTTGAAATTCTTGCTGCCAGCACAGCAGTCTGAAGTCCACCCGGGACGCTCCAGCCTGGTGGGGGGAAGGGTGTCCGTCATTACTGAGGCTTGAGTAGGCGGTTTTCCCCTCACAGCATAAACAAAGACACAGGAAAGTTCAAACTGGGTGGAGCCCACTGCAGCTTGGCAAAGCCACTGTAGCCAGACCGCCTCTCTAGATTCCTCCTCTCTGGGCAGGGCATCTCTGAAAAAAAGGCAGCAGCCCCAGTCAGGGGCTTATAGATAAAACTCCTATCTCCCTGGGACAGAGCACCTGGGGAAAGGGGTGGCTGTGGGTGCAGCTTCGGCAGACTTAAACGTTCCTGCCTGCCAGCTCTGAAAAGAGTAGCAGATCTCCCAGCACAGCGCTCGAGCTCTGCTAAGGGAGAGACTGCCTCCTCAAGTGGGTCCCTGAACCCTGTGCCTCCTGACTGGGAGAAACCTCCCAGCAGGGGTCAACAGACACCTCATACTGGAGAACTCTGGCTAGCATCTGACGGGTGCCTCTCTGGGATGAAGCTTCTAGAGGAAGGAATAGACAGCAGTCTTTGCTGTTCTGCAGCCTCCCCTGGTGATACCCAGGCAAATGGGGTCTGGAGTGGACTGCCAGCAAACTCCAGCAGACCTGCAGCAGAGGGGCCTGTTAGAAGGAAAACTAACAAACAGAAAGGAATAGTATCAAAATCAACAAAAAGGACGTCCACACCAAAACCCTGTCCAAAGGTCACCAACATCAAAGACCAAAGGTAGATAAATCCACGAAGATGGGGAGAAACCAGCGCAAAAAGGCTGAAAATTGCAAAAACCAGAATGCCTCTTCTCCTCTAAAGGATCACAACTCCTCACCAGCAACGGAACAAAACTGGATGGAGAATGCGTTTGACGAATTGACAGAAGTAGGCTTCAGAAGGTGGGTAATAACAAACTTCTCCAAGCTAAAGGAGCATGTTCTAACTCAATGCAAGGAAGCTAAGAACCTTGAAAAAAGGTTAGAGGAATTGCTAACTAGAATAACCAGTTTAGAGAAGAACATAAATGACCTGATAGAGTTGAAAAACATATCATAAGAACTTCGTGAAGCATACACAAGTATCAACAGCTGAATCGATAAAGTGGAAGAAAGGATATCAGAGATTGAAGATCAACTTAATGAAATAAAGCATGAAGACAGGATTAGAGGGAAAAAAAAGAAAAGGAACAAACAAAACCTCCAAGAAACATGGGACTATGTGAAAAGACCAAACCTACATTTGACTGCGTACCTGAAAGTGACAGGGAGAATGGAACCAAGTTGGAAAACACTCTGCAGGATATTATCCAGGAGAACTTCCCCAACCTAGCAAGGCAGGCCAACATTCAAATTCAGGAAATACAGAGAACACCACAAAGATACTCCGCGAGAAGAGCAGCCCCAAGACACATAATTGTCAGATTCACCAAAGTTGAAATGAAGGAAAAAATGTTAAGGGCAGCCAGAGAGAAAGGTCGGGTTACCCACAAAGGGAAGCCCATCAGACTAACAGCTGATCTCTCGGCAGAAACTCTACAAGCCAGAAGAGAGTGGGGGCCAATATTCAACATTCTTAAAGAATAGAATTTTCAACCCAGAATTTCATATCCAGCCAAACTAAGCTTCATAAGTGAGGGAGAAATAAAATACTTTACAGACAAACAAATGCTGAGAGATTTTGTCACCACCAGGCCTGCCCTACAAGAGCTCCTGAAGGAAGCACTAAACATGGAAAGGAACAACCGGTACCAGCCACTGCAAAAACATGCCAAATTGTAAAGACCATCGATGCTAGGAAGAAACTGCATCAACTAACGGGCAAAATAACCAGCTAACATCATAATGACAGGATCAAATTCACACATAACAATATTAACCTTAAATGTAAACAGGCTAAATGCCTCAATGAAAAGACACAGACTGGAAAACTGGATAAAGAGTCAAGACCCATTGGTGTGCTGTATTCAGGAGACCCATCTCACGTGCAAAGGCACACATAGGCTTGACATAAAGGGAAGGAGGAATATTTACCAAGCAAATGGAAGCAAAAAAAAGCAGGTGTCAGTTTATTTTTGATAAGTTTAATCCAATTGGCTGCATATTTTGTGACTTTATTTATATTTAGTACTATCTTTTCAAGATTTTTTTTTCAGTCAATAAATTTGGACTTTGCACTTCTAACTAGCTTGATACAGCTCCAGACAAAGCTAAGAGCCTAGGTAAGCAGTCAATCTGGTTGTGGATTGTATCAGAAAAATGACTTCAGCAACTTATTTAAAGAGACTATGCTCAGGTTCCCGCCTCCATAAAAATTGGTGTAATAACACTCATTCCCCTTTTATTTTGCAGACATCATAAAAATACATAAGATAATTAAAGGAACCCAAATATATGGGAATAAACATATAAACCTGTGGTAGGACTGTTATTATAATGATGATAAACAATGAGTATATTCAAAATCTGAGTAATTAATACAAACTGTCCAAGACCATTTTTAAATATTGCATGCATATGGAAACTTGGAAAGCAAGAAGGAATCACAAGCGGGGCTATTGGGAAAGTTTGAGAGTCCTAATCCTGCCAGAGGCACTGCAGGGTATAGTCAGTTGCAACATTCCTGTCTGACAGCTCCCAGGTGAGTAGATAGATTTGTGTCTTTCCCACCAGCCTGTGCCGAAAAAGTCTTCCCTGCTATTTAAAAACAGGCATGGTTCCTCTCACTTCTGGTAGGAGCAAAGGCCAGTGGCCTGATGGGACAAATAACCTTTCCTTCTCTGACCCCAGAAAATATCCATATTAATTGGAATTGAATATTGAAATGTACTACCTTTGCATACATCTAAAACTTGCAGCCTCTGGCTTCATTATGAGTCAGATGCCAAATGGGAAAGATAGTGGGTGGGTCCTGAAACAAGGCTTTGAGTGTTTTCTGCATCTCTGTGAGCAGTCAGGCTTTCTACTGCTTGTACCATTAAAGTTGAATATAAAACTGTCATTTAAAAGAAAGAGTGCCAGAGCATCTCTTTCCTTCCCCACTGTATTGTGGGTCCATTGACACTTCCACAGAGAAGTCTTCTTCGAAGTCCCCTTTCTGACAAGGTTTCTCTTCCAATTATTTTCTTCTTCTTCAGCTTTGAATTTATTCTTGTTCATACTTATCTCAGTTGCAATTTTTCATTTATCTGCAGGATTATTTGATTAGTGCCTTCCTTGCCAACCAAAGAGTAAATTGGAATAAATCAGGGGCTATATTTATTTTTACTAGGGCTGCCATATTTATCACAGACAAACAAGTAAACAAAATATTACAGGACACTCAGCTAAATTTGAATTTCAGATAAACATAGAATAATTTTTAGTATAAGAATGTTGTTTATCTAAAATTCAAATTTAATTAGGAATCCTGTATTTTATCCTGCAACATTTTTAGTCACAGTTTACCTTCAGGGCTTATCATAGTATTAAGAACACTGTAAGAGCTCAATTAAAATGTCTTGAATGGATGAATGCCAGATTGCAGGGAGGAAGGAAAGTATCATAACTTTTTAGACAGTTGCAAATACATAAGATTGCATACTTGTATACTTATAATCCATTTCCAAAAACACTTCCTTAAAGTAAATTTTCAAAAGCCAGGAACAACCCATAGAGCTCATAGATCAAACTTTTACAGAGTAGTAGTCAGTAAAAATGTCATACTACAATTCCACCATCAGCATATTTTCGATTCTCCTGATATCTATACAGAAAAGGTAACAAAAATCATATACACATCACATAATTAACTAAAAACCAAACTTGAACCAAAAAGACTCTCCTCATTTTTTATAGTGTTGATTGAAATACAGTAGGCAAAACTTACAAAATACGTAGTTATAAGTAGAAACATTCACCAGAGAACAAGGGGTGTAGAAATAGCCAGGAAAACTGGCAAATAACCCTCATAAGGTTTTGAGTGTACCTCAGATATTGTTCTTTGTCATCACTGTTATAATTGTTTGATCTAATTGCCGTCTATAAATTAAAAAGCAGATTATTGTCTTCTCAGACCCTTTTCATGTTTCTCTTTTCTTTCATTAATTTCAACAAATACTGAATGTCTATTGTGTGTAAGACAATGTCTAAAACAAAATAAAAATCTGTGTAAATGTGAAAAAAAAAATATGGTACCGACCTGGTCTTCTGTTGTACCACAGTAATGACCAAACGTTTGCATACAAAAGAATTGATGCATATGTTTTATATAAAAATGAATACATATAGGGCCGGGCGTGGTGGCTCACGCCTGTAATCCCAGCACTTTGGGAGGCCGAGGCAGGTGCATTACGAGCTCAAGAGATCGAGACCATCCTGGCCAACATGGTGAAACCCCGACTATACTAAAAATACAAAAAACTAGCTGGGCGTGCCTGCAGTCCCAGCTACTCAGGAGGCTGAGGCAGGAGAATCGCTTGAACCCAGGAGGCGGAGGTTGCAGTGGGCCGAGATCGCACCACTGCACTCCAGCCTGGCAACAGAGCGAGACTCTGTCTCAAAAAAAAAAAAAAAAAGAATGCATATAAAAGAGTGTCTGTGTCCTAGCCCTGCTGCCTCTGTCCTATAACTCCAAGCAATGATCATTCCTCTTCCCCCTTCCCCTCATCGCTACATCAGGTTGTGCTTGTGTGCAAAATTTGATTGCATCTGATCACTTCCACGTCTTCCAATTATGGCAATGGCATGACAGCGGGTCCATGACAGAATCCAGGACCCACCCTATGTGATAGGATGTCAGCATTAACTAATTTCTTCAGTCCTCTGTGGCCGACCTCATGTGCCTCCCCTTGGGGAGTCTAAATGGCACAACTCTATGTGTGCCACTATGTCAATACATATCAAAGGGTACACACCACTTACATAAACAATTTCCCTTGTAGAAATTCATCTTCAGAATGTAGTGAAGAATGTTGATAAGCATCTGGTTATAAGGACTGCCATCCTGATAATTCTCTTTTGTCACTTCTGAGCCTGAATTTGGGAAGAGAGACCAAATGAGACACAAACCCACGAAAGGGCAGAGGGAAATGTGGTTGTCAGCACACACACACACACACACACACTCACACAAACTGAGACATTTATCATGTTGTGTTATATTTCTCCTAAGACAGCTTGCTGGACTCAAGGAAGACACATTCAACTCACTAGTGCAAATAGCCACAGGAACTATGCCTGTAACTGTGCCCTTCAGCAGTGCACAGACTCTGAAAAGATGCCATCCACACAGTGTAGATAATAGGAAATATCAGGACAGTCTGAATAACAAGAAGTTGTGAAAATTGATTATGTTACATCCATAGGATGGAATTCCAGAAGGCAACAAAAATGAGTTATAATGAAAGTAATGATGAGAGACGACTTCTTGTGTACCAATTAATGATTCTCATTATTTCTAATGTGTGGAGAAACAGGTACTTTCATACTGTGATATAGGTAATATAAATTAGTAATAGTATTTTGAATTCATTATTAATATAAAATGTTATAGTTCAAAGGGTTTTAAAATGAAACTTTCAGGAACTTATTATAAATAAATGCTTACAAACATATTTGCATATACATGAGCATGGTGTTAAGTACATTATTTTTGGTCATAGAAATGGTAAGGGAACTAAATTTTCATTGCTATAATACTAGTGAAATAAATTTGAGGGTATCCACACAATGAAATACACAGTCCAAAAAAAAAAGTGAGATTTTGTGTTTAAGTATTTTAAAATGTTATCAAACACGTATATTTCCATGAAAAGATGGTTATAATAAGGGCAAACTTGGGTTACGAAGATGATAAAAGATCTACATCCATTTTAGCTTACCCAGGTCTCCAGCTATTTATCCATATGTCTCAAAACATTTAAAAATATATATTTATTATTCTGACATAGTTTTCTCTTCCACATAGTAAAAGGCTCCATTTTTTAAATGGAGGCTGTCAGTATTCCTACACACTGGGAATGCCCAATTTTCCACTCAGACTTCTAGAAAACTCTGTAGGGTGGGCTTGGGCCACAACTCCTCCCTCCCACTCTCCTACTGTGACGTTCAAGCTGCATGCAGTTCAGGCTTCAGTCACGAGGAGGCACCACCGTACCACCATTGTCAAACTTCTCCACAGACGTGTTTGCATGGAGCAAAAAAAAATTCCTCACTTAAAACCTAGCGTATGAATTTACATGTAGAATGACTCTAATTCTGTCAGAATAAAATTGATAAGTGTAAAAGAAGACAGTAAAATCCTCTACTCTGGGGCATCCATAAGATGAAACGTGAGATACCTCTAGTGCACACTGGCAGCCTGTGGCAGGCAGAATTATTGTAATTTGGTATATTTTTGAAAGTTTACTGACTATGTATATGGCATTTTATGTGAATTATCTGTTCATATCTTTTGATGATTTCTCTACTCATTATTAAGACTTCTTCCATATCAAGGATATTATGTATTAACCATTCGAAATACTAAATATAGACAGCAAATAAACATATGAACTAGTGAAAGACTATACAATTTCTGTGTTTAAAAGCAATACAACAGAATTGAACACAAATGAGCAAAGACATCAATCATATCAATAACAATAAATTGGCTTAACTCATCTATTGAAAGAAAAGTATTTCAGATTGCCTATTGAAGAAAAATCCAAAGCTATGCTTTTCCAAGTGATGCAGGTAAAACAAATGTATTCATATAGGTTAAAAATGTAAGGATAAATATACACTAGGCAGTTGGCAATATAAAGAAAGTAAGGGTTACAATCTTGATAATTAAAAGAAAAAAACTGAGACCAAAATAGATTTAAAGAGACAAAAAAACACAGTTGATAAAGCCAAAGGCTACAATTCACAAGGAAGATGGGAGCTACTAATACTTATATATGCAGTCATGTGGTAAAAATATTGATAGAGCAAAAGCTACAGTAGTGCAAAGAGAAGTAGGAAGAAGCACACCATTTAATAATAGATGATTCTACCACATTTCCTATAATCCAAAAATGTTCAGGTGGAGAAAAATTTAACAACTGTAGAGAAGACTTAAGCAACATAATTCCAAGGGTAGATCTTACAGATACACTTATTCTAAATTGTGAAGCCTAATATTAGGCAACACACCTACTTTTCATATGAACATGGATCATTCATGAAAACTGATTCTATCTGAGGCTATTAAACAAAACTTGCACCCAAATGGAAATAGATTAAAATTGCAGAATTTGGTGCATATAATCATAATGAAAACAGAGCATGTACGAATTTAGCTAGAGTAGCTATCAGAGACTATTTTAAAGCATTAAATGCCTATATTAGTAAAAATGAAAATGAGTTAAACATTCAATTCAGAAAGCCTGATAAAGAACCACAATGTAAACTAAAAGAATGCAGACAAAAAGAATGCTTAATGGTAAAATTAGAACTGAATGTGTAAAGAAATAACATCTCAGTTAGCACAGTTGGGATGAGAAGGAAGCAAACATTGGTGCTGTGAATAATGTGTCAAAAACTGTGCTGGGATCTGGAGGAGGGTTTCCCCTTGAACTCCTCACAATGCTCTCTTGAGTATAAGAATTAAGTTTGTGTGTGTGTGTACATATAGACACACAAAGTTAAATTAGCTAGTTGGAGGACAAGAACACCTATAGTATTAATGTGCATGTGTGGTTGTATGAAGACAAATATGCAAAAGAATACTATATTTTGTCTAGGGATGCTCTCATATATAGTAAAGTAATAAAAAAAAGTGGAATAAATACCGCATTCTGGATATTGATTATTTCTAGGAGTGAAGAAAGGGTCATGGAGGAGTAAAGTTTTTCTTAACCTGGATTAATTTTATAGTTCTCTATACTCTTTATCTGAAATATTTCATAAGTAGCAGGGGTTTTAAGGGATATAGTGTTTTTTTCATAAGTATAATCCATACTCAGCAAAGGCTTAATATTGAGCCAAGTGGAGAAGTTAAAAATACCAGTCCCATCACTGGGCGCAGTGGCTCATGCCTGTAATCCCAGCACTTAGGGAGGCCAAGGCAGGTGGATCACTTGAAGCCAGGAGTTCGAGACCACCAGCCTGGCCAATACAGCAAAACCCGTCTGTACTAAAAATACAAACAAAAAAACATTAGCTGAGTGGTCAATATGTTACATGTATGCCATTTCCAATCAGATGCATTGTTTAAGAATTGAGGCTGATCAACTGGTAAAGGGTTCATTGGGAAGCAAATCTGGGGCAAGGCACGGTGGCTTCTGCCTGTGATCACAGAACTTTGGGAGGCCGAGGTGGGAGGATTCCTTGAGCCCGGGAGTTCAAGATGAGCCTGAACAACATAGTGAGATTCCATCTCTACCAAAAAAAAATAAAAATTAGGCAGGAGTGGTGGCACACGGCTGTAGTCCCAGCTACTCAGGATGTCAGGTGTCTCACACGTGTAATCCCATCTACTCAGGAGGCTGAGGCAGGAGAATCAACTGAACCCGGGAGGCAGAAGCTGCTGTGATCTGAGATCATGCCACTGCACTCCAGCCTGCATAACACAGCAAGACTCTGTGTCAAAAAATAAAATAAAATTAATCCTATCATGGTTGAAATTAACATTGGGCTATGTTCTTTGGGATTTATTTTGTGTACACATGTATGCACATGCACTGTACATGCATTACACATACAACTCATATAATAATTAAAATACCATATGTATAGTTTAGTACCCTGTGTTTTTTGTTATTTTAGTTTTCCTTTTACCTTAAGTACTAACATGTGGATGAGGCATTCTGGTTAAATTACAAGGTAAAAGATATAATACAACTTTTTTTTTTTTTTTTTTTTTTTGAAGGTTCTTGCTCTATCACCCAGGCTGTAGTACAGTGGTGTGATCACAGCTCACTGCAGACTTGACCTCCTGGGCCCAAGCAGTCCTCCCACCTCAGCATCCTGAGTAGCTGGGACTACAGCCATGTGCCACCACTCCTGCCTAATTTTTAAAAATTTTTTGTAGAGGTGGGATCTCACTATGTTGTTCAGGCTCATCTTGAACTCCCGGGCTCAAGGAATCCTCCCACCTCGGCCTCCCAAAGTTCTGTGATCACAGGGAGGAGCCACTGTGCCTTGCCCCAGATTTGCTTCCCAATGAACCCTTTGCAAGTTGATCCAGCCTCAATTCTTAAACAATGCATCTGATTGGAAATGGCATACAGGTAACGTATTGAATAATATGATATGTTTGGGTCTGCTCATGAGATTTCTATAGACTTCCTTTAATCTATATATCAAACACTGTCCAACAGTTATTTCATTATAGGTTCACGAAACATAATACCCGGCCATGTATTCCTACTCTTATTATTCACCTTTTGATAGGTAAAATGAATAATAAAATATGCTAACGATTATAGGGCATATAGTATTAATAGATAAATTGCTTACTATAGATCATACAACCAAAAAGTGATGGTTCCCAGGGTCAAATTCAGAAACTTCTCGCCCCAAAGCCCACACCTCTAATCACTTTCTACACTGAGTGCTCCTCTGTGTTTGGGCTGAGGCCAACAAAGGGAAGGGGCTTTCTCAAAGACCTGTGGTCAGTTGATGGGTTTTGCAGCTGGGGTACAAGGTTAATGATTCTCATCTTCAGTCCAGCTGGCCCATTAATATTCCTGGCTCTTCTGTACTATTTCTTCTTGGGGCTCAATAAGAAATTCCAGAGGGATCATGGTGGATGGGAGGCAAGACTAGATTGTAGCTCCCACGTGGACAGACAGAGCAGTGTGTGGAGACTCACATCGTGTACTTTTGCTCCAGAACTACTGCAGAAATAAACAAGGAAAGCTGAGAGAACCCAAAGACTTTCTGAAAGAAGGAGATTGTTCCTGCAGGACCCAGTAGACACCCCAAATACTGTGAGTGCCCAAGCTATGCAAGTGGGAAAGGGGGATCATCCACCCCCGAACACACACCCTCACTGGGGAACCTGAAAGACTAGACCATGGAAGAAGATTCTGACCTCACCTGGAGCTGAGTCAATTCAGAAAGCCGAGAGAAATACAGGGGTAGAGGAAGCAGGAGGAAAAACCCTGTGGGCTCCCTGGGTCCCCCAGGAAGCCACTTCTGCCTTGTTTCACAGAAGTCCTTGGGGAGGGCTACCAGAGCTACTGGGAAAAGACCACAGGGAGAAGGAAACCTCCAGTTGAACTCCAGTTGAACTTTGTAACAATTCCAACCGAATGTGAAGTCTCCTGGCCAGAACTCAGGGGAGGGCATGAATCTGGTGTACAGATGCCACAGGAAAGGAGGCATGAAAGCCCAGCTTGCTTTCACACCTGGGAGGCTGGTAGCCTGGGGCAAGTTCTCAGCCCTGCTCACCCACTGCCTGGAAACACACTTAATGCTGTTGGGGGACCACGGTGGGAGTGAGACCAGCCTCTTGGGTTGCGTGGGAGCTGGGTGAGGCCTGTGACTCTCAGCTTTCCCCTACTTCCCTGACAACCTGCATGACACAGCAGAGGCAGCCACAATCCTCCTGGGAATTTAACTCCATTGACCTAAGAACCACATTCCCATCCCCCACAGCAGCTCCAGCAAGAATCGCCTAAGGGGGCTCTGAGCTCAGACACCGCCTAGCCCTGCCCCCACCTGATGGTCCTTCCCTACCCACACTGGTAGCTGAAGACAAAGGGCATATACTCTTGGGAGTTCTAGGGCCCTACCCACCACCTGATCTTCCCTATACTACCACAGCTGATGCTGTCTTCAAAGCGCCACCTCCTGGCAGGAGGCCAATCAGCAAAAAATAGGGCATTAAACAACCAAAATCAAGGACCCTCACAGAATCCATTTTAGCCCCCTGCCACCTCCACTGGAGCAGGTGCTGGTATCCACAGCTGAGAGACTTGCAGATGGTTCACATCACAGGACTCTATGCAGACAACCCCCAGTTCCAGCCTGAGCCTGCTAGGTGGCTAGATGCCAAAGAGAGATAACAATCACTACAGCTCAGCTCTCAGGAAGCCATATCCCTAGGAAAAGGGGGAGAGTACTACATCAAGAGAACACCCCATGGGACGAAAGAATCTGAACAACAGCCTTGAGCCCTAGACCTTCCCTCTGACAGAGCCTACCTAAATGAGAAGCAACCAGAAAAACAATTCTAGTAATACGACAAAAGAAGGTTCTTTAACAACCCCCCAAAAATCACACTAGCTCACCAGCAATGGATCCATACCAAGAAGAAATCCCTGATTTACCTGAAAAAGAATTCAGAAGGTCAGTTATTAAGGTAATCAAAGATTCACCAGAGAAAGGTGAAGTCCAATTTAAGGAAATCAAAAAAGTGATACAAGAAACAAGGGAAGAAATCTTCAGTGAAATAGATAGCATAAATAAAAAGCAATCAAAAAGAAATTATTTCAGGAAATAATGGACGCACTTAGAGAAATGCAAAATGCTCTGAAAATTCTCAGTAATAGAATTGAACAAGCAGAAGAAAGAACTTTAGAATGCAAAGACAAGGTTTTTGAATTAACCCAATCCAACAAAGAAAAAATAATTTAAAAAATGAACAAAGTCTCCAAGAAGTCTGGGATTATGTTAAACGACTAAACCTAAGAATAATCCATGTTCCTGAGGAAGAAGAGAAATCTAAAAGTTTGGAAAACAGATTGGGGGGAATAATTGAGGAAAACTTCCCAAGCCTTACTAGAAACTTAGACATCCAAATACAAGAAGCTCAAAGAACACCTGGGAAATTCATCCCAAAAAGATCATTGCCTAGGCATATTGGCCTCATGTTATCTAAAGTTAAGATGAAGGAAAGAATCTTAAGAGCTGTGAGGCAAAAGCATCAGGTAACCTATAAAGGAAAACCTATCAGATTAACAGCAGATTTCTCAGCAGAAACCCTACAAGCTAGAAGGGATTAGGGTCCTATCTTCAGCCTCCTTAAACAAAACAATTTTCAGCCAAGAATTTTGTATCCAGTGAAACTAAGCTTTATAAATGAAAGAAAGATACAGTCTTTTTCAGATGAACAAATGCTGAGAATTTGACACTACCAAGCCAGCACTACAAGAACTGCTAAAAGGTGCTCTAAATCTTGAAACAAATCCTGGAAACACATCAAAACAGAACCTCTTTAAAGCATAAATCTCACAGGACCTATAAAACAAAAATACAATTTAAAAAAAAAACACAAGGTATACAGGAAAAAAAAATAGCATGATGAATGGAATAGTACCTCACATCTCAATACTAATCTTGAATATAAATGGCCTAAATGCTTCACTTAAAAGATACAGAATTGCAGAATGGATAAGAATTCACCAACCAACTATCTGCTGCCTTCAAGAGACCAACCTAACACGTAAGGACTCATATAAACTTAAGGTAAAGGGGTGGAAAAAGACATTCCATGCAAATGGACACCAAAAGTGAGCAGGAGTAGCTATTCTTATATCAGACAAAAAAACTTTAAAATAACAGCACTTACAAAAGACAAAGAAGGACAATATGTAACTATAAAAGGCCTTGTCCAACAGGAAACTATCACAATCCTAAGTATATATGCACCTAACACTGGAGCTCCCAAATTTATAAAACAATTACTACTACACCTAAGAAATGAGATAGACAGCAACACAATAATAGTGGGGGACTTCAATACTCCATTGAAAGCACTAGACAGGTCATCAAGACAGAAAGTCAACAAATAGTGGATTGAAACTATACCCTAGAACAAATGGACTTAACATATATTTACAGAACATTCCATTTAACAACCACAGAATATACATTCTATTTAACAGAGGATTTGACACTACCAAGCCAGCACTACAAGAACTGCTAAAAGGAGCTCTAAATCTTGAAACAAATCCTGGAAACACATCAAAACAGAACCTCTTTAAAGCATAAATCTCACAGGACCTATAAAACAAAAATAAAATTTAAAAAAACACAAGGTAGACCAAGATAAACTCCAAGATAGACCATATGATACGCCACAAAATGAGCCTCAATAAATTTAAGAAAATTGAAATTATATCAGGCACTCTCTCAGACTACAGTGGAATAAAACTGAAAATCAACTCCAAAAGGAACCTTCAAAACCATGCAAATACATGGAAATTAAATAACCTGCTCCTGAATGATCGTTGGGTCAAAAACGAAATCAAGATGGAAATTTAAAAATTCTTCAAAGTGAACGACAATAGTGACATAGCCTATCAAAACCTCTGGGATACAGCAGAGGTGGTGCTAAGAGGAAAGTTCATAGCCCTAAACACCTACGTCAAAAAGTCTGAAAGAGCACAAACAGACAATCTAAGGTCACACCTCCAGGAATTAGACAAACAAGAATAAACCAACCCCAAACCCAGCAGAAGAAAGGAAATAACCAAGATCAGCGCAGAACTAAATAAAATTAAAACTAAGAAAAACAATACAAAAGATAAATGAAACAAAAAGCTGGTTCTTTGAAAAGATAAATAAAATTGATAGACCATTAGCAAGATTAACCAAGAAAAGAAGAGAGAAAATCCAAATAAGCTCAATTAGAAACAAAACAGGAGATATTACAACTGACACCACAGAAATATAAAAGATCACTGAAGACTACTATGAACACCTTTATGCAAATAAACTAGATAACCAAGGGGAGATGGATAAATTCCTGGAAATATACAACCCTCCTAGATTAAACCAGGAAGATATAGAATCTCTGAACAGACCAATAACAAGCAGCGAGATTGAAATGGTAATTTAAAAATTACCAACAAAAAAAGTCCAGGACCAGATGGATTCACAGCTGAATTCTATCAGACATTCAAAGAAGAATTGGTACCAATCCTATTGACACTATTCTAAAAAACAGAGAAAGAGGGAATCCTCCCTAAATCATTCTGTGAAGCCAGTATCACCTTAATACCAAAACCAGGGAAGGACATAACAAAAAAGAAAACTACAGACCAATATCCCTGATGAACACAGATGTAAAAATCCTTGGCCAGGCATGATGGCTCATGCCTGTAATCCCAGCACTTTGGGAGGCCAAGGCAGGTGGATCACTTGAGGTCAGGTGCTCGAGACCAGCCTGGCCTACATGGTGAAACCCTGTCTCTACTAAAAGTACAAAAATTAGCCAGGTATAGTGGCACACACTTGTAATCCCAGCTACTTGGGAGGCTGAGGTGGGATTGCTTGAACCTGGGAGGTGGAGGCTGGAGCGAGCTGAGATCACACCACTGCACTCCAGCCTGGGCAACAGAGTGAGACTCCATCTCAAAAAAAAAAAAAAAAAAAAAAAAAAAAAAAACCTCAACAAAATACTAGCGAACTGAATCCAACAACATATCAAAAAAGAAAATCCACCATGATCAAAAATCACATGACCATCTCAAGAGACACAGAAAAGGCATTTGACAAAATCCAGCATCCCTTTATGATTAAAACTCTCAGAAAAACTGGCATACAAGGGACATAACTCAATGTAATAAAAACAATCTATGACAAATCCACAGCCAACATAACACTGAATGGGGAAAAGTTGAAAGCATTCCCTCTGAGAACTGGAACAAGACAAGGATGTCCACTCTCACCACTCCTATTCAACATAGTAGTAGAAGTCCTAACCAGAGAAATCATACAAGAGAAAGAAAGAAAGGGGATCCACATTGGTAAAGAGGAAGTCAAACTGTCGCTGTTTGCCGATATGATTGTATACCTAGAAAACCCTAAAGACTACACCAAAAAGCTCCTAGAACTGATAAATTCAGCAAAGTTTCCAGATACAAAATTAATGTACAGAAATCAGTAGCTCTCCTATATACCAACAGCAACCAAGCTGAGAATCAAATTAAGAACTCCTTTTACGATAGCTGCAAAAAAATAAAATAAAATACTTAGGAATACACCTAACCAAGGAGGTGAAAGACCTCTATAAGGAAAACTACAGAACATTGCTGAAAGAAATTACAGACGACACAAACAAATGGATATATATCCTATGCTCATAGATGAGTACAATCAATATTGTGAAAATGACCACACTGCCAAAAGCAATCTACAAATTCAATGCAATTCCCATCAAAATACCACCATCATTCTTCACAGAACTAGAAAAAACAATCCTAAAATTCACATGGAACCAAAAAAGAGCCTGTATAGCCAAAGCAAGGCTAGGCAAAAAGAACAAATCTGGATGTATCACATTGCCTTATTTCAAACTATACTATAAGGCCAGAGTCACCAAAACAGCATGATACTGGTATAAAAATAGGCACATAGACTATATATATATATATATAACATTTATATATATAAAACATTTATATGTATATAAAACATTTATATATATATATAAAACAGAATAGAGAACCCAGAAACAAAGCCAAATACTTAGAGCCAACTGATCTTCGACAAAGCAAACAAAAACTTCAAGTAGGGAAAGGACACCCTATTCAACAAATGGTGCTGGGATAATTGGCAAGCCACATGTAGAACGACGAAACTGGATCCTCATCTGTCATCTTATAAAAAATCAACTAGAGATGGATCAAAAACTTAAATCTAAGACCTGAAACTACAAAAATTCTAGAAGGTAACATCAGAAAAACCAGTCTAGGCATTGGCTTAGGTAAGGATTTCATGATAAGAAACCAAAAGCAAATGCAATAAAAACAAAGATGAACTGCTGGGACTTAATTAAACTAAAGAGCTTTTGCATGGCAAAAGGAACAGTCAGCAGAGTAAACAGACAACTCACAGAGTGGGACAAAATCTTCACAATCTATACATCTGATAAAGGACTAATATCCACAACCTACAACAAACTCAAACAAATTAACAAGAAAAAAAATAAACAATCCCATCAAAAAGTGGGCCAAGGACATGAATAGACAATTCTCAAAAGAAAATATACAAATGGCCAACAAACATGAAGAAAAGCTCAACATCACTAATGATCAGGGAAATACAAATAAAAACCACAATGCAATATCACCATACTCCTGCAAGAATGGCCATAATAAAAAAATTTAAAAAAAATAGATGTTGGTATAGATGCAGTGAAAAGGGAACCCTTCTATACTGCTGGTAGGAATGTAAACTAGTACAACCACTATAGAAAACAGTGTGGAGATTCCTTAAAGAACTGAAAGTAGAACCACCATTTGATCCAGCAATCCCACTACTGGGTATCTACCCAGAGAAAAATAAGTCATTATACAAAAAAGATACTTGTACCCACACATTTATAGCAGTACAATTTGCAATTGCAAAAATGTGGAACCAACCCAAATGCCCATCAATCAATGAGTGGATAAGGAAACTGTGGTATATATCGATATATGTGATGGAATACTACTCAGCCATAAAAAAGAATGAATTAATGGCATTTCCAGCAACCTGTATGGGACTGGAGACTATTATTGTTAGTGAAGTAACTCAGGAATGTAAAACCAAACATCATATGTTCTCACTCATAAGTGGCAGCTAGGATGCAAAGAATGACACAATGGAATTTGGGGACTCAGGGGGAAAGGGTAGGAAGGAGGAGAGGGATAAAAGTCTACAAGTCAGGTTCAGTGTATACTGCTCAGGTGATGGGTGCACCAAAATCTCACAAAATACCACTAAAGAACCTACTCATGTAACCAAATACCACCTGTTCCCCAAAAACCTGTGGAAATAAAAAAAAGTAAACAAATAGTATTGTACAAATACAAAATAAATGAAAAGGAAAATAAAATAAAATAAAATAAAATAAAATAAAGAAATTCCTTTACCCATGTCACCCTAGAAAGAAAGTAAGAAACCAAAAATCATGTGGAATAAAAGGAATGAAAAGACCTCAGGTCACTTTCTACTGCTACATTTCCAGATACACTCTGTTTCAAATCTTCTATTTTATTACACGTAGGTATTTTATCTGGGTACCAGCAATCTTTCTTCTAAGAATCTATCCCAAAAACACAATGAAAAAAGACCAAATGGCATAAACACAAGGCCATTACTGGCAGAACAAATCCTAACAACAGGAGACTAGAAATAAAACAAATGTCCACCAATAAGTGATTTATTGAATAATCTAAAGTATATCTATATCCTAGAATGCTATGCAGCAATAAAAAGCAAGGACTCCTTCTCTATACTGCTATGTATTGATCTCTAGAATACATTCTTAAGTGGAAAAAATGAGGTGCAGAAATATGTCTGAGCTGTTGCTGTTTATTATGGTAGACACTAGCCATACACGGTTATTTAAATTTAGGTTGATTAAATTTAGATGAAATTAATAATTCAGTTCTTCAATTACAATCACCACATTTTGGGTGTTCAACAACCACAGGGACCTAGTGGCTACTGTGGTGAACAGTGTAGACAGAGACTCTTTTTGTCTCTGCAGAAATCATACTGGACTCCACTGAAGTAGAGTAGCCTACTTTTAAACCATGAAATAGGAGAAAATAATGTATTTGCTTATAATTTTAAAATTAGAAGGTCAAAACAAACATTGATAAAAATGATTATGCATAAAGGGATAGAAGAGCAGCCCAGGATTAAAGACAATCATGTGTATTATCTCAAAATATAATACATATTTAATGGTTTTAAGCACTGAAAAGGATAAGTAATAATGACCAACCCAATAGTAATGGGCAACTCTAGTACCAAGAATGAGACCTCTAAAACATTTCCCACTAAAAAGAACCAGACTCCTTTGGAAAAATGTCTGACTCCACGTCTGGGGTAGGAATGGTACCAGGGGAGTCTAGACCAAACTAACATATTCAAAACCATGTCAAGAATAAGTTGAGCTAAAGAAGCTTCCATTTACAAAGACAGAAAAATCTGAACATCAATAAAAATATTGCAATAGGTTAAAACACATCAAATATAGAAACATCTAGAGCTTATGAAAACACTTTAATAATAGAATAGAACAAAAGAAGACAAAGCAAAATCAATTCATTGCTCCCCTTTGAAGAATCCTAGGAGAACAACCCATTATTTTGAAAAGTAGAAATATAACAGAAGAATTAAGCATTCATCTTATTTTCCTATGCATACCATAGTAACCTATAGTCGATGAGGGGATGTTTCTTTTATAGAATAATTCAAGCTAATAAATGCCAAAAATAGAATTAGAACATCACCCTGCTACAACTTTTAATGAAATGTGGACTTATACACATGTAGAGGCTGCAAAATACCTGAGGTATAACGCAGATGGGAATTTTTATAATCAATAAATCTAACAACTTTTGAACCCAGTGATCAATCTTAACATCGTAAGAGGAGAGAAAACTAGATACAATTAACCTCCTCATGGTATAATGCTTTAGGAATAAACAACACCACATATTAGGTACTTCTGCCAAAAAATCTGAATTGGATCAAGACTCTAAATCTAATACAAATTTAAATGAAAAGAAGTTGCCAGTAGAATATAATAAACAACACAATAAGGATATAAGTCAACAAAATCCACAAAGCAAACTCCATAGGGCGAAATATCTTAAGCAAATAAATTAGAATGTGTGATGGTTAATTTTATGTGTCAACTTGATTGAGCAACAAAGGTCCCAGATATTTGGTCAAGCATTATTCTGGGCTGGACATGGTGGCTCATGCCTGTAATCCCAGCACTTTGAAAGGCCGAGGTAGGCAGGTCACTTGAGGCCAGGAGTTCAAGACTAGCCGGGCCAACAGCCAAACCCTGTCTGTACTAAAAATACAAAAATTATCCAAGTGTGGTGGCACATGCCTGTAATCCCAGCTACTCAGGTGGCTGAGGCAAGAGAATTGCTTGAACCTGGGAGGTGGAGGTTGCAGTGAGCCGAGATGGTGCTACCGCACTCTAGCCTGAGCAACAGAGAGAGATCCTGTCTAAAAAAAAAAAAAAAAAAAAGTTATTCTTGGTGTGTCTTTGATGGTGTCTCTGGATGAGATTAACATTCAAATGGGTGAACTGAGTAAAGCAGTTTGCCTTCTCTAATGTGCATGGGCCTTGTCCAATCAATTGAAGATGTAAACAGAACAAAAAGGCTGACCAGGAGGAATTTCTCTGCCTCATTTCCTGAACGGAAACATTGGTCTTTTCCTGCCTTTGGACATGAATTCAAATCACTTTTTCTTGTGTTTCTAGCCAGCAGGCTTTTGGCCTGGAATTTACAGCATTAACTCTCCGGATTCTCAGACCTTCAGTTTTGAATAGGAACTATACCATAGGCTCTCCTGGAAATCAAGTTTGCCTACTGCAGATGTTGACAAATCTCAGCCTTCATAATTACATGAGCCAACTACTTATAACAAATCTTTATCACTGTGGTTCAACTTATAATTTTTCAATATTATGGTGGTACAAAAGTGATATCCATTCAGTAGAAACTGTACTTTGAGTACTCATACAACTGTTTTTCACTTTCCGTACAGTATTCAATAAATTACAGAAGATATTCAATACTTTATTATAAAATAGACTTTGTATTGAATGATTTTGCCCAGGTGTAGGCTAACGTAAGGGTTCTGAGTGTGTTTAAGGCAAATTAGGTTAAGCTATGATGTTCAGTAGGTTAGGTGTATTAAGTGCATTTTTGACTTATGATATTTTCAACTTAGGATAGGTTTATTGGGATGTAACTCCATAATAAGGACCCTCTGTGTGTGTGTGTGTGTGTGTGTGTGTGTGTGTGTGTGTACATATATGTGTGTGTTTGTGTGTGTATATATACACATACATGCGTATCTCTTTGCTTTATTGCATTTCACAGATATTGCATGTTTTACAAACAGAAATTTTGTGGCAACCTTGCATCAAGCATGTCTATTAGCACCATTTTTCCAATAGCATGTGCTCACTTTGTGTGTCTGTCATATTTTGGTAATTCTCACAATATTTCAAACTTTTCATTATTATTGTAATAGCTGTTGTGGTGATCTGTGAACAGTGGTCTTTGATGTTACTGTTGTAATTGTTTTGGGGCAGGCACCACAAACTACACCTATCCAAGATGACTAACTTAATTGATAAATGTATGTGCTCTGACTGCTTCACTGACTGGCTGTTTCTTGGTCTCTCTCCCTGTCCTCAGGCCTCCCTATTCCCTGAGACACAAAAATATTGAAATTAGGCTATTATATTAACCGTATAATGGCTTTGAATGTTCAAGTGAAAGGACGAGTCCCATGTCTGTCACTTTAAATCAAAAGCTAGAAATGATTACACTGAGTGAGCAAGGCATGTCAAAAGTTGAGACAGGCCAAAAGCTAGGCCTCTTGCACCAAACAGCCAGGTTGTGAACACAAAGTAAATGTTTTTCAAGGAGATTAAAAGTTCTCCTCTAGTGAACATATGAATGAAAAGAATGCAAAACAGCCTTATTGCTGATAAGGAGAAAGTTTTAGTGACCCGGATAAAAGATCCAATCAGCCACAACATTCCCTTAAGCCAAAGCGTAATCCAGAGCAAGGCTCTAACTCTATTCAATTCTATGAAGGCGAAGAAAACGTGAGGAAGCAGCAGAAGAAAAGTGTAGCCAGAAGAAAAGCTGGAGCTAGCAAAGGTTGGTTCGTGAGGTTTAAGGAAAGAACCCATCTCCACAACATGAAAGTGCAAGGTGAAGTAGCATGTGCTCATGTAGAAGGTACAGCAAATTATCCAGAGACATAGGTAAAATAATTGACGAGGGTTGCTATACTAAACAAAATATTTTCAATGTAGAGAAAACAGTTTTATAGTGGAAGAAGATGCCATGTAGAACTTTCATAGCTAGAAAGTAGAAAAAAATGCCTGGCTTCAAAGCTTCAAAGGACAGACTGACTCTTTTTTTTAGGGATTAATAAAGTTGGTGACTTAAAATTGAAGCCAATGTTCAATTACCATTCTGAATATCCTAGGGCCCTTAAAAATTATGCTAAATATACTCTGCCTGCATTCTAGAAATAAAACAACAAGCCTAAATGACAGCACCTCTGTTTACAGCATGGTTTACTGAATACTTTAAGCCCACTATTGAGGCCAACTGCTCAGTGATTCCTCTGGTGGACCCAGGCAAAGTAAATGGAAAAATCTTCTAGAAAGAATTCATTTTACGTGACATTGTGAACACTGTGATTCATAGGAAGAGGTCAAAATATCAACATTAAAAAGAATTTGGAAGAAGTTGATTCCAACCCTCATGGATGACTTTGAGGGGTTCAAGACCTCAATGGAAGAATAACTGCAGATGTGATGGAAACAGCAAGAGATCTAGAATTAAAGTAGAGTTGAAAATCTGATGGAATTGCTGCAATCTCATGATCAAACTTGAACAGATAAGGAGTTTTTTCTTCTGGATGAGTAAAGAAAGTGGTTGCTTGAGATGGAATCTACTTCTGGTGAAGATGCAGTGAACATCATTGAAATGACAACAAAAGGTTTAGAATATTCCATAAACTTGATAAAGCAGTGGCAGGGTTTGAAAGATTGACCTTAATTTTGAAATAATTTCAACTCTGGGTAAATCGCTATCAAATAGTATCACGTGCTTACGGAAAAATCTTTTGTGAAAGGAAGGGTCAATGGATGCAGCAAACTTCATTGTTGTCTTATCTTAAGAAATTATTAGAACTATGCCAACTTTCAGCAACCACCACCCTGATCTGTTAGCCATCAACAGCATCAAGGCCCTCTACCAACAAAAAGATAATGATTCACTGAAGGCTCAGATGATTGTTAGCAGTTTTTAGCAATAAAATATTTTTAAATTAAGGTAAGTACACTATTTTTATGGACATAATGCTATTTGCATATTTAATAGACTACAGTAGTGTAAACATAACTTTTATATGCAGTGGGAAACCATAAAATTCATGTGACTTGCTTAATATGGTATTTGCTTTATTGCAGTGGTCTGTAACTAAACCTGTAATATCTCTGCAATGTCTCTGTGTGTGTGTGTGTGTATATATATATATATATATATACACACAGATATACATACATACATATATGTGAGTGTATGTGTATATATGTGTGTGTATATATACACATATATATACAAACATATACATATATATATATACATATATATACACACATATATATGAGTGGTTCTGTGTTGTTGGAGAACTCTGACTAAGTAGAAGGTTGAAAAAAGGATGGACCTTCTTCGAATTAAAAGGGACTTAACACTTTGGAGAAATTACAATTAAAACCAGGAGGAGACAGTACCACATGCTCACCAGAACAACAAAAATGGAAAAGATGGAAAATATCAAGTGTTGGTGAGGATATGGATTAAGTGAAACTCTCACACACTGCTGGTGGGAGTATAGATTGAAAAAAAAACACTGTAAAAACTGCTTGGTGGTATCTATGGAGCCACACGCAGACATACTCTATGACTTTAGGAATGCTATTCTTTGGTATACGCCCAAGAGAGATGAAAATATATGTCCATCTATTTGATACAAACAAAAATGTTCATATGATCATTACTCATGATAAATCAAAAACTGGAAAATACCCAAGTTTTTATAACAGATAACTATATTGTGAAGTATCCAAACAATATAATACTTTACAACAATGAGAATGAATAATCTACAACTACAAACAACAATACATGTTAATCTCACACACATTATGTTGATTGAAGGGAGCCAGACACAAGAGAGTGCATGCTGTATGATTCCAGTAATATTTCTTCTAACCTCCTGACAAAGCTTGAGGAAGGAGAATATCAACAACCCATTTCTTTTTCTTTTAAGTTACTTAGTGTCCTCTTATGTTATGTAGCTTAACCTCAGAGAAGCAAAGCAAGTTTCTTCTGAGCCCTTTAGAAGTGAACAACTGCATGTAAGATCAAAAGCTAATACTATGTCTGGTGGACAGACAACTGGGTGTGAGTGATTTAGACGAGAATCATACATGGATGCTCAGTCTGCACAAAATCCCACAGTAGTCAATGAGTCACCACGGTAACCATGCTGGCCAAGGAAAGGTGGAAAAAAAGCAAAGAATAATCACTCTGATTTGTTCATAAAATGTGCGAAGAATTGAAAGAGACTGACATGACCACATTAACACTCCTTAAGTGTTCCTAACAATAGATACTCATCACAACTTCAGTGATATAAACACATATATATATGTGCATGTACATACACTGATATATCCACATGCTCTCTCCCTCTCTCTCACCACCAAAGAACTCACGATTCATCAGGTAAGGAAGAAAAACACAATTCAACTGATTCAATTCTAACCACAAATATAAAATTGGAAGTACTATAACTATTCTTTTACAGATTGATCTTTCTAGAGTTGACCTGTAGATTGTCTCTAGGCCTTTTCTTCTCTTCTTGAGTTGGATGACTCAGTTTTGTTATGATGTCTGCTCTCCCCAAAATGATCTATGCTTTCAATGGAATCCCAGTCAAAATTTTTTTCTAGAAATTAACAAGTTGGTATTAAAATTCATGTGGAATTCCCTCAATTTTTGTTTTTCTGATTTAAAGTCTTTTAAAAAATGTAAGACGAGGCTAAAACTGATAGACTGCAAAGAGAAATATTAATACATGAATCAAATTGCTAGGGACACCTTCTAACCAACTGCATAGTTCAACCCCCATCTGGGAGATACATGGGAATGACTTATACAGTCAGAAAAAATATGTATTTATTACAAGTGCATATTAAGATTAAGTTCTTTCTTCAGTGTGGGTAATTCATTGCTTTCAAAGCAGGCATCACTTAGATGGGTGTCAAGGGCTACTTCAAAGCATGCAGCTGCTGATAAAAGGAAATTCCACCCGCTAAACCTCTTCCCCAGTGATGAGATGAAACTAGCTTCTTTACTTTTAAGCTATTTTGTGAACCTCACAGGAGCTATTCCACCACATGCTTTTGTTCAGATCTATGAACTCACCATAAGCAGGTGTCATGTCCTACCAGGGATGTAAGTGCTGGTGGTCTCCTAGGATTGTTGCCCTTTAAGTCAGGAGTAGAAGCTTTGGCAGCCATCATGACCCAAATCCTCAGAATCTGCCTCTTTCAGACACCTGATATGAGCTTAGACATCCACATGAAGAGCTGCACAAGGAGAAAGAGAATCCAGCAATCACTGTGCTTTCTTAGAGTAACTATGTGCCTGGCACCCTGCTAGGCACTGGGTTAGTGAACAATGACACTGATACAATTGGGTAGTGATCATAACAATTAGAAGGGTCATCAGTGGGTTTCTCACTAGGACCTTTTTCTTCTCCTCTCCTCATCTATCTTCTAACAACAAAATTGAAAAGGAATGAGAAGTGACCTCAACTCACACAGGTATTCCTGATTCTGCAATAACCACAGGGCTATGGGCTTGCATTTGTGTTATTACAATCCCGGTTGCAGCAATCCTGTATGTGAGCATTCTTATCCTCATTTTACAGAGGGGGAAGCTGAGGTCAAAGAGAGTCATTACCAGTCTCATCCTCCCATGCCTGGCCTTTACGTGGAAAGTAGCTACAGGACACCCTGGAGCAATACACGACATCACTGGGGTGAGAAGAGCCCTATATCTCTCTCATTCATCCCAGGGCAGTTCAGCCCCCACCATGGGGCACCCACAACCTCAGCTGAGTCCCAAACACCTGAAGGCAGGACCTTGCTCTCATAGCCATATTATTCTAGGTCTTCTGCTCTATTAAAAGATGCAGAAGCCCCATAATGACTTCAGGTTTCCATGGCAACTGTGATGCAATGACTTGTCCTCTATATCTCACATGCCTTTGCATAGTTCCTTTGCCTATAGCTGAAAGCATATAGACCACTTTAGACCACCACCTGTGAAAGCATACTCACTAGAGGAACTAGGGTGGGACCCAGGCAATTGGGGGAACTCTGCCCAGTTTGGTAGAAGAAAGCAGGTCCCTGTGGTCAAAAATTTTATTTGTTTAAAAGTGACAGTAGAGGAGTATCACCAGTATCCAGAGACCCAAGATGTACCCCAGGGCTCTTGGTGATGAGCTAGCCCTCTGAGAGTGAACGTGCAAAACTCACACATCATGCTAAGTGGTTAGTCATCTGTGGCGGAAAACTAGAGAATGTCTATAATCATATTTGTGATTTAAATGATCTAAAATACCATAAAATGTCATTTAAGGAATCTCAAATTTATTTCATGGAAGCAGGCCTATAATAATATAATCATTTAGTAGGCAGACATCTAGTCAATTCAATAATACATTGGGTTATCCTGGAAAATTTTTATCCTACATTTTTGATACTTTTTCCATGTGGAGAGACATCCATGAAAAAAACAAAAACACATGTAGCCTCTCTACACACTCACTCCTTCTCTATCACAGGAATGACTTAACTGATTGGTAAGTTTGAAAGGAGAAATGGGTTGTTCACCCCAGGTCCTCTCCCTTCAAAACTCTAAATAGTAAGCCACCCTTCAGGAGCAATCATTCTGCTCTGTCCTCAGGGATGGGTCTTACAACAGGCCTACAGCTCTACTCCCCTTTCTGTGCCTCACTGGCTCCTCAACTCTTTCTATGGTCTTGCTTTACAATGCTTTCATGTTTAAGAAGCCCCCAAAATACCTTCCTGCTCTTAGCCTGAACTCTAAACCAACTACAAAAATCACAAAAAAGTAATAAGCATAATACATTGATTTTATTCCTCATAAAAGTGATATTGGAGAATATGACTTAGATTTACTGTCACATGGGCTTTCTATGAATGAACCCCAGAACTGGACAGATTAGTCCATCCAGCAGTGCTGGGACAGTCACAAAGGCCAAGGACTGCAATGAACAGTTAACTGCCTGCTGTCTCCTGAAGGAGCCCTGACTCTGTGTACCCAAGGAAAGTGATCTCCTTGCCAAGGGCTATCCCTGTAGCAGGAGAAAGTATCTCAGGACACCTTCTTTGAAAAACAGTTCACAAGTGATAGATATCCCTCGTCCCAATAGCATATTCATTAAGCAACCTGCTGAAGATATGATTTTCCATATGGCTTGGGAGTAGCGTGTAGTAACAGCCTCTGAATTCCTTAAAATGAGTGATTGCAGTGGAAGCTCCTTTTATGGAGGGGGATTTGAATTAGGTTCTAAATTCCAAGAGCGGGTTGAAAATCATATATTGTGAAATTTTCCCTTGAAAAATCCCTTCAAGAAGGAATAGAGGAAATGTTCAGAATTCAATACCCACACATAAACTCATATGCAGATTATGGCAAAATTTATAACAAAGTCCTACCAAGGCTTTAAGGCTAAGAGAATCTCTACAAATTCCAGTATAATAGATTAGAGAAAAAGAGGGAAAGTTCACCAAATCCACGTTTTGGATATTCATTTCTACTTAACAAAACGTCCCAAACAATAGCCATTTATCATCTCTCAGGATTTTGTGTGTTCACTAGGCTTCACTGGATGATTTCTGCTCAATGTGGTATCTGTCATCAGGGACCGCAATCATCTGAATACAGACAAATGCATCCTGGGACTTCCAAAAAAGCTCACTTACATGGATGACTGATGCTGGCATCTGCTGGGAGCTCAGTGGGGGCTACTGTGTAGAGCACCTTGGTTCAATACAGAGTCTTCTATTGGAAGGGTAGAAAGATAAAATAGAGTACATCTAGGTAAATCTGAATGTTTTAGTGTATATAATTTTGTTTATCTGAAGTTCAAATTCAACTACTCATACTGTTTTGGTTTTAAATCTGGAAAGTCTAAGGGGTGACACTGTGAACCTGTAAGTTTAATGACCATCTGATATGATTCTTCCAATGGGAAAGGTCTGGTGAAAACAAGCAGATAAGATTGTTAAAAAAAAAAAAAAAAAGACAAAAGCTGGTAACACCTGGTGTTTGTGGAATAAAGGAGCAATTGGATACACTTGGATACACTGTTGGTGCCAAATTGGTGTATATATTTTTTGAGGCCCACATTATTACAACTTCATAACTTGAATGGCCTTCAATACAGAAGTCCTATTTCACCAACAAAAGAGTTTCAAATGAGGGTTTAGAAAGGGATCCCAAAGTGATTTTGACCTGCAATTGGGTTAAGGAAGCTTGGGTGAGGGGGCAGGTTAAGAGTCATATGAACTTTTGGCCCCAAAGAGGAAAAAGATAGCTAACATTTATGAAGCCGATTTTTAGCCAAGCCTAGTGCTACATTCTTCATGTTAGTAGTTGGAATTAACCCACACAACAGCCCTGCTAGTGAGGTATTGCTATTCTCTCTCCACAGATGGATGTGACTACAAAGCACATATTCCTTACCAGAGAAGGATGGCAAAGACATTGCTCACCAGGCCTACTGCTAGAGCCAGGAATAGAATCTGTCAATGTGGGCACCCTGAGGTGCTGGTGGCATTTCCAGCAAGGATCCAAGTTTGGTGCCCCTTCCCCTTGCTTCAGGAATGGTTTGTGGCAGAGCTAGAAGCAGAAGCTTCAGACATGAAGCCAGTATTTCTTCCATCTTTTATGAAAACTTAAGGATTGGGCTGCTTATTATCTTGTAGGAAAGAGAGGACGTCTAAGGACACAGAGAAGGGAGAGGAAGAGAGATTTCTCCCAGACAGGAATGATGTCAGAGGTTTACAGGTCCCTCTAGGAGTAGGAACCTGAGAACTGCTCCATATCAAAGCTTGGAGTGGCTCCTGGATGGTCCACCTAGAGTGGGTATCCAGTGTGAGACAGATTTTTCTGTTTGGATCAAAGGACAGATAACAGTGGTAGCATTTTTTTCTTACTTCTTGTATGCTTGATGCTCTGGCATCTGAGGCCTTGCTAACTGGGGAGGGACTACTCCTTCCAGGGTTAGCTAATTCCTAGTCCTAACAAAGAACTCACCTAAGGAGCACACCTTTTATATTCAAACTAACTAATCCAGAGCACCTACACATACACACTCACACCTCCTGTACTGGGCTTTTATACTCCAGGCCAATAGTACCCTCCCCTAATCATACCAGAGCCTGATTCTGTTAGAGGCGTTTGAACCAGAGAAACTCTATTTTGAATAGGGGCTAAGTAAAATAAGGCTGAGACCTACTGGGCTGTATTCCCAGGTCAAGGCATTCTTAGTCACAGGATGAGATAGGTCATAAAGACCTTGCTGATAAAACGGGTTGCAGTAAAGAAGCCAGCTAAAACCCAACAAAACCAAAATGGCTATGAAAGTGACCTCTGGTCGCCCACACTGCTATTATAACGCATTAGCATGCTAAAAGACACTCCCACAAGCACCATGACAGTTTACAAATGCCATGACAACATCAGGAAGTTACCCTATATGGTCTAAAATGAGGAGAAACCTTCAGTTCTGGGAACTGCCCACATCTTTCCCGGAAAACTCATGAATAATCCACCCCCGTGGATTATTCAGAGAAACATTGCATGTACTCAGGGACTTCTGTGGATGATGAGCCACCAAGGCTTAGGGACTAGTCATTTTACAATCCCTTATGGATGCTCACTCAACAACCCCTCTTGGTGATGATGAGGATAATGATGAAATCCTGCCCCTAGGGCCAAGAGACTTGTGTATGGGAACCATGTGAACTGACTGTCTTTTAAGATGGCAGACAGGGGCTCAGTCAGACAACAGGTATTTCTTCTGGGAGAGATGATATTAATGTTTTTAAAACTGTAATCATATCATACTCTAAGTTGTATATCCTTTAATCTTCACCTTCATCCAAGTAACCTATTGTGAAATTCATAGTTTAGGTCAGGTTATAGGAAGTTAGGAGAGGTTAAGTAAATCAGGGGAACTATGTTGTTAATGCCTGCTCAGTAATAGAACCTGGAGTTTCATTAAAGCTTTGTGCCCTGAGGCTGCCAGGAATCTGAGTGCTCTAATCTCCTTGGCACTCATATTCCAGTCTGCACCACAGATACCAAGATGTTGGAGTTTCTATTGTGATGCATTTGTTCAATAAAATATCCCAGCATTTAACATAGGTATACATGAATCCATACCAATATAAACAAAAGTTTGAATTAATAAAGAAATAGGTGAGAGAAGGAAAATTGTCTTTTTCAAATAATTCTAAGTGAAATATGTAGCTATCTGCTCTCCCTGAGGTCAAGCTTAATTTTGTACCCCACTTGCTGAGGGTAGGGCTGATTTTGTGACTTTCTCCTAAAGAACAGAGTAGGGAATGAAAAACAGTTATTAGAAACTTGACAAACACCACTTTCACCAAGTGATGAAACATTATCACCAGTGACTTCATGTGAGCATTATGTAAACCCAGATATGATGTGACAAGAAGGGCCCTTCAACTCTATGCCATTCTTTCTCAAAACCTACAACACTAGTCTAATCACAAGAAAAACTAAGTCTGTACTCCTCAAGACAATCAGTCATGAAAATCATCTGGCAGTTCCTCACATGGATAGAGTTATCATATGACCCAGCAATTCCATTCCTAGGTACACACCCAAGATCAACACATTTGTCTACATAAAAACTTGTACACAAATGTACATAGCAACCTTATTTGCAATAGCCCAAAACTGGAAGCAACCCAAATGTCCACTAATTGATGAATGTGTTTAAAATGTGATATATTATGATTATTCTTTGCCAATAAAAGGAATGAAGTATGGATATGCCATAATATAGATGAACCTTCAAAACATATGTGAAGTGAAAGAAGATATATGCAAAAGACCAAATATTATATAATTGCATTTACATGAAATTTCTGGAGTAAAGAAATCCACAGAGACACCAAGCATATCTGTGGTTTGAGGCTTGGGGTGGGAGCAAGGATTAATTGCATTCAAGCATGATGAGACTTTTTGGAGTAATGGAAATGTCTAAAACTTAGTTATGGTATGGTTGAACAACGCTATACATTTAATAAAATTCATCAAATTATGCCCTTTAAATGCATAAATTATATTGTGTGTAGGTTTAGCTACAAGAAAGCTGTTAAAAAATATGATATTGATCTGGTCTTCTGACACTGATTTGATGTACCTGCTTCATATAAACATGAACATATACAACTGTTGCTATATCCCAATCTGCTAACTCTTTCCTGTGTTCCTCCAAGCAATGACTGTCCCCTTTCCCCTCATGCTACCTTGGGTTTTGCTTCTGTGCAAAATTTGGTAACTTCTGATCACTTCCACATCCTCCAATTATGGTAGTGGCTTGAGAGTTGATCCATGACAAAGTCCAGCGCCTGCCTTGTGTGACTAGATGTCAACATTACTAGTTTCTTCATTCCTCTACGGCCACATGACTCTACTTGGGGACACTAAACGGAACTACCTTTATGGGTGTCAGTATGGCAATACCTAGCAAAGGGTTACATAGCTGTACACCTTTTGCACCAACAATTCTCTTTTAGAAGTTTATCTTCAGGACATAGTGGAAGATGTTGATGAGGATCCAGTGTTAAGGCCTGTCATCCTGATAATTCCCTTCCTTCACTGCAGAGCCTGAATTTAGAGACCAAATGGGACATAAGGCCATAAAGGGGCAGAAGGAAGAGGGAAACGTAGTTATCGGCACACATGAACTCTCTCTTATACAATAATCATGTTCTGTTATCACAATATCAGAATTCTCCTAGGAGGAACAAATTCTGCTCACCAGTACAAACAGCTACAGCAACTGTGCCCTTTTGCAGTGCACAGACTCTGAAAAGATTTCATCCACACAATGTCAGTAATAGGAACTATCAGAACACTGAATAACATAGAGTTGTAAAACTGATAATATCACATCCATAGGATGGAATTCTAGAAGGTAGCAAAAACAAATTATAATAAAAATAATCATGAAAAAATGATTTCTTGCAGACAAGATTAATGATTCACATTATTTTTAATGTGTGGAAAAACAGGCATTTTCATACTGTGATATAAGGAATATAAATTAGTAATAGTATTTTGAAGAATATTATAGTTCAAAGGATTTTGAAAAGACATTTTCAGGAAATTATAAATAAATGCTCACAAAGATATTTGCATCTATATGAGCATAGTGCTAAGTATACTATTGTTTGTAATAGAAAAAAATAGTAAGGGAACTAAATTTTTGTAATTAGGATACTAATTAAATAAATTTTAGGGCATCCACATGATGAGATGATATCCTGGCCACTAAAAAAAATGACACTAAAATTTTGTTGTAGTTATTTCAAATGTTATCATAAAAATATATTTACACAGAAAAGTAATCACAATAACAGTAAAAGTGGGTTACAAAAATCATAAATGGTCTGATCCCATTTTTGCTTATATAGGCTTCTAGCTATTTAACCACAAGTCTCAACGCATAAACATTAAAATGATCTTTTAGTTCCTCTCACATACCTCTCTCTCTTTAACATACTAAAAACCTATACTTCCTGCTTAGAGGCCCTCAGTATTTTTTTTTTGCCTGTGTATGCCACCTTTTACACCCAGACTTCCAGAAAGTTCTATCTTGTAAGTTTGGACCACAGTCCCTCCCTTTCACCTTCCAGCTTACACTAGTTCAGGCTGCAGTTCAGGCTTCTGTTACAAGGTGGCACCAATGAGCCTCCATTATCAAACATCTTTGCAAAGAAGTGTATACAAAAACCAAAAAATACAATACCTCCCTAAAAACCTAGCTTATGAACCTTTATAGAATCATTAGAATGATTCAAATTCTGCCTGAAAAAAACTTAAAAGTGCAAGAGGACTGTGAAACAACAACAACAACAACAACACACTCTGGGGCATCCATACGATGGAACACCAGGTAGCTCTACTGCCCCTTGATAGTCGCTGGCTGGAAGGCATAACGTGGGGCAGGGCCAGCAGGAGGTGACTGACAGAGGAGAGAGGCAGCGGAGTGGGGTCTGGGCTGCTACGTTCACAGTGTCCTGGAGACTAAGAGGGGTGGGCGAAGGTCTGGAAAGCCTTTACAGGTTGGGGTAATGAAGGATAACCACTCTGCTCTCTGGGAGGGACTCCTCTACACTGTTAACACCCCAACCTAAACTTTACCGATGAGGTAAGAGATAAATCTATAAATGTGAGGTAGATTTGGGGTCAAGAGCAAATGGAAATGCTTTAATATACACATTTCCAATCAGAGGGGACACAATTTAACCCACTGTTCTATTGTGTTGTGTCCTGATGAAAAAGTAAGATTTTTCTTTTTCTTTAGATGGAGTCTTGCTCTGTTGCCCAGGCTGGAGTGCAGTGGTGCAATCTTGGCTCACTGCAACCTCTGCCTCCCAGGTTCAAGCAATTCTCCTGCCTCAGCACCTGAGAAGCAGCTGGGATTACAGGCATGCGTCACCATGCCCGGCTACTTTTTGTATTTTTAGTAGAGACAGGGTTTTGCCATGTTGGCCAGGCTGGTCTCAAACTCCTGACCTCAAGTGATCCGCCCACCTAGGCCTCCCAATGTGCTGGGATTACAGGAGTGAGCCACTGCGCCTGGCTTTCCTGTAATGTATTAATATACCAAACAGTCCAGGAGCCATTAGGCAAACTCCACACTTTGCTTACCTGGTGTTATCTATCACTGAGATCACCAGATGATCCCTGTAACTGGGATTACAGGCGTGAGCCACCGCAAGCCTGAAAAAGCAAGATTTTTCTCATCATTTGAGAGGCAGCAGCACATGCTGGATAGATGAATTTACTCGGGAGCCACACGGCCTGTGTTCAAATCTAAGCCTTGGCACTTGCTAACTGTCTTCACTGTACCTCAGTTTCCTTTTTTCTAAAGTCAGGCAACAATAGAGCCTTCTCATAGGTTGTGGTGAGAATTAAATAAATAAGTACAGTTGACCTTTTGTATCTGTAGATTCTGCATACATGAATGCAACCAACCTTGGACTGAAAATATTCTGAAAAGAAAATAAAAACAATACAACAATAAAATACAAATTTTAAAACCAATTTAGTATAACAACATTTATATAGCACTTACATTGTATTAGGTATCATAAGTAATCTAGAGATGATTTAAAGTATATGGGAGGATGTGCATAGGTTATATAGAAATATCACATTTTATATCAAGGACTTTATATACACAATGGAATATTGTATTAGAAATATATATGTATATGTATGTACATATATGTGTGATTATATATACATGTATATATTCATATACATGTATATATATTCATATACATATACATATATATTCATATGCAACCACATATATGTATATATTCATATATATGTATATATGAATATATATGAATATATGTATATATATGAATATATATGAATATATGTATATATATGAATATATATGAATATATGTATATATATGAATATATATGAATATATGTATATATATGAATATATATGAATATATGTATATATATGAATATATATGAATATATGTATATATATGAATATATATGTGTATATGAATATATATGAATATATATGAATATATGTATATATATGAATATATATGAA
>NW_026652282.1:85120723-85168787 GCF_009828535.3 Hylobates moloch | reverse complement strand
TATATATGAATATATATGAATATATGTATATATATGAATATATATGAACATATATACATGTATATTAATATATATGAATATATATACATGTATATGAATATATATATGAATATATATATGAATATATACATGTATGTATATATACGTGTGTGATTATATATAATATATATTACATTGTATATTATATATGTATATATGTGTGTGTGTATATATATGATCACACACACACACACACACAATGGAATATTATTTTGGCCTTTAAAAAGCAGACCCTACTATTTGTGATAGCGTGAATGAACCTGGGGGACATTAAGCTAAGTAAAATAAACTAGACATAGAAAGAAGAATTATGCATGATTTCACTTACATGTAGAATCTAAAATAGTCAAGCTCATAGAAGCATAGAGTTGTCATTACCAGGAGTGGGGATGGGGGGAAGAGGGGAGATGTTGTTCAAAGGTATAAAATTGAAGCTATGAAGGATAAATAAGCCTAGAGATCTAATATGCAGCATGATGACTATAGTTAATAGTAATATAATGTACACTGTAAATTTGGTAAGAGTAGGTTTCAAGTGCGTTCACAAAAAAATGATAGCTACGTGAATAGATGGATATGTTAATGTGCTTCACTGTAGTAATCATTTCTATCACTTTCTCTTTCCTCTCTCTCTCCATATATATACATTTCATTTTATAAATACATATCTTTACTTTTTGAAATGTTATAATCGAGAAAACCACTGAGGTACTAATTTTAAGATTAAATTGTACATGGTTTGACAAAAACACGTACACATACACCTACTGTTTTTGGAATATGTACAAAACATACTGCTCATGGGAGAAGAAGCAGTTTGAAATAATTGCCTAGACCCTAGACATAGTAGGTGTGGGTGTACTTGTATGTGTGTGTGTGTGTCTATGGCTAAAACACAACAACGTTGTGTGTGTTTGTGTATTTAGGGCTCAAACTCTATCATGCCAAACACACACTCCCAGGTACAGCTTTCTCTCCATCTCAGAGAGGGACTGGGCTTCCTATCTTGGGGCTTAGAGATCCCAGATAGTGATGAATACACAAGATTTCTGATAATGTGTGGAAAATTCCAGAAGCTCTGGCTGATAACCATCAAGCCTAGGTCCCTACTCCCTCCTACCACTCTTGATGAGTCACCATCTGAGAATTCTAGAGCTGTAATTATGGGCAAAGGGGATCTATCACCATTTTGGTTTTCCTTTCTTAAAAATTAAAGCTCCTAATTTTTTAGATGACCAAACAGATGTTATTCTTTAGAGTCATTCGTGAAACAGTTTGGAGAATGTGTTGCCAATTCTTTTTGGAAAATTCCTATGTATATTAAAAGGATAAGCATAAGCTTCATTTTATGTCCACTCCATATATTTTGTTCACTGATCCATCTCCTTTGCTCGCTCTGTCTCTCATCAAAGCCCTCCTGCAACACAGGAATAGTTCCCAAAGCATCATTCATAATGCAAATGTGAGTAGGTTTAACTTCTTACTGCTTGGTATGTTTCCAGGTAGACTCTATAGCAATTGTGCTGTTTGGCTTAGGTAACAGTCATTACTTCTCTAGGAGGGAGGTGAAAAGTGGGTCAGTATAAGCATTTGTTGATGTCCTACTAGGTGACATATATGCTGTACAAGATTTCTTATTTACACCATAGACTAATTATGTAAGGAAGACGTAGTGAGCCTCCTTTCACAGATGACTAAGGGCAAGCTGACAGAGGGTAAGAAAGGATTTCAGCATCACACATCAAGTAAGGGGCAGGAATGTGGCCCAGCCTTTGCTGTCATCACAGTATTTCATGCATTGTCAACAGAGGCGACATTATGCCCAAGGGGCTGAAAATTGGCTCTTGATGGTAAGGAGGATGGTAGACATTACAATGGTTTGTGGTCCTGCAAAGTACCACAGTACATAAACAGTTACCACTTTACATGTGGTATTAAAATTTTACATTCTTGGCAGAAAGGATGTGTGAGGAAGAACATGTCTAAAAGTCCTCCAAAACAGGGACAAGAATGAAAGAAGGTGAGAGAAACACTGCCTATGCCCAGTGACTTCTTATGTAGATGACTGGCCACCAGGGCTTTGGAACTGATCATTTTACTCTCCTCCCCAGATGCTCACTCAACAACCCCTCTTGGTGATGATGATGATGGTGGTGATGGTGATGGTTGAAATGAAATCCTCTCCCTGGGCACAGGAGACTTTGATATGGGGACCATATGAATTGACTGGCTCTTAAGGTGACAGACAGGCAGGGGCTCAGTCAGAACAACACATGTTTCTTCTGGAACAGATTACCTGGAGGGTAGAAAATTAATGTTGACAAAACTAGTATGAGCAAGAAATGCTCTAATTTGCATCTTTTTTCATCTTAACACTTATTCAAGTAGCCTATTATTTAATGTATAATTTAGATTAAATTATGTGAATTTAGGAACAGTTACATAAATCAGACAAATTGCTTTGTAATGCCTGCTCAGCGATAGAAACTGAAATTTCATTAAGGCATTGTGTCCTGAAGCCACCAGGAATTTGAATGCTCTAATCTCTCTCAGTGCTCACATGCAATACTGCCCAGGGTATTGCTTAATTTATTTATATAATGAACTATATTACTTTAAAACTGTAATACTAAATTATATGATATAGAATATCAAATGATTACTTAACTAAATATAATTAATTTTAATATATTAAATATATTATATTAAAATTACATTATAAAATTGTAATATTAAATTAGATTATAATATTAAATTATATGAGTCTAATTATCATGACATAGGAAACATTCCCAGTAATCAGTAAGGAGAAATGGCCTAGTGATGTTGTCATAAGTAGAATCTAAGTATGCACCCAATGATTTTTGTTTCTTGTTATTTACTCCTTTGTATAATCTGTCTCATTGTGTGTGAGCTGGAGTTACTGACTTGCTTCTAATTGGTATCCACAATGGTATAGTTTGAATGTGTCTTCCAAAGTTCATTTGTTGGAAACCTGATTCCCAATATAAAGGTGTTGTAAGGTGGGACCTTTAAGATGTCTAGGGTCATGGTGATTCTGCACCCATAAACAGATTAATGCCATTATTGTGGGAGTAGGTTCTTCATAAAAGGACAAGTTTTTTCCCCCTTTTGCTGTCTCTCCTCCTCTCTTTGCCCCTTCTGCCATGGGATGATACAACAAGAAGCCCTCACTAGATGCCAGCCCCTTGATCTTGGACTTCCCAACCTCCAGAACTGTGAGCCAATAATTTCTGTTCATTACAAATTATACAGTCTGTGACATTGTTCTAGCAGCACAAAAATGGATTAGGAAAATGTGTACTGAAGAAGTGGGGTTTTGAAACAACAAATAACTGAAAATGTGAAAGTGGCTTTGGAACTGGGTAATAGGGGCTGGAAGAGTTTGGAGGAACCAGCTAGCAAAAGCCTACATTGCCATGAATAGAGCATTAAGGGCAATTCTGGTGAGGGCTCAGAAGAAGAGTATGGCTGTAAGAAAAGTCTGAATCTTCTTAGAGTTACCTAAGTGATTGTGATCAGAACATTGCTAGAAATATGGACAGTAAAGGCCATTCTCACCAGGTGTTGGATGAAAATTAGGAATATATTATTGGAAACTGGCATAGAGGCAATTCTTGTTATAAATTGGCAAAGAACTTGACTGAATTGTTTTGATGCCCAAGGGCTTTATGGAAGGCAGAATTTAAGAGTGATGAACTAAAGTATCTGGCAGAAGAAATTTCTAAGCAAAGTATTGGAGGAACTGTGTGGCATCTGTAACTGCATACAGTAAGATATAAGAAAAGAGAAATGATTTAAAGACAGAATTTGGAATTTATAATTAAAAAGGAATCAGAGGGCCGGGCGTGGTGGCTCATGCCTGTAATCCCAGCACTTTGGGAGGCCAAGGTGTGGGTGGATCACCTGAGGTCAGAAGTTCAAGACCAGCCTGGTCAACACAGTGAAACCCCATCTCTACTAAATATATAAAAATTAGCCGGGCATGGTAGTGGGCGCCTGTAATCCCAGCTACTTGTGAGGCTTAGGCAGGAGAATTGCTTGAACATAGGAGGCGGAGGTTGCAGTGAGCCGAGATCACGCCATTGCACTCCAGTCTGGGCAACAAGAATGAAACTTCATCTCAAAAAAAAAAAAAAAAAAAAAAAGGGAATCAGAACATAAATATTTGGAAAATTCACATTCATGTCATATAAAGAATGAAAAAGCATGAAGGTGCAGCCAAGCAACTCTCCGATAATGGGATTAGCATGGAAAGAAGGAAGCTGGGTGCTGTTCAGCAGGACAATGCATTGGAGAAAGACTCTGAAGGCATTTCAGAGATATTCAAAGTTGCCCCTTTCCTACAAGTCCAGAGATCTAGGAGGGCAGAATGATTTCAAGGGACAGGCCTGGGGTATCCCTTATGGGCTCACTGCTCAGAGCCATCTTGGGACTGTGATCCCTGCATTCTAGTACAGAGCTGCCTGGCAGCCCCAGCTGTATCTCAAGTGGACCTAACTGCTCCTATGAAGGGTGCAAATTGTAAGCATTGCTGGTTCCCATATGGTGCTAATTCTGCAAGTGAGCAGAATGCAAGAGCTGTGGGGGCACTGCTTCCTTCACCTAGATTTTAAAGGATGTATCAGACATCCCTGTGACCCAGGCAGAAACCTGCTGCAGGGGCAGAGGCACTATAGAGTTCTCACTAGGGTAATGCCTAGTTGAGCCACAGGCATAGGGTTGCCACTGAGACCATGAACCTGTAAACCCATCAGTGTGCAGCCCCAGCCTGGAAGAGCTGCAGGCAGGAGACTCCAACCCATGAGAGCTGCTGCAAGGGCCAAGCCCAGCAAAGCCATAGGGGTGGGGCTTCCTGAGGCCTTGGGGGCTTAACCCATACCCCACTGTGCTCAGAAGGTGGGACATGGAGTCAAGAAAGATTATTCTCCAGCTTTGAGATTTAACATTGTTTGCCCTGTTCAGTTTTGCACTTACTTGGGACCCATTACTCCTCTTTTCTTGCCTATTTTTCCCTTTTGGAATTAGAATATCTATCCTATGCCTGTCTCACTGTTGCATTTTGGAAGTAGATAACTTGTTTTGATTTTATAGGCTCACAGCTTGAGGGAATTTGCCTCAGAATAAATCATGCCTTGAGTCTCATCCATATTTGATTTGGATGAGACTTTGGACTTTTGAGCTGGTGCCAGAACAAGTAAAGACATTGGGGCTACTGGGATGGAGTCAGAATATTTTGCATGTGAGAAGGACATGAATTTTATGAGCCAGTGGCAGAATGCTGCAGTATGAATGTATCCACTAAAGTTTATGTGTTGAAAACTTGATTACCAATGTGTAAGTGTTGGTCTATCCAAGTACTTCTTCCCCAAATTTGTCACCAATTTTCCAATCATGTTTTTTCCAAGTTCCTGATCATGCAGCCAAACTATTGTCCACCGTCCATGAATCAGTATATATAGAAATGGCAGGTCCAGCCATTTGTCCAAGCAAAGTGATCAACCAGGTACACTGCTCAAAGTTCTGCCCACTGGGAGAGTTTCCATTCACCATTGTCCTTCAGGGACATCCCAGAAAGGGGATGTAGTGTTAGTTGTCCACTTTTGAGTAGTCCTTGCATATCATGCAGAATGATCTGTAAACCAAACTTCTCTTTCTCTGTCAACTGATCATAGGGAACTTAGATTGTAGGTGCAGGCTGGGAGAAAGAAAGGAGTGTAGCAAAAATGAGGACCATGGGCATTTGAGCTGCTTCCTCATGTAACTTACTTATGCCTTCAGTACCTGCTTGAGCTCGATTTCATATATACTACTTACCTTTGATGATGGAGTGAGTGCTGCTGTACATACCCAACTTTATGGCTATGTGGGTCGGATAACACACAGGTCATGGTGGGCAGCTCACGTCACGTGAAAACTTGGTTGTTTCCAGTCTCTACTAAGGCCCATTAGCAGGCCAAGAGCTGTTTCTCAAAAGAACAGTAGTTATCTAGGAAATATGGCAGGGCCTGTGTTGCCATTCACCTATGGGGGTCTCCCAAAGGTTCCCAACAGCATCCCTGTCTGTCACTGACAACTCAAGCACCATTGGATCTGCTTGATCATATAGCCCAAGTGGCATAGCAGCTTGCACAGCAGCCTGGACCTGTTGCAGAGCCTTCTCTTGTTCTAGGCCCTACTCAACACTAGCAGCTTTTTGTGTTACTCAGTAAATGGGTCAGAGTTACACACCCATATGAAGAGTATGTTGCCTCCAAAATCCAAAGAAGCCCACCAGATGGTGTACCTCTTTTTTGGTTGTAGGAGAGACCAGGTGCAAGTATTTATCCTTCACCTTAGAAGGGATGTCTCAAATACTCCACACCTCTGAGCCTCTAGAAACTTGACTGAGGTTGAATATGCCACCTTTTACCTCTGAGGAGAAGAGAAAACTAACAGCCATATAATATTCTATTATATTCTTTAAACTAGTAGGTTAAAACAAAAACTGATAAAAATAATTACTTATAAGGGAACAGAGTAGCAGCCCAGGATGGAAGCTGATCATATATATTCTCTTAAAAATACACCTATTTACTGGTCTGACGCACTGAAAAATTTAAGAAACAATGGCCAACCCAGTAGCAATGAAGAACTCTAGTACCCAGATTGAGTCCTCTAAAAATATTACCCACAAGGAAAAATGGCTGAATCCAAGTCTGTGGTCAAGCTGTACCAGATGAGTCTGGACTGAATGATCATACCAGCGAACATCTCAAAAAGACTCAGAAGCCAACCTGATAGGACTTCCACAGACCAAATAAGAACAATTTAAGCATCAAAAACATTAGCGCCTACAGTGAGTTAAAACACATCACGTACAGAAACATCTCTGAGTCGTGATGACACTCTAAAAGAAAAAACACAAACAAAACCAACTTACTGCTAATCTGTGGAGGATCCTACAGAAACAATACTTATTCTTAAAACTGGAAATACTGCAAAATGATTAAATATTTGTCCTTTCCTTCCTGTGTGTGCCATACCTCAGTTAAGCCTACTAGTTGGCAGGGGCTCGGGGCGGGGGGGAGTTTCTCTTATAGAAAATGTCCAGCTGATAAATGCAGAAGAAATTGTAGTATCTAAACATCATCATTTTAGAATTTTTAATGAAATGCAGATCTTGGTAAAGATCAGAGATTGTAAAAAATCATGAGGTAAAAAGCAGATGGGAAATTTCATAATAGATGGATCAGTCTAACAACATCTGAGCCCAGTGCTCAATCTTAATGTCAAGGTAGGAGTGACAATCAGACACAATGAGGCCCCTTGTATGCCTATGAATTGAATGCTTGTGTCCTCCCAAAACTCATATGTGGAGACCCTAATCTCCAATGTGACAGTATTTAAAAATAGGCCTTTTGGGAAATAATTAGGTCATCAAAGTGGAGCCCTCATTATGAAATTAGTGTCCTTATAAGAAGAGACACAGAGAGTTTACTTGCTCTCTGCATGCACACACCAAGGAAAGGCCATGTGAGGACATAACCAGGAAGAGGATCCTCACCAGGAACCCAACCGTACTGGCACCCTGATTAGACTTCTAGCTTCCAGACTCATGAGAATTAATGTTTGTTATTTAAGCCACCTAGTCTGTGGTAATTTGGTAAAGCAGCCTGAACTAAGACTTGGTGTATGGATACAGGAAGTATGTAACACATCTGAGGTACTCTTGCCAAAAAATCCTGAACTGGATGAAGCCTCTAACTCTACTAATTTACGGAAAATAGGAGGGGCCAGAGCAATGTAAGTAACAGCACAATGGGGATACAATCAGCAAAATTGAGAATGTAAACTCCACAAACCAAAGATCCAGTATAATAAGCAAATACAAATTGCGTATCATTAATCTGAAAATCCAAAATCCAAAATGCTCCAATGAGCATTTACTTTGAGCATCATGTCAATGATCAAAAAGTTTCAGATTTTGGAGGCTTTTGGATTTGCAGATTAGGGATACTCAATACGTAAATTGAAAAACAAAAACAAAGAGAGAAAAGAGATTTAAAACTCCAGAGAGTTAATGAGAAATTAAAGTATAATTAAAACCATAATGAGATACCACCACACCTACACCAGAAAAAGAAAATTAAAAAGATGGAAAACACCAAGTGTTGGTGAGGATATGGAAGCTGTGTAATTCTCACAGCACTGGTGAAAATATAAATTCAATAACCACTTTGAAAAAGTGCTTGGCAATATTGACTGAGCTGATCATACACACACCCTACAACTCAGAAATTTCATTCTTAGGTCTGGGGAAGGTACACACCCAAAAGAAAGAAAAATAAATATTTATCCAAAGATATGTATAAGACATTCATAACGCTGTTATTCATAACGTCAAAAACTAGAAAAAATCCACAGAGCAGATATGCTTATTGTGAAATATCCACTCGATGTAACAACATCCACCAATGATGATGAATGATCTATTACTATAGACAACAATAAATGTAAATCTCACATACAGTATGTTGACTGAAGGAAGAAAGTTAGAAAAGAGAACATGATGTATGATTCTAGGAATTTTTCTTCTAATTTCCCATTACAGTTTGGGCTACATAAAAAATTCAACACCCTATTTTTTCTTATTTGAAGGTACTTAGTGTTCCCGTATATTATCTGCAGGTTAACCTCAGAGAAGCACATATCCTCTGAGCCCTTGAAAAGTGAAGCACTACAGATATGAACACAGCTAATGCTGTTGATACGATTTGGCTGTGTTCCCACTGATATGGTTTGGCTGTGTCCCCATCTAAATAAATCTCAACTTGAATTGTATCTCCCAGAATTCCCACGTGTTGTGGGAGGGACCAAGGGGGAGGTAATTGAATCATGGGGGCCAGTCTTTCCCCATGCTATTCTTGTGCTAATGAGTCTCACGAGATCTGATGGGTTTATCAGGGGTTTCCGCTTTTGCTTCTTCCTCATTTTCTCTTGCTGCCACCAGGTGAGAGGCGCCTTTCACCTCCCGCCATGATTCTGAGGCCTCCCTAGCCATGTAGAACTGTAAGTCCAGTTAAACCCTTTTTTGTTCCCAGTTTCGAGTATGTCTTTATCAGCAGTGTAAACATGAACTAATACAGTAAATTGGTACCAGTAGAGTAGGGTGTTGCTGAAAAGATACTCAAAAATGTGGAAGCAACTTTGGAACTGGGTAACAGGCAGATGGTGGAACAGTTTGGAAGGCTCAGAAGAAGACAGGAAAATGTGGGAAAGTCTGGAACCTCCTAGAGACTTGTTGAATGGCTTTGCCCAAAATGCTGATAGCGATATGGACAATAAGATCCAGGCTGAGGTGGTCTCAGATGGAGATGAGGAACTTTTTGGGAACTGGAGTAAAGGTGACTCTTGCTATGTTTTAGCAAAGAGACTGGCAACTTTTTGCCCCTGCCCTAGAGATTTGTGGAAGTTGGAACTTGAGAAAGATGATTTAGGGTATCTGGCAGAAGAAATTTCTAAGCAGCAAAGCATTGAAGACATGACTTGGGTTCTATTAAAGGCATTCAGTTTTATAAGGGAAGCACAGCATAAAAGTTTGGAAAATTTGCAGCCTGACTATGTGATAGAAAAGAAAAACCCATTTTCTGGGGAGAAATTCAAGCTGGCTGCAGATATTTGTATAAGTAGCAAGGAGCCTAATGTTAATCCCCAAGACCATGGGGAAAACGTCTTTAGGCCACGTCAGAGACCTTCACAGCAGCCCCTCCCATCACAGGCCTGGAGGCCCAGGAGGAAAAAATGGTTTCCTGGGCTGGGCCTAGGGTCCCCGTGCTGTGTGTAGCCTAGGGACTTGGTGCCCTGTGTCCCAGCTGTGGCTGAAAGAAGCCAAGATACAGCTCAGGCTGTGGCTTCAGAGGGTGGAAGCCCCAAACCTTGGCAGCTTCCATGAGGTTTTGAGCTTGCAGGTGTACAGAAGTAAAGAATTGAAGTTTGGGAACCTCCATCTAGATTTCATAAGATGTATGGAAACTCCTGGATGCCCAGGCAAAAGTTTGCTACAGGGGCAGGGCGCTCATGGAGAACCTCTGCTAGGGCAGTGCAGAAGAAAAATGTGGGGTTAGAGCCCCCACACAGAGTCCCTACTGGGTCACTGCCTAGTGGAGCTGTGAGAAGACAGCCACTGTCTTCCAGACCCCAGAATGGTAGATCCACTGACAGTTTGCACCATATGGCCAGAAAAGTCACAGACACTCAACACCAGCCCATGAAAGCAGCCAGAAGGGAGGCTGTACCCTGCAAAGCCACAGGGGCGGAGCTGTCCAAGATCATGGGAACCCACCTCTTGCATCAGTGTGACCTGGATGTGAGACCTGGAGTCAAAGGAGATCACTTTGGAGCCTTAAAATTTGACTGCCCTGATGGATTTTTGGACTTGCATGGGCCCTGTAACCCCTTTGTTTTAGCCAATTTCTCCCATTTGGAATGGCTGCATTTACCCAATACCTCTATCCCCATTCTATCTAGGAAGTAACTAGCTTGCTTTTGATTTTACAGGCTCATAGGTAGAAGGGACTTGCCTTGTCTCAGGTGAGACTTTGGACTGTGGACTTTTGGGTTAATACTGAAATGAGTTAAGACTTTGAGGGACTCTTGGGAAGGCATGATTGGTTTTGAAATGTGACATGAGATTTGGAGGGGCCAGGGGCGGAATGATATGGTTTGGCTGTGTCCCCATCATCCCCATCGAAATCTCAACTTGAATTGTATCTCCCGGAATTCCCACATGTTGTGGGAGGGACCCAGGGGGAGGTAACTGAATCATGGGGGCCAGTCTTTCTCGTGCTATTCTCGTGATAGTTAATGAGACTCATGAGATCTGATGGGATTATCAGGGTTTTCCGCTTTTGCTTCTTTCTTATTTTCTCTTGCTGCCACCATGTAAGAAAAGCTTTTCACCTCCCACCATGATTCTGAGGCCTCCCCAGCCATGTGGAACTGTAAGTCCAATTAAACCTTTTTTTTGTTGCTAGTTTGGGGTATGTCTTTATCAGGAGCGTGAAAACAAACTAATACAGCTGTGTATAATGGACATGCAGATGGATATGAGACAGGAGACGTACCTGGCCACAGTGCCAGACCTATCCCACTAACTCTAGGTGCCCTTGAGTAAGTCACCACACTGCATCTATACTCACCTGGCAAAGAGGGACTGAGTAGCCCTGTCTCCAGCAAGATCTCAGGGACAGAGAGCAATGTGATTCCCATCTGGAAAACCACTCTGAGTTTCTAAAAGGAAAGAGAACTCATTCATCTTGGGGGTCCAAGGAATTATCTACATCAACAGCCAAGTTGTCTAGTACAAAGTAACTATGATGTTTATTAATGTTTTTATTTTAAAAATTATTACTTTTTCTTAAATACCATCTGGTACAATGTAGAATGACTACAGAAACATAGATAAAAGAGCTATGGTCTCAATGTTACACCAACCACCATGGGTTGACATAGTTCAACAAATGTCTGTCTCTTCTTCCTAAGTGTACTGGTTAGGAGTGTGGGCTCTGTATACGGACTAGAGACAAACCCTAGTTCTGCCATGTAAAAATCTTGTGACTTTGAATACTTTTATTTCACCATAAAATCACTCAAAGTCTTGTCAGTAAAACCAGGATTATCTAGTACTTACAATAGAGGACAAAACATATTTTACACGTACCACGGAACTTAAAATTAAAATTAAAATTGAAAAGTCCTTGTGTTCTGGTTTTTAAAAATATAAATGGCCAGGGATCACATTAACTTGAAAATTCTATCTAAGGCAGAGATACTAGGGAAAGAAAGCTTAATAGTCTTGCAACTGAATCCTATTTATCAACTCGGGTATTTTTTAAATTTTAATTTTAACTGACAAATAATTGTATATACTATGGGGTACACTGTAATGTTTTGATATATGTTTACATTGTGGAAAGATTAAATCAAGCCAATTCAATAAATTCAATAAAGCTTAATAGTCTTACAAATGAGTCTTCTTTTTCCTTTTTCTTATTTATCTATGATCCAGATACTCATTCTTTATTATAAAAATGGCATATTTTCCTCCAATCTGTTGGAGTTCTCTACTTTTGTTTGTGGTATCTTTTGTTAAATAATAGTTTTTAACTTTGCTGTCATATTTACCTATCTTTGCCTTATATAGCTTTTGATTTTACTTATTTTTTAAATTTTTGTTTATTTTTTAACTTTGATTTTAGTTTCAGGAGTACATGTGAAGGTTTGTTACACAGGCAAATCGCGTGTCACAGGGGTTTGGTGTGGAGATTATTTTGCCACTCAGGTAATATGCATAGTTTTCAATCCTTACTCTCCTCTCTCCCTCTGCCCTCAGGTATGAATATCAGTCATCAACTAATGCATTTTTAAAATCACTTTTTTTCACTACAACCACTGTTGGTTGACTAATTACCTTAAGAATGCCTCAAAAGCACTTGGAAGGACTGATTTCAGAAAACAGCCCACCATTTCTCTGCATGGCCAAACAAACAGCCGAGGGGTCCTTCTTGACTGTGCCTTATCCCCACACACCCCACGCACACAGCCATTGCAGGTCCCCCGTGTCATACCTCCAAACACAACCTGTCCAGGTCTAACCCTTCCTCTGCACACAGCTGCAGTCCTGGTGCCATTCATCTGTGCCTCTTCCCTGAATTTCTGCAATATTCTTCTAATGGTTATCCCCACTCCTTATTTTGTCCCTCTCCAGTCCATTCTCCACACAGTGGCCAGAGTCACTTTCTGATAACAAGAATCAGATCACGTCACTCCTATACTCTAGCCTTCCACACTCAGAATAAAACCCAAACTCCTTAAAGGATCCAAACCATGTGGCTCTTGTCTGCCCTTTCAACCTCATCTCCCACCTGTCTGCACTTATGTGCCAGGCTTCAGCCACTTCAACTTGTCCTCTGCTCCTAGATCAATGGTGCCCACACACAGCACAGGGACACTGACAAAATAGCCTCTCCATGCCTGGCTTCTTTCTGTTGTTCAGAACTCAGCTCAAGTGTCACTTCCTGAGAAACAGCTTCACTGACAACCCCATCTATAATAATCCCTGTCTCAGTCATTTTCTACTCTACCTGTTAATTTTCTTCAAAACACAAGTCCCCATATGAAATTGCCTCACTCGTTGATTTGTTTACCTGCTTATTGCCAGTTTCCCCAAACTAGAATGATAGCTCCAGGGATTCTTCTTTTATTCTTTATGATGTTTCTTCAGTGTCTCATACATAAATCACTGAATAAGAACCTTACTGAATTGAAAAAATTGTTACCTACTGGGCACACAAGAGAAGACACAGAAATTTAAAGCTGAGTAGCAGGAGCAACTAACAATGAAATTAGACATCAAAGGATTTAAACTTTTCATAGACCTTGTTGCCATCCACAGCATTGCTTTTCAATCGTGGATGAGTAACAGAAACAACAAAAGAAATTACTCAAAATGTAGACACCTCTCACCTCACCTCCCTGGTTTTGATTCTGCAGATCTAGGATGGGCCCAAGTATGTGCAATTTTAGCAAGCAACCGTGGACAAATCTGATGAAGTGGTCCATAGATCACACTTGTAAAAATCCTGACCTAAACAGCTCAGAGTTGGGTACCATAAATTTAATGCCCACCATACAAAGTTCTGGGATATCTGCATTTGCTCTGTTAATATACTTAGCTGAAAGTACACTGGTTCTTCCCCACCACATAAGACTGCAGATTGCCACATGGGATCACACTTAAATTCCAGAGTATTCCTGGGTGGTCTAGAGGCGTGGGGATTATTATCCTATTGGATAGACAAAACTGGCAGAAAGGTATGACTTGCCTAAAGTGTCCCCATGATGTGACTTGGGTCTCTTTCCTCTTGCTCCAGTAACCTAAGAGGCTTTCAGAGTCTCTGATGTTAAACTAGAAGAGAGAGTAAGGGGATAAGAAAGCACATGGAATAGAGAAGAAAGTAAGAGGATAAGAAAGCACATGAAATGCAGGGGATGGGGTGATGATGTCTGGCCTATCTCCACTCAGTTAACTGGAAGCTGTGCAATGATGTTTTTCCTCTTCCTCAACTCCATCCCAGAACCCCTCCCACACACAGCAGTGACACTGAAGCTCACACATAATGGAAATGTGGGCTTATTCCTGCTTGATGTTACATTTCCAAGTATTCGCTCTAGTAGTTAGGCCATTATGTTAATGCCAGAGGCATTCCATTGACAGAATGGAAGAGGCAAGTTGGAATGGGGAATTACCATTTGCTGATAGTCTACTAGGTACCACACACTGTAGGTTGTTATTTTCAGGCTTTTTCTCTTCAAGTCCTCACAGTGATGTTCTGAGGCTGACATTAGAGCTTCCTTTCTACAGATGAGGGATAATAGGCTTAGGGGGCCAAGTACATATTCAAGGAATTTTATGGAAGCTTCAAATGGATATGAGGTCTACTTTAAGGGGCTCCCACTGGCCAATTTTGAGAACACTTGAGCACCAAAATTGATATGGTTTGGATATTGTCCCCTCTGAATCTCATGTAGAATTGCAATTCCCATTGTTGAAGGTAAAGCCTGATGTGGTGTGACTGGATGATGGGGGTGGATTTCTCATGAATGGTTTAGTGCTATCCCCTTGGTGATAAGTGAGTTCTCCATCAGTTAGTTCATCTGGTTGTTTAAAAGTCTAAAACCTTCCCTTTGTCCGTCTCTCTTGCTCCCACTCTTGCCATGTGACATGCCTGCTACTGCTTTGCCTTCTGCCATGATTAAAAGCTCTCTGAGGCCAAGCAGATCCTGGGGCCATGCTTCCTGTCCAGCCTGCAGAACCATGAGCCAATTAAACCTTTTTCTTCATAAATTACCATCTCAAGTATTTTTGTATAACAGAGCAAGAATGGCCTAATATAAAAAAATATATACTAATAATTACAGAGGGTAACCCTTTGAGGAACATGGGAATCTCAGAGTCATATTGACATAAATAAATGTTAATAAATACATTGATAATAAGGGAGAAGAAAAAGCTCTATCTTTTTCTCAGATGCAAACTAATAATTCCAGAAGGAATATCAGAATTGGAAAACATCCACTTAACAACTATCATAATAATACGTGATTCAGGCAAAAAACATTAACAAATGCTCATTCTGTACCAAATGTCATGGCAGTCACTGAGTCACCATGGTAACAATGTGGGCCAAGACAGCTCGGAAAAGAAAATAACCATCACTTTGATTTGTTTTCTAGTATGTCCTAGGAACTGAACTGGTCTGATATGACTACAGTAATTAACCTGAGGTGTTCCTCACAATAAATACTTCTGGCAGCTTCTGCAATATACACATTCATACCCACATACATACCCACATACATACATGTTCTCTCTTTCTTTCTCAACACCCAAGATCCCAGGAATTCACTGAGATGGATTGCTGGTGGTGGGGAGTAGGTAACAAACCCCACAATTCAATAGATTCAATTCTGACTACATATAAAGCTGAAATCTACTAAACTATTTTACAATGTATTTTTCTGGAGATGATCTGTTGATTTGTCTCTGGGACATTTTTTCCTCGAGTTACAGCACACTTTCAATAACTTCTGAAAGCTGACATGGAAACACAGGCAAATGCTTGTTAAGTATCAGGTACCTTTTCTATTTTATAGTCTGAGATCTCAACCTAGAAGATTAGTTAACAGCTACTGTTAAACATTTGGCAGCTGACAGCTCAGTGAAAATAAAATACGCAGAAATGTAATTCCAAATACTGGCATTTATAAGAGCACCAAGAAATATGAAATAACTAGGAATAATCTATCCAAATATGTGACAGGTCTGTATAGTGAATGCTACATAACATTGCAAAGAGAAATTAAAGAAGACATAAATAAATAGAGACATACTGTCTTCATGAGTTGGAAGACTCAGTATTGTTAAGATGCCTGTTCTGTTTAAACTGATCTACATATTCAGAACAATCCCAATAAAAATCCTAACTGATATAGTTTTAACAGAAAGTAAAATGCTGTTTCTAAAATTCATGTAAAAATACAAAGGATCTAGACTATGAAAACAACTTTGAGAAAGAACAAAACGGATGACAAACACTACCTGATTTTAAGACTTCTTACAAACCCATAGTAATCAAGACAGTGTGCTACTGGCATCAAGGCAGAAAAGTAGATCAAAAGAACAAAATAAATCACCTAAAAACTGACCTACATATATTGGACAACTGACTTTTGACAAAGGTGCAGAAGCCATTCAATGTATAAAGGATGGTATCTTCAATATATTGTGCTGAAACAAGTAGATATTCATATACACAATTATATACTGATCTATATATTGTACCATGTACAAAAGACAATTCAAAAGGCAATTCATAATGGATCATAGATGTAAATATAAAAACTAAAGCTGTAAAACTTGTAGAAGAAAACATGGGAGAGCAAAATTGTGACCTTGAGTTAGGTAAAGATTTCTTAGATGAATAAATCAATAATTTGGAATGTGTCAAAGTTAAAAACTCTGGATCTTACAAAGACACTGTTAAGAGAATGAAAAGACAAGCTCCTGATTGGGAGAAAATGTTTGAAAATCATATCTAATAAAGTACTTGTATCCAAAATATAGAAAAATATCACAAAATTCAATTAAACACTCCAATAAATAAATAGGCAAAAGAGTTGAATAGACACTCATCTATAGAAGATAAACAACTGTCAAATAAGCACATGAAAATATACTCAAACATAATTAATCATTAGGGAAATGTAAATAAAAACTACAAGTCATCACTATCTTGTGGCTTTGCTTTTTTTGTACTTTAAAAATTATTCTTGGCATTGTTCCCTTACAGTACTATTTCTATAGCACCTAAATAAATTTCTACCTTCTATACTTTTTATGAATGAATGTTTTCATTTAAATATATGTAATTGTTGAGTTTTGTTAGTTTTGGTTCAAAGTGGTCAGATTAATACGAAATCTGGGTGTAAGCCAGGTGTTTTGAATTCAGATACATTTTGGTTTACCTAAGCACACTTTCCAGTATAATTATTTTGTTGTGACTTACCTTCTTTTATACATAAATTTGTGTTAATTATAAATTTGGGTTTGTTAAAGTATTTCAGGAGGCTGACAGGTGGTGTGTTCATGTTCATTCAACTAAGCTCTCTATTCCTAATTTACTACTAAATCCTCCTTTGACCTTTAGTTTCATAGGGATTATTATAGGTGGAGCGTTCTTTAATTAGAAACTGTAGCCCATTTCTTCCCATCTCATAGACTACACCTTGACCTAACGTTTTTATGTAAATATTTGTGATTACTTTAAGACTTTTTAGGGTTAGCTGAAGATAGCAGTATACAGGCTGAATTGGCAAGAGATGGAGAGGTTTGTCAGAGTTTATCAATTATAGAACAACCCCCTCTAGAGGAATATAAAGTACCGCCAAATCCTCTGAGATTTAGGCTGTTGCTGGTAGTAGTACTCTGGCAAATAACTTTATTTATTCAGTTATTTAAGTTTATGGCTAAGCATAGTAGGGTATCTAATCCCAGTTTGGGTCTTAGCTATTGTAAATTCAGAACATAATAAAGTCACTTTCATAGTTTATTTTCATTTTAGCTATTGCCTTTTATGGCTTACAGTTTAGCTTTAGTTAGACATAATCATAAACATGCTGGGTTCTATTGATTTGGGTTAATCATATGACCTCAGTGGCTGGCACGAAATTTACCAACCCTATGGGAAATTACTATAGCTTGCTCGAACTTTCATTTACTGCTTAATTTCTATCACTGCTGTTTCTCGTGGGAGTGTGTTGAGCAAGGCATTATGAGATACTAATTAGTGTGCTTGGTATCTGCTCCTTTTGATCTTCCACTGATCTAGAGGGCATTCTCACTGGTATTCAGACACTTGCATATGTAATCTCACTAAAAAGGCCAGGACCAAACCTGTGTGTTTATGAAGTTACATGAATTCATCCAGGCATTTTCAGTGGCTTGCTTTATTGAATTAAGCTACATCAACTTGTATCTAGAGAATATTCTCGAAGGGAAATTGCTAAATTTAAGTGTTATTCTAGTACTGAGAGTTTTTTGATACTCTTATTAAGAAACAAAAAGTTTTAGCCTAGAAAATCAAATTTTTAATGGATTTTTTTGTTTGTTTTAGAAAATGCTTTAATTAGGAGTTAGGCTGAAATAATGTTTTGGATAAGTTTATAATTGAATTTAATAATATGTGGGTACATATTAGAGCCTTAGGTAATAATCAGCAGATATAAGATTTTTTGTTTGGGGGGTTTGGCAAGAATAAAAGACTTATATTTACATAAATACTGTAACAGCTTAAAGTAGGGGATTATAGGGAGTTTGCAGAGTTAATCATGTATGATGGGAATAATTACGCATCTGTGACTATATCTTGTTTTTATTATGTCCATTGAGCATGGATTAATTAACACCTTATGGTTTTTGTTTGGGAAAATAACATTCAACTTAAGTTCAGCTACAGTCAAGTTTTGTCAAGGCCTTGACAGCCATGTTGGATCACATCATCCCCACAAATTAAAAAATACCAAATGCATGACACCACAGTTATGAGTGATCATGGGCTGATCAGCCATTAGTCCATTGAGATGTCTTATTTAAGAGGAACAAGTGGATGGTTATAAGCTCATGGCCCTGAAGTAAGAACCAGATGTCTGGTATAATTTCAGTCTAGAAACCCCCAAGTTTTCTGAGTCCAGAGTGAGAAGATGGACACTTCCTGAGCAGACTGCTAATTTATCAAAGCTTGGTAGACAAGAAATCCTATTGGAGGTGATAAGCATGTTGTCAAAAAAAGGATTTGACTTCCTGTGCTATGTATGATCAATAATATTATGTCCTATGTAAAATGAAGAACTTACTGTATGGAACAATACTCACGGTTAAATCCATATGTGTGGACTTTTAATTTAATGTATTACGCACTGTGATTAGTTTGATGTGCATGCTTGTATGCATGGGGAATGGATTTAAAAGCACTATAAGATATAAATGTATAATGTATGATGAAGTGTATATAGTACTACTACATAATTAATGGGGTAAATTACATAATGCATGATGTACACAGGGTGATTAGATTTTATGTTTTTTTTTTCCATACTAACATAGAACTCAAGAACAATTTCTTTGCATTCAGTATAAGAATCAGGGAATAGCATTTCAGCTTTGGGTGCTGATAGTGGAGTGAATAGCTTTTCCTTTGACTGCGCTGGGGAGAGGTGCTCTTCATTTTTGGTTTACAAGACCAAATTTAATAAACTACAAGAACTCTTCATTGAAGTTTATTCTGATTAGGCTAGTAAGTGGTATTAATATGGTTACCAGAGGCTGAGAAAGGAATTGGGGAGCGCTGGGGAGAGATGGGGATGGTTAATCAGTACAAAAAATAGTTAGAATGAAACGGACCTAGTATTTGATAGCACAACAGGGTGACTATAGTCAATAATAACTTAATTGTATATTTTAAAACAACTAAAAGAGTATAACTGGATTTTTGGTAACAGAAAGGATAAATTCTTGAGGAGATAGATACCCATTTTCCATGATGTGATTAATATGCATTACATGCCTGTATCAAAATGTCCCATGTACCCCATAAATACATACACCTACTGTATACCCACAAAAAATAAAAATGAACAATTATTTTAAAAAGAAGAGTAATTGAACCTCTGATTATAAAATTTCAAGTTTTATGCAATTACCAGGCTCTACCATCTTAACAAGCCCTGTTTTGGGGCAAGGTGTGTAATAATAAGTTAGATCTAGATTATATCATCTTTTGAATTGAGGGTGCTTTTTGTGTGCCATAATTCTCTTCTCTTTTTGTATTGGGAGAAATATTAAATAGGTGGAAACCAACCCAGATCCTGAACTTAAATCATGTAGGACTTTGGTCATTGAAAACATAAACCATTAACAGCTGTTGGCCAGGCACAGTGGCCCACGTCTGTAATCCCAGTGCTTTGGGAGGCTGAGGCGGGCGGATCACAAGGTCAGGAGATCGAGACCATCCTGACAAACACGGTGAAACCCCGTCTCTACTAAAAATACAAAAAATTAGCCGGGCGAGGTGGTGGGCGCCTTTAGTCCCAGCTACTCAGGAGGCTGAGGCAGGAGCATCACTTGAACCTGGGACGCAGAGGTTGCAGTGAGCCGAGACTGCGCCACTGCACTCCAGCCTGGGCGACAGAGTGAGACTCCATCTCAAAAAAAAAAAATAGCTGTTATACTATTGGGATGTTCTGATCCCACATCAGCATTGTAAATCCTTATGGTTGATATGAACTCTAAGATATGATCATGCTGTTATCCCTAGGGTAACTTGTTCTATTGATCAAATTGCTGGGGTCAATAAATTATAAAATACTTTTATGAACAACTAGTCTAGTCCAGGTTTTAATCATTCAGAGGTTGTACGGTGCTCTAAAGTTAACCCAACTGAAATTTTTAGCCCAGTAGATTAAATATTATTCCTTTAAATAGTTAAGTTAATATTTTTTGTGTGTGGCCTAATTAAGCTCCATTGGGTCTTCTTGTTTTATCTCCCCATGAGAATCACTAAAGTTAGTTAGAGACTGACCATACCAAGCACTGACAAGGTTGTGGAGGATGAAGCTCTGCTGAGACAATGAAAAACCACTTTGAAAACAGTTTGGCAGTTTCTTACAATGTTAGTCTTACATCTATAACATGTTCCAGCCACTGCAATCCTAAGTATTTACCCTAGAGAAAGAAAGCACATTTCTCTGTAAAGACTCATACACAAGATCCCCTAAATGGAATACAACCCAAATATCCATTAGCAAGTGAATGGACAAAACAAATTGTAGTATATCCTATACTGTAATGCTACTCTGTAATAAAAAAAAAAGAGCTATTGAAATAGGCAATAAAATGGATAAATCTAAAAATACATAGAGTGAATGAAAGAAGCCAGATCCCTAAAAAAAAAAAAAAAAAAAAACTCGGATTATTTTTAAATAAATGAAATCTAATCTATAATGACAAAGTGCTGTATTTGTCTGGAGACAGGACAGTCGGAGGAATGGGTAGGCTGGGTACAACAGAACTGAAAATGTTATGTCCTGGAAAATAATAACAATGATATATAAGCCTATACGGTTACTTTAGGGGACATGGCAGGGTATCATTAGAATAGGGCAAACTAGATACTGAAGGACTAAGAGGGCAGAGTAGGAGATATCAGCCTTCATCACCCCCTGCCACAAAAAAAACAAGTGTAGACAGCTATCCACAAACTAAAGTATTCATGGGAGGGCTCAGGGGCCCATTTAAGAATCTGCAGCAACACAGTAGAAAAAAAAAATGGGGAATATCCACACAGAAAATATTGCTGGTGAGATCAGCATACTTGAGGTGCCAGGAGATGTCTAGGAGCAAAGAAGAAAGGCAAAGGCTATTGCTATTAGCCATGTGGCAGGAACCACCATGGTCCCCAGCAGTCTGCTCTGGAGAGGACACTGGCATCTTTTGCCACTGAGATAACCAACAGCCATTCCTGCCCAAGAAACCCCAGAGAGGGAGAAGAGGCTGCACACTTCTCATCTCAAGAAGCAGCAGCTATTATACCACTCTGGGACCAGAGGTGCCACCTGTCCCGATCCTGCATGTGTCACTGACCCCCCCAAGCTACAGCTACTCTGTAAATACCCATACTCCAGACCCCAGCTCTGTGCCTCACTGTGCCTCCCTATGCCTCAGACACCAGAGCCACTGCCATAGAGACCTAGCAAAACACCTTCACTCTTCAGATAACTCCCTGAGAAAACATACCAATTAGAGGAACTAGGCTGGGATCCGGGCCCCTAAGCCAAGGTCACTTTGCACATGTCTGTACTCCAGACACCAGATTAACATCCATTGAAGGCTAGCCCATACTCCAGACCCTGGATAGGAAGAATAATCTCTAGTGTTCTATAGCATTGTACTAAATTATCAAACAATAATTTAATGTATTTTTTCAAATAGCTGGAAGAGAAAATGTTGAATGTTACCAGCACATATAAATGATAAAGATTTGAGATGATGGATATGCTAACTACCCTGATTTTATCACTATGCATTGTATACATGTACTGAAATATCACAGTGTACCCCATAAATATGTACAATAATCATGTGTCCAGATATAATAAAATATACATTTTTCAAAGTAAGACATATAAGTGGCCAACAGATATGTGAAAAAATTCTCAATATCACTAATTGTCAGGGAAATGCACATTAAAACCATAACAAGTTATCACCTCACACTCGTTAGGATGGCCATTATTTAAAAAAACAAAATATGGTAAGTGTTCATAAGGATGTGGAAAAAATGGAACCCTTGTACAATACTCGGAAGGTAAATTTAGACAGATATTACAGAAACAGTACGGTCATTCCTGAAAAAAACTAAAAATAGAATTACCAAATGATCCAGCAGTCCCTCTTCTGAGTATATATCCAAAGGAAATGAAATTAGTACCTCAAACAGATGTATGTACTCCCGTGTTCACTGCAGCATTATTCACAATAGCCAGGGTATGGAATCAACCTAAGTATCCATCAACAGATGAATAAAGAAAATGTCATACATGCACACAATGGAGTACTATTCAGCTTTTTGAAAAAAGAAGGAAATCCTGTCATTTGTGACAACATGGATGAACCTGGAGGACATTAAGTGAAATAAGCCAGGCACACAGCAAGACAAATACCACATAATCTCACTTGTATATGGAATCTAAATAAGTTGAATTCATAGAAGCAGAGAGTAGAATAGTAATTACTAGACAGAGGCTGGGGAGGGGTTTGGAGAGATGGTGGTCAATGGATACAAAATTTCAGAGAGGAGGGATAAATTCAAGAGCTCTATTGTACATCATGGTGACTATGGTTAATAGAAATATATTGTACACTTGAAAACTGCTAAAAGGGTAGATTTTAAGTGTTCACCACAAAAAAAAGTACATTAGGTAATGCATAGGTTTATTAGCTTGATTCAGCCATTCTACAATGTATAAAATATATCAAAACATCATACGACTTTTTAATTGACACTTTATAAGTTATGGTTCATAAACAAATTTATTATACAACAGATATGAGAGAATGCATATTATAATCTCAAATTGGTAGCAAGGCCTTCTAACTAACTTTATATTTCAACATTCATTTGATAGTGTTGATGGGAATCACTGATTATTATTTATGCAGTCAGAAATATATATATAAACTTATCATAAATGCATGTTAAACATAAAGTTTCTCCCTTGTCTATACCGTAAGAAAGTTTGAAACAGAACAAGAAGAGGCCTGACTTCATACAGGCATTCCTGATCCTGCAATAACCACAGGGCTATCATCTTGCACCTATGTTATCAGTGAAGGTTTCAGCAATCCTGTGGGTGAGCATTTTTATCTCCATGTTACAGAGTGGGAAACTGGGCTCAGAGAGGGTCTTTACCTGTCTCATCCCCCCGCGTCCCGCCTTTATACATGGAAAGTAGCCCCGGGACACCCTAGAGCAGGACACCACACTCACTGGGGCCAGAAGAGACCCACCTCTCTCTCCTTCACGAAACAGCCAGAGCGCCGATCCCCAAAGTGGGAATGAGGGGACGTCGATCTGGGGTCCTTTCGTCTCCCGAAACCCCACGGAGATTCAGGCCACACTGCTGGGCACTCACAACCTCCACTGAGTCCAAACGCCTGAAGGCGAGACTCTGCGGTTCTCCCCAGGCCAAATTGGTCTCATTAAAAAGTCGTCACCGTCGCTAATATGACGTCAGGTTACTATGGCAACCGCGTAGCACTGGCTTGTCTTCCACACCTGAAAACGCGTATGCACAACCCGCTCCTCCATTCCCCAGCCTATCCCTTAAAGCAAAACACCTTCACTCTTCAGATAACTCCCTGAGAAAGCATACCAATTAGAGGAACTAGGCCGGGATCCGGGCAATTTTCAAGACTCTCTACTCATTATGGTAGAGGAAAGAAGTCCATGTTGTCGGGAATTTTGCTTTAAAAGTGACCTTAGGGGGCCGGGCGCGGTGGCTCATGCCTGTAATCCCAGCACTTTGGGAGGGCGAGGCGGGAGGATCACGAGGTCAGGAGATCGAGACCATCCCGACTAACACGGTGAAACCCCATCTCTACTAAAAATACAAAAAAATAGCCGGGCGTGGTGGCGGGCGCCTGTAGTCCCAGCTACTCGGGAGACTGAGGCAGTAGAATGGCGTCAACCCGGGAGGCGGAGCTTGCAGTGAGCCGAGATCGCGCCACTGCACTCCAGCCTGGGCGACAGAGCGAGACTGCGTCTCAAAAAAAAAAGGTGACCTTAGAGGAGTATCATCAGTACACAGAAGCCCAGAGAGGTGTCCTAGGGCTCTGGGAGATGAGCTAGCCCTCTGAGGAGTAACATGTACAACTCACACACTATGCTAGGCAGTTGGTTATCTGTGGCAGAAAACATTGTTTATAATCAAGTGACTGAATGATCTAGAAACACAAAAACTGGCATTTGAGTAATAATACAGTTATTTCAGGGAGGCTGGACTAGAATAATATAATCATTTAGTAGGCAGGAATCTAGTCAATTAAAACACACAGTAGTTTGCCTTAAGGAAATTTTTTTTTTTTTTTTTTTTTTTTTTTTGAGACGGAGTCTCGCTCTGTCTCCCAGACTGGAGTGCAGTGGCGCAATCTCGGCTCACTGCAACCTCTGCCTCCCAGGTTCAAGCGATTCTCCTGCCTCAGCCTCCCGAGTAGCTGGGATTACACCACCACCACCACACCCGGCTAATTTTTATATTTTTGGTAGAGACAGGGTTTCACCATGTTAGTCAAGCTGGCCTCGATCTCCTGATCTTGTGATCCACCCGCCTCGGCCTCCCAAAGTGCTGGGATTACAGGCGTGAGCCACTGCGCCCAGCCCTGCCTTAAGGAAATTCTTATCCTTCATTCCTGGTATATTTTTCCATGTGGAAAATACATCCATGACAAAAATACATGTAGCCTCTACACACTCACTCCTCTCTATGGCAGGAATGACTTATCCGATTGGAGAATTTGGAGGATAAACATACTCTGCCCAAGCCCTCTTCCTGCAAATTCTTGGTAGTAAGCTGCCCTTCAGGAGGCACTTGTTCAGCTTTGCCTTCAGGGATGGGACTTACAATAGGCCCACAGGTTTATTCCTCTGTGTCTCACTGACTCTACAATTATTCCTGTAGTTCTTGATTCACAATGCTTAATTCTTTAAGGGGCCTCCAAAATACTCTTCTGCTTCTAGTCTGAGCTCTAAACCAACTGAAAACATAGGAAAAGAATAAGGAGAAACATATATTGACTTTATCTCTTATAAGGTGATATTGGAGAATGTGACTTAGATTTGCTGGCACATAGGCTTACTATAAGTAAGTTCTAGAATTGGACAGACTTATCCACCCAGCAGTGCTGCACTGGGACAGTCATAAAGACCAAGGACTGCAATGTATATCTATCTGCTGTCTCCTAAAGGAGCCCTGTCTATGGGTGCCCAAGGAAAGTTACTTCCTTGCCAAGGGTTATCACTATAGCAGGAGAAAGTGTTTCAGGACACTTTCTTTGAGAAACACTTCTAAAATTGTTCAGAATGCTCACTAAGACAACCTCTCAGGTTTCCTCATAGAATGGTTTGTAGCAACGCCCTCTCAGTATCTTAATTCACATGATTGCAGTGGGAATTCTTCTTATGGAGTTAGGTTTCAAATTTTAAGACTAGCATGAAAAATAGATATCATGTAAATTGCCCTTGGGAATCCCTTTAAGAAGGAATTGATGACATGTTCAGAAATCTGTACCCACATATAAGCCAACACTCAGATGATACAATTATAAACAAGTTTCAGTAAGCCTTCAAGGATATGAAAATCCCTTTCTTATCCAATGATAACACAACACAGAAAATGAGGAAAAGTTCACCAAAACCATAATGTTTTAGATATCCATTCCTTCTTAACAAACACCCCCAATTAATAGCCATTTATTTTCTCTCAGTATTTGGTGTGTTAACTGGGCCCAGCTGGATGTTTTCTGCTCTATATGATGTCTGTCACCTGGGGCTGCAGTCATCTGGAGGTTCCACTCATCTGGGACATCTGAGAGAGCTCACTAACATGAATGATGACTGGTGTTGGCGTCTGCTGGGAGCTCAGTTAAGGCTATTGACCTGAGCATCTTGGCTCTCCACAGAGCCCTCCATGTGTACAGTTATCAGATTAAAATTAACTCAGTTAACTTTAAATTCCGGATTAATAGGAATATTTTTTAGTTTATGTGGCATGCAGTATTAGTTTATTTAAAATTAAAATCCAACTGGATTTTAATTAAATAAAAGTAAATGAAATAAATAATAACATTTTTAAATCGTCTTATTATTTGCTAAATCTGGCAACTGCAGGGGATGACCCTGTGAAATCTCTAAGTTTAATGACCATCTGAGCTGATTCTTCCAATGGGACAGGTCTGGGGAAAATGAGCAGATCAGATTGGCAATAAAGACAAAAGTTGGTAATACTTGGTGTTGGTGGAATGAAAAGCCAGCAGACGCTCACATATACTGTTGGTGCCAAGTGGAGATATCTGTTTTCTAAGGCTCATATTATAACAATGACATTAATGATCTTTGATGCAAAAGTCCTATTTTTCCACCAACAAGGGAGTTTCAGCTGAGGGTTTAGAAAAGACTCATCAAGGTGACTATGATGTGTGCCCTCTTCAGGGGCCCTGGCTGAGGTGGCAGCTCAGAGCAACATGAGTTCCCTGCTTGGAGGAGGAAAAGACAGCTACTATTTTGTAAGGCAGATGGTTTAGCTGGGCCCAGCTCCAGTTTCTTCACATTAGTGTCTGGATTTAATCTCATGACAGCTGTGCTAGTGAGGTACCAGTATCCTCTCTTCCTCATGGATGTCAGTGACTATAAAGCACGTGCTCCTAAACACAGAGCTGAATGGCAAAGAGGTTACTTACCAGGCCCACTGCCAGAGCCAGGGATAGAACCTGCCAGCCTGGGCACCTTGAGTTGCTAGTGGTAGACCTTTAGCAAATGTATCTGGACATGTACTGTTAAGGAGGTTAATCTCTGTTCTCCTTGCTTACCCTCCCTGCAGTAGGGTTGGTGCCCCCTCTCCTTACTTCAGGGGAGGTTTGTGAGAGGGCTGAAAGCAGAAGCCTTCTGGAGCCAGTGTTTCTTTCATCCTTTATGAAAACTTAATTTGTTGAAAGGACCAGGCTGCTTGTACCTGGTAGGGATGTGGGGGCCTCTCAGGACACAAAAATGGGAGAGGAAGGAAGATTTCTCCCAGACAGGGATGAGGTCTGAGGTCTACAAGTCTCTCCAGGAGTTGGGACCTGAGCATTGCTCTGTATCAATGTTTGTGGTGAATTAGTGGATGGTCCTTCGAGGCTGGGCATCCATCCATGATTCAGATTTGATTTTCCTGTTTTGATCCAGGGGTAGATGACTCAGGATCTGGGACATGAAGGCACTGGGCCAACTAAGGAAATGGTCATCTCAGCCCTGAGCAGTGTGGACACATGAGTGGTTACAGCAGGAGACTCTTGAGGCCGTATCAGGAGGATACATTCCCAGAAGTGGAACTGTTTTGTCAAAGAGCATGACCATTTAACATTTTTAATGCTTCCTATATAGTTGAACTTTAAAATCTCTTTAATAGTTCTTATATTCCATCCAATAACTTGAAAACATCTGTTTTTCCTGATCTGTGCAAACAACAGGTTTCACAGATTTTTAATATTTTTTATTCTGAGATCCTGTTATTGGCACATTAGATTTTCTTTATTTTTCCCATTGTATTATGTTTTAAATAGTGTATTTCACAGGTGCATTAAAAATGCTTAGCTAATGGTTCCACATTATACCTTAGAATATGTCTTGGAATAATTCTAGAGTTTGAAAAGAAAACTCAATCATCGAGTTTGTGTTTATGTTGCATCCTGTTTGAATTGAAATGTTGGGGCCATGAGAAGCCCATACATAGCTTGGAGGGGACAAATTGTTACAACTTCTTGGTGGAGATACTGAGCAGCACCCACAATAGAAGCATGTGAGGCTCTGTCATCTGCTGCCCTCTCAGATGTGCATTGCAGAGTCTTGGCACGTAGCAAACCTGTTCACAGGAGCATGGGTAAATATCAAAATAGTCCCAAAGTCACCTGATTAGAAACACTATTTTCAGAAGAAAACATTTCAATAATTGATATATAAATATGTTACTTATATAGAGATAAAAATATGCAAAGCAATTATGTGTTTTGTTTAGGGATGTATTCATGACTAAACAACAAATTTTGGATAGTGGTTCCTTCTAGGGGCGCTGAGGCAATCAGGGAACTCACACAGGAGAGTCCACTCTGTAATGTTTTGCTTCATAACCTCGGTTGTGTATGTGTTTGCCTACTATCATATTTACAATACCTTTCAAAAAGTCTGCAATCTATCAAATTTGACATGAACAAGGCTCTAATGTGTTTTATCTCTGATTAATAAGTAACCCATTGTCTATTTAAAAAATGTGGAAAGTGCATTCAAATACCAATATGAATATTGATAACATCTAACCCCACCATGCACTAGTAAAAACTGTAATTATGTTTCCAATTATCATCTATACACATGTGTACATGTAAACAAAAATACTGTGTATGCATTGAATATAGATTTAACTTAACTGGAATGTATTAATTTATTGTAGGTGTGTAACCACAGACCTGCAAGCTGTCTGAAAGCTACATCCATCTAGTAGCTCACAGGTCTGTAGGTCAGAAGACTGGTCCAGCATGACCTTATTCTCTGCTCAAGGTCTCACAAAGCTAGAATCAAGGTGCCCATGTTGGCTCCACTGAGGTCTCATGTGGATGATCTAGGCAAAAATCTGCTTCCATGATCATTCTTGCTGCTGGCAGAAGTCATTTCCTTGTGGCCATTGAACTATAGTCCCCATTTCCTTGATGACTGTCAGTTGGGGATATTCTTAGCTCCTGGGAGCTAGTCCACTTCCCTGCCACGTGGCCTCCTTCTTCCATCCAGCAATGGCACATTGAAGGCTTCCTGTCCTTTGAATCTCTGACTTGCCCTGCTCTAAACAGCAGGAGAAAATTCTCTGATTTTACAGGGCTTGACTAATTAGATCAGGCCTATGCTGATCATCTCCGTTTTGCCATATAACAGAACATAATCGTGGATCATAATGTGTCTGGTCTTACGACTCTAGTCTTCCATCCAGTATTCTTGTCATATTGCCCTGTGGTGTCCCTTCTACCTTAAAGTTAATGGGAAACTGCTCCTCCAGTGTCAAACTGAATGATAAATTAAGACGATAAGAAGGCAGATGCAGTTATAGGAAATGGTATGGTGATTTATTTTTCCTTTTCACCAGCTCTCACATGTAACTCATCCCACAACTCAGAACTGCCCCAAGCTCATAGGTTATGGGGATATATTTCAGCTCTTGCTGCTACCGTTCCACAAGCTCAATGGCAGTAATGCCCTTTGGTTTAGGTCAATGTCATCTACTCTCTGGGAGGGAGGGGGCAAATAGCCAGGCCTGTTATGTGCTGAAGTCCTACTATCTCCCATAGGCACTTGACAGGTTTTCTCATTTATCCCTCGGGACAGTACTCTGAAGAAGATAATGTGGTGCGTCTTATTTCACAGATGACCAAGCTCCTTCTCAAAGGGACTAAGACCGTCTCCAGAGAAGTGGCAGAAATGGAATGTGATTCCATTTTTACCCTCCCCACAATAAAACCAGCAGCTTCCCATTTGGAAGATGATAGTTTTACATTTCCCTAGTATTGTCCCCTAAAGGTACTCACTCAATAACCCCTCATGTTGAGGAAGATGATGGTGGAGATGCAATCTTGTTTTCTGGCCCATGAAACCTAGCTGTGAAGTTACATGTATCAGCAGGTCCTTAGGGTCCCTCTTAGGCCCACTTCTCTCCTCTGAATGTTTGTGTCTCCCACACATTTATATGTTGAAACCTAATAATCTTTAGGAGGTAGTTAGGCCATGAAGGCAGAGCCCTCGTAAATGGGATTAGTGCCCTTATCAGAGGCCTGAGAGAACCTGTTTGCCACTTTCACCATGTGAGGATGCAGCAAGAAGGTGTCATTTATGATGCAGACAGAGTCTTTACCACACTGCAAATATTCTGGCATCTTGATCTTGGACTTCCTAGCCTCCAGAACTTTGAGTAATACATTTCTGTTGTTTACAAATTACCCACTTTCAGGTATTTTGTTATGGCAGCTCAAGAGGTCAGAGGCACCCACTGACCTCAGTCCACTGACATCAGACCTAGGCATGTGACTAAATGTGGCCAATGAGCTATGAGGGGAAATGGAGTGTGCCCCTCCCAAGCAGAAGTGATAAGGGCCATCTAGGAGTCCCACCAGCACACTTTGACCTTCTGCCTCAGCAATGTCCCAGATTTGTGGATAGTTTAATCCATTTAATCCTTCAGCAGCACTAGAATATGAGAACTTGTATGATGGCAGAAATGCTTGGAAAGAGGCAAGCCAAATGATTTATACCCAAAATTGGCCTGCTAGAAGATCCCCTCAACTCACATGCTCTAACACCAAGTCTGTAGCCAGGAGAAGGTATACGTTTTACCCACATCACACAGAAAGCAGTTTGTCAGGCTCTGGAAGTGACATCTTCTGCCTTTCACTCCATTGCTCTCTCCAGAAGACCCATCCTCATGCTCTGCTCTTCCCTGGGGATTTGTCTTTATGGAGCCACAGGAACAATTCAGATAACCAGTCAATGGCCACTCCTGATGTTCACTCTCCAAGGGGGGCCCAAAGAGGTCAGGAAAGGTACACTGATTCTAAAGAAATGGGGTGACATTTCCCCACCCCACCTAAAATGCACGATGCCTCAACACAGAAGAGGCACCAACTCTTATACATAATGTGGGTCTGTGTGAGTTTATTTTTCCTTCTGTTGCCTCGCTTTCAGAAGCTCTTTAGAACACAATTATGCTGCTTAGCACTATGTAGTTTAGGTTAAAGTCATCTCAGAAGCAGAAGTTAGAAAGGGGAATGGAAAGAAAACTAACACTTCAAGGGCCTACGATGGGCCAGACACTGTGTTAGGCACTTCACATACTGTTTCTCTAAGTCCTTACAACTGTTCTGTAAGTTAGGTATCAATATTCCCTGCTTAAACTTATTCCTCCCCAGAAGCAGGCTCTCCTAAGGCTAATGGAGGTTAAATATATTTTACAATGACACATGCCCAATAAGAGGCAGCATGGTTATTCAAATCCAGGGTGGTCAGACCCCAATCTTGGGTTCTACCATGAACCTTTGCAGATAGGTGTGGGTAGTAACATTTGCCCTGTTCTAGAGCAGGTTTTCTCAACCTCAGCACTATTGACATTTTGGGCTGGAGAGCTCTTTGCTGTGGGGGCTGTCCTAGGCATTGGGGGATGTTCAGCAGCCTCCTTGGCCACTAATCACAAGATTCCAGTAGCACCCCCAGGTGTGACTACCAAAAATGTCTCCAGACATTTCCATGTCCCTGGAGCTAAGAAGCATAATTGCTCCTGTATGGGAATCACTGCTTTAGAGATAAATTGCTCATAGGTATTTGAGTTCATGGGTCTGGACCCTAGAAGAAATTTCTGTAATAAAGATATGGTTTGAGGGCTTCTCGAGCCTGGCATATAATAGACATTCCATACATATTTGTTAAATAAATGCATATGGCATACAGAATTGAGAGTCTCCAGTCTTTTTTCATCCTTACATGAGTTTCTCAAACTGAAGTACAGTCGTCCTTATAAACTGTATCAAAATCTGCAGTTTCAACCAAAATTTAGAGCTTAGCTTTTGTTCCCCTTTATTAAACGCATGTTTTAAATGGTAAAACATGTAGAAACTGGTTATATAAGCAGCAAGTAAAGCCAGACCCAAAAAGAGTTTCAACATCAAGACAGATGAACAAAAAGCATGAAGGTCCATCCTAGCCTACATTTCTATGCTGGACACCATGCTCAGTACTTTAATGACATTAATGTATGTGAGCTTCATAACAGCTCTTTAAGGTATTATCCCCATTTATGGATCAGGACCTCAAGGTACAGAAAGGTTAAGAAACTTGTCCAGGACCACATGGCTAGTAGGGGTCAGAGGCAGTACCCTAGCCCAGACTGTATGGTGTCAAATCACATTGGTATTAACCACAATGGTATCCTACCACACAGCAACATATATCTGTAGAGCCTCAGCCAGGGCCAAACACTCTAGGAGTTTTTGTTTAACTAATTGAACTGAATGTAGTGACTGAGTGTAAGAATTCTGGTGAGATTGCAGCATGACTGTTAAATACATCAGAAATTTTTTTAGAATCAGACAGAGAAATAAGCACATATTACATTATATATTACCTTAAGCATCATTTTTGTATTGTAGAATGTTTAGGATGATATAATTGAGATAGGGATGAAAGACCACCCATTTATATGTAACTGGTGTGTGTACATTCCTGCTTCCTTTTTTTCTTCCCTGTCAGCAGCAGAGAAGCAAGAGAACTTGATGTTGGTTATATCCTTCAAGGTACAGAGAGACAAGATCCCACAAAAGAATAAAGCAAAATAACGATGCTGACAAACAGAATACTGTAATGGGAGGCATGAAATCTGGGTCCCTGGGCTATATCAACAACATTCTTACTTTATAACACTGAGTAAGTCTCTCTACCCATCCTTACTTCCATTAGAAACAGGAATAATAAACAAAATAAAATAAAATAAAACAAGAATGATGGCCATTCAGAAGAGGCATAATGAAGAGACTCTTTGTTTTATCCTAAAACAAATTACAAGGCAAGAACAATTAAAACCAATATAACAATATATAATTTAATGAAATAAAATAGAAAGCCCACTGAGAGAGTGACCAAAACATTTACAAATGTTTATTATGATAAAAGTGGCATTTTCAAATCACTGGGTAAAGAAAAATAATTTTTATTATTGTTTTTAACACATATTCAAAAGAAAATGGAGTTGTATTTTCATCCTCACAGCATATTATATAGGACATGTCAAATGATAAAAGTATTAAAATTGTATATTAAGATTCCAATATTTATTTATTTTTTGGATTAAAATTTTAATTTCTAGCATATACAAAGGTAGAGAAGATAGCTTAATGAACACCCATATGCCCACCAGCAAGTTGAAACATCTAGTAACATTTTGCCAGTCATTTTTAAAACTCTCTCCAACCCTTGTGTGTGTGTGTGTGTGTGTGTGTTTTCTAGAGTATTTTAAAGCAGAGCCCAAACATTGTCTTTTTACTCATAAGATTTTCGCATGCATCAGAGAAACATTAAAAAATCAAATTATGAGTTAAAGCAAGCTTGTCCAATCCGTGACCCGCAGGCCTCATGCGGCCCAGGATGGCTTTGAATGCTACCCAACACAAATTCATAAACTTTCCAATATTTAATAGCAAACAACCCTCTATTGAGCCTATACCTACAGAAGATTTGAGAAGCTCACATGTGCAGTTTGAAATGGTTCATTTGAATTGTGAGGTTTGCCTGATCAGTGTAGACGTCCTTTATAGTGTAGAGGAGTGCAATTAAACTCATATCACATTATCATGTTTTGTAGATCAGTCCTAAAGAAAGGACCTGCTCGAATTCACTGCATTGTTTCTATCACAGTTTGAAATATTTCAAAGACCATAGATTCCATTCAAGAGATTTTTGTATGACTAAACCTACTGGTGGCAAAGGTAGTTGGCTGTTCAAGGAACTAATGTTTTCTTCTCAACTTCCACTTTAAAGATAGAGAATTGTTTTTATCAATATCTAGTGCCTCATAGCTCATTCGTTCATTCCTTCATTCATGTAATAAACAAACCTTTAGTAGAGGCTAAGTGCCCAGTTTTTCACATTGTAGGATGGTTGTGAAGTTTTATGATGACTATTAATCAATTGTGTCCTTTGATGCTGCAACCATATTGTGTTAAAGGGTGCACAGAATGTCTACTAAAAGGAAAAAAAGAAATGTCTTCCTTAGCTACTTTTTGTTCCAACCATGCTACTTCACAGAATAATCATGTCTAGGAGGTCCTACTGAATATAAAGTAACAGACCATTCAGCAACTGATTGCTTCTGTTACTAGTTTAAGATAAAAACACAATGTTATTATTTTCTTTGCTTTTCACAAGACTTATTTCATGCAGTCATTTTTAAAAGAGAGTACGGTGTCTGGATGTAAACTGACTCTTTGCATTGCCAATAATATATGTAACGGCCATCCAAGGTCTGCGACTTCCCTTGACCTCCGGAAAACAAAACATTTCTCATCCCCTTATACACTTTCTTTTCTTTTTTGAGACAGAGTTTTGCTCTTGTTGCCCAGGCTGGAGTGCAGTGGCACCATCTTGGCTCACTGCAACCTCCACCTCCTGGGTTCAAGTGGTTCTCCTGCCTCAGCCTCCTGAGTATCTGGGATTACAGGCACCTACCACCACACCCAGCTAATTTTTGATCATTCCCTTATACACTTTCAAAGTTTGTGTCTATCAGATTTCTTGGGTTCTGATTATGAAACACACACTTTCCTATCAGCCTCCCAACACCTTGGGAGATTATTTCCCCTAATCAACTTGATGAGGTAAGGTTCTGGATTGCTTAAATATCTCATTTACTTGGGCGATTACTGTGAATTTTAGCTCATATTTACATCTTCTCATTTACGATATTTTGTAATTCCTAGACTAATATGAGTTCATGAAATTCGACTTTGTACCTTGCCCCAATAATTCACCCCTAGAGAAGTTCCATTTATCTCACTTTATTTTGAAAGTCTCACTCTGTTGCTTAGGCTGGAGTGCAGTGGCACGATCTCGGCTCACTGGAACCTCCACCTCCCGGGTTCAAGTGATTCTCGTGCCTGAGCCACCTGAGTGGTTGAGATTACAGTCATGCGCTACCACACCTGGCTAATTTTTGTATTTGTAGTAGAAAGGGGTTTTTCTATGTTGCTAAGCTGGTCTCAAACTCCTGGCCTCAAGTGATCCACCTCAGCCCCGCAAAGTGCTGGGATTACAGGCGTGAGCCACTACACCCAGCCCGAGAAGCTCCATTTAATTGATATTTCCTTTATGGGTATAGCTCAACTTTTTGTGTAACAAATGCTTCCTTATCAGATCCTCTCCTTAAGGTTTTATGTTTTATTACATCAGTAGTATTTGTTTACCAAAGAAAAATTAGAGAAATAAGATAAAAAGATAATAAAACACTCTAGTTCCTCCACTAGCTATAAACCTATTAGATATTTTATACGTCATTCCAGTTTTTCTCTTTTCATGCATTTTCAAAACGAAGATCATATTTTAGTACATACAGATCTCTTCGAGTACTTTAAACTAATGCAGAATATCCCATACTATGGAACCACTGTAAGCTATTTAATCTCCTATTTGTGGATATACTGAATATTTCTAGTTTCAAAAATACAAACATTGGTACAATTAACATATTTACACAATATTTGTGCCCACTTTTATGTATTTTTTTCTGTAGGATAAATATCTATTAATTTCTCATTCAAAAATATGAACATTTTAACAGATATTGGCAAATGACCATTAGAAGAGGTTACACCAAATTATTCTCCTTTACCTCCAGCAGTTGATGAGACTGCCTGATTCTCTACAACAGCGGTTTTCAAATTTGACTGCTCATTAGTATTACCTAGGGAATGTTTTAAAAATTATCAAGGCCCAAGTTCCTCTCCAGACCAATTAAATAAGCATCTTTGGGAGCAGATCCTGGGCATGACTATGTTCTAAAAGCTCTCCAGGTGATTCTAATGCAAACAGGGTTAAGAATCACTGTTCTACACCTTCACCAATGATGAAAAACGTTCTATTCAGACTTAGAAATTCAAATTCTAGAAATGTTTCCTAGGGGAACCTTTGCACAAATGGACATTTGTACAATGGAGGCCTATACTTTTGGCAGACAGAAAATACTGCCAAGGAAGTTGAGAACTCTGGCATCAAAATAAAAAAAGATACATTTGGGACTTGTATTCAAAACTACTATTTACTCTTGCCTGACTGCCATGTGTGTGACATACTTCTTCAAAAATAGAATTTATAAAAGTTTACAAACTTTATTTGAAGATATTAGCTAGAGCTTTTAATAAATTATGTGAACTGAGCACGGGAATCTTTTGAGTAACATGAATAAATTTCCATCAACTAAAAAAATCAGTAGATAGTAATACTGTCAGTGTTAGGAATATGCAGAAGGGCAACTCAACCATTAGATGCAGATTCTTTTTAAAGATGGATGGATGAATGGATATTTATAGAAGTGGTCACAGCAATTTTTAACAGGGGGAACTTTTTTCCAAACACACTCACACATAATCCCAAAGCTAAGTTGTTTTCATTGAGAGTAGTGGGAAGCACATAGATCCAACCCACTCAGCTTCCCCTGAACCTCTGTAGTGCCTTTTGAAGCATTTCCCGGGAATCCTAAGACTCCAAGGAAGGTAGATTGAAAACCATGGACCTGGGGTACAGCATTCCAATCACATGCTAGAAATAGTTACAGGTGTGCTGAAGATACCGCTTCCCTCAGTGCTCACAGTAGTTGCAGGTGGGAATGGGGCAGCTGGAGTCCTTGAGGCTGATGCCTTTAAGGGGGAACAGATGTGTCTGTTTATCCCATGCAAATACTCTTTTTCTGAGTGTGTTAGGACATGATGAAGATGGAAAAGCACTGATCTTGAGTACAAAAATATTCAATATATAGCCACGGCTATAAAGCGATGATCCTGGTGTCCTTGTATAACTCACAAACTGGTTCTGAAGGCGGTTATAGTGATGGATATGATAATTATCCTGATTTGATCATTATACAATGCACCCATGCATTGAAACATCATACTGTACCCATAAATATACACAATTATAATGTGTCAATCATAAATATAAAATTAATACAAACTGGTTCTAAAGGCAATTTCAATGTTTTGAACAATTGCAGCACAAGTGTATGGCTTTCCAGAAGGCCATTATAAAAGTATTCATGTAGGTCGGGTGCAGTGGCTCACGTCTGTAATCCCAGCACTTTGGGAGGCCGAGGTGGGTGGATCACCTAAGGTCAGGAGTTCGAGACCAGCCTGATCAACATGGCAAAACCCCGTATCTACTAAAAATACAAAAATTAGGCGGGTGTGGTGGTGAGCATCTGTAATCCCAACTACTCGGGAGGCCGAGGCAGGAGAATCACTTGAACCCAGCAGGCAGAGGTTGCAGTGAGCCGGGATCACGCCATTGTATTCCAGCCTGGGCCACAGAGCAAGATTCCATCTCAAAAAAAAAAAAAAAAAAAAGTATTCGATGTTTGTTAAGGAGTGCAATTTAACTCATATCACATTATCATATTTTGTAGAATCAAGATGGTTCTGATAAAAGATTCTTTGTATCCTTAAACTACAATAGCACAGCTACACATAAAAGCTACATAATAAAGCATGGGCCTAGTGGAGCACACTTTCTCCAGCGCAATTTCCCATCAAAATGATATTTTGTTATCAACAAGGAGAAGGAATAGCACTCTTTCCTAATTCAAAGCAGAGCACCTGGAAACACATTATTGCTTTCTGCATTACTCCTCTTTCCTGTTCATTGCTAACATACTAGGCATTTTGTTTGTTCCTAACATTTTAGAACTTTCCACAAAGGACCTAAATGTGCCTTAGGGAGTAACCAGTCTCTCCTTCCTACATGGAATATTAACATCTTCTGGAGACGAAAAATATTTCTATCCAAGTCTTTTATATTTTGCTTTATTTTGGATATCACAACCTGAGAACAGCCTAGTTTTATTTGCTAAATGAGGTGTTCAACATACACAACAAATAGCTTTTCCAGTTTGCAAGCTTCTGGAGTTCTCCTCTCCTTCAGGGAAACCCTAGCAACGACCATTGAGAGGCACATGGTACCTTTAGGAGAGAGGTGGCCAGAGCTCCTTTCAGAAGAGCTGCTAACATGAGATGGCACATTGTCAAGCTGAAAGTAGGTGTCCAGAGATAAGCTAAAATCTTAAAGCAAAATGTGCATGTTGCTCTTGAAGAGTTTTATCAACTCACAATTATGATACTTCTCTGAAGCTTATTTTATAAAATGACCCTTTGAAGAAATAGAAGTACATTTATGTTATCTTCATAAAACTGTAACTGGAAAGCATTTGTGCTTGTCTCATTAATAAGCCCCATTTTGTTCTGAGCTGTAGTTGTGTGTACATATCACTTGCAAGACTAGTCACTATGGCTGTTGCCTGAGTGTTGGTCCATAACAGAGTTCAGGGCCTGAACTCTGTAACAGGATGTCAGCACAGCTAAACTCTTCATTCTTGTTTTAAATCTAGTTCCCAAGGCATAAAGTGATACAACTTTTCTAGTTGTCAGTTGGTGATAATTGCAAGGGCCTCCAGATCACGTGGGAAGGACAGCAATGAGGAGGCATAAAGAAAATAGGCAAAGTGACACAGATGTGTCTCTCCTCCAACCACTAAGTAATGGGGTCCATCTTCACATACCTACAATTAACCCAATGGAATATAAAGGTGCGATTCAATTGTCACATCCATAATATGTAGTATTATGTAACCTTTAAAATGTTGTTATAAAAATAATGAGATGATTTTGTCTATGAGAGTAGCAAAACTTAAAAACAGCGATACGCAGTGTTGGCAAGTATATGAAGAAACAGACATTCATAATCCATGAGATGAGGCTGGTGAGATTCATTCTGAAGGTTAGGCAATATACATAAATATTTGTAAATATCCATGACAAGAAGAAAAGCAGTCTGACATCTAAGAGCTGGCCCAGCACTCAGGGCTAGGCCTTGATGTTCTCTCATTGAATTGAAACAATTTCACAGAACATTAACATCAGACCAGGCTACTCCATGAATGTCATGTATCAAGACAAAAGCAAGACTACTCTGTAACCATGTATTAACACAGAAAATCATTGTCCCAATTATAAAAATGATGAAATACCCACCCCCCCATTCTGGCTAATATTAGTGACTGCTGCTTCTTTACCCATCACAACTTTGGTCTTCCTCACCTATAGAATAAGATTTAAATACCATATCATAGAATTACTCATGCTTCCCAAATCCTGTAAGTGTTCATCACCAGGGAACAGATTAAATAACATGTAATACAACCACATAAAAGAATATATGCAGCTGCTAAAAAAGCATGTTGCATGAAAACTACACAATGCTGCTTAGAGAAATAAAGGAGACTTAAATAAGTGGAGAGAGATTTTATTTATGGGTCAGAAGATTCAATATTGTTAGATGTCATTCCAAAGATATGAAAGCCTATGTCCATAAAAACGCTTGTACACAAATGCTCATAGCTGCTTTACTTATAATGGCCAAACTCTGAACAGCCCAAATGTCCATCAACAAGTGAATGGATAAATAAACTGTGGTAAAGCCATATGGTGGAACACTACTTGGCAATAAAAAGCAATGAAATAGTGAAACACATGATATGGATGAATCTCAAATAATTACACTAAGTGAAATAAGCCAGATCCCCTCCCGACTAAAGAGTATATGCTGTATGAGTCCATTTATACACAATTACAGAAAATGAAAACAATTCTATTTTGTCAGAAAACGACCCATGTTTGCCTGGGTTAGGGGCAAAGGGAGAGAGAGGAGGGAGGGATTACAAAGGGGCATTAAGAAGCTTTGGGGGAGGCTGGGCATGGTGGCTTATGCCTGTAATCCTGGCACTCAGGGAGACCAAGGTGGGTAGATCAGTTGAGACCAGGAGTTCAAGACCAGCCTGGCCAACATGGTGAAACCCTGTCTCTACTAAAAATACAAAAAATAAAAAAAAATTAGTTGGATGTGGTGGCATGCACCTGTAGTCCCAGCTGCTCAGGAGGCTAAGGCACGAGAATCACTTGAACCTGGGAAGCAGAGGTTGCAGTGGGCCGAGATTGCACCACTGTATTCCAGCCTGGGTGACAGAGCAAGACTCTGTCTCAAAAAAAAAAAGTAGCTTTGGTGGGTGATGAATGTGTTTACAATTTTGATTGTGGTTATGGTTTTGTGTGTATATACATTCCAAAACTGATCACACTGTATACTTTCAACATGCAGCTTAATGTACGGCAATTATATTTCCATAAAGTTATTAGATAAAAAGCATGTGACAGATCTATATATACTAAGTTGAAAAGATTAACTGTTAAGAGGAAAAGGCAAGTCTCAACACTGTATTCCTATTTTTGCAAAAGAATGTGTATATTGTATGTTATGAGAATATGCAATAAAGGATTACAACACTATATACCAACTGTTAACATAGGAAAAATATTAAGTGATTCAAAAATATGTTGTAGAGGCATATTTATTGACATGCAAAGATGTTTACAGTATACAACTGGGGGGAAGCAAGTTACATTTACAGTATGATCTTGTTTTAGTTTCTTAACTGGCAGAAAATCTCAAAGCATATAACTCCGTATTTTCACACATAGAAACTTTCATATCAGCTTAGACCAGGGATTATAATTCCCACCATGAGTCTTAGAGAACTCAGCCATAGCCTAAATGTCCTGGGAATGCTTTCTGGTCCATACCAACTTCCAAGAATCACTATCTTGTAGGTTGACACAGCAACCTCTTCTAGCTTTCCTGTTTTGTGTTGTTGAAGCTGCAATTCTGGGTCAAAATTTCTCTAATTAAGTCTATTTTGTAGTGTTAGCTGGTACAAATGCAGAAATGCCCAGGCTTGCCTACTAGTAAAAGATAAAGCCCCTTGGCCTTTCATATGACACACAGGAGAATAAATCATAAACGGTAAAAAAAAAAAAAAAAATTAAGGTATGATTTCGCAAGGAGGAAAAAAGCAATTACCTTTTAAATTCAGGGTATAAAATGATTTCAGCTCTTTGGGAAAGAAAAAATACAAATGGATAGAAAAAGGTACAAAGGAGATCTAACAAGTTTCCCTTGCTGATGACTCCAAATCTACATCTTACTCATTGAACAAAGTTTTGGGCTCCTACTATTTTCGACACTGCCAGATAAAATCCATCTATTTACCTCAGAATTTTCTCCTGACCTCCAGCCAGATGTAGCCAAATGTCTAATGGACACATGAATTTGGAGGAAGTTAAGAATTGTAACACCTGGCATGGACATGATCCATTGCAAAATTAAACCATTAAAACCAGTCTCTGAGCTTTGAAGGCCCCCCACCTCAAAATGTCCTTCAGGAAGACTGTAAAGCAGTGTGGTGAGATGGGTTCTGGTGTCAGACAAAACAGCTATGCCACCTGCCTGCTGTGGGAATCTAGGAAAAGGTATTTAACCTCTCTAATTCTCATTGGAGGGTACCCAGAATAATGAGTTCTAATAAAAATACAAGTAACTAGCTCACAAGATCACTGTGAGAAGAGGAAAAAAACTTGTAAAATATGGTGCCAACACAGTGTTTGACATAGAATAGGCACTCACAAAACGTTTCCTGCCTTCTCTTTTGTGAGATAACTTTGATGTAAATGAAACAGCCTAACAATTTAAGAGTTATGAATGTGGTAGCAAAATTAAAATTGAACAAATAATACATTTTGTCTGAGATTCTGAGTCATTTCTGTGTTATAGAACGAGTATCTGATACAGCTGGAACAGGAGAAAAATAGTAGTTTCTCTTACATTAAATAGCCTATAGCAACTCCTGCCTCCTTTATGTAGAGTGCACACATTTGGCCATGAGCGTGCACGTGCACACACAGAGACACACACTCACACACACTCTCTCTCTAGGTACTGTTATCTTTGTGTGTGTGTGTATGCCTTACTTCTGTAACTAGATTACAAACTCAAGGATATTTTCTTTTTTGCCCTTTTAAGCCACAGATGTATCTAAGCAGATACTAATGAACAAGTTAGCTTACTTAAAACGAACTGGTTTGCTATCTTAAGTAAAATGTTAAAAATATGCCAATCTAGACAAGATAAAAATCAAACATTTTCAGCCCAAGGTATAATATTCGTTTGATACTCCCAAAATAGTCTAGCTCAAACCTAGAGCCTGTCACAGGTGACGCTGTGTTAAAGATGCAGTGTATAATGTGTACACTGTAATGTACAGCCTGCTAGAGTTTGGAGATGGCTCAAAATGTTCTATCTCTGGCTCGTTTTACATTGTTTCAATAATCTCTTTAACTTCCCTGAAAATGGCCATGAGTGTATTATAACTCAAGTGATCAACAACTACAATTGAGCCTTTTCTGATATGCTCCTTTATGTTAATAAATATGGCCACACCACTAACAAGATTGGCTTTTGCCTCTTTCTGGTTAAAGATGAGTTTTAATGCTGCCAATGCCTTCATATTGATCATGTCTCTGGCTGCAGTTGGATTTTCAGACATATTTAAAAGTAGTTTCAAAACAAGATTTCTGGTTTTGCAATTTCCTGAGGACAGCAAATGGAAAAGCTCTGAAAAGTAATTGGCAACAATGTAGTGATGGACAAAATCAGTAGTCAGTTGTCCTAGTATCTTTAATCCAGATTGCTGTCCCGGTGAGTTCAAAGGAAATGACATGGTTTCTTTACACATATGCTTAACATGTAATTCAATTTTGCGTTGTCTTTCATCCCCAGAAGGAGGATTCAGAGTAATTACAGTCTTTTTTCTCATTTCAGGGGAAGGAAAACTGAGCAAGCTTTCAATAAGTGTCACTACACCTACTTCGTTAATAAACTCTTGGGCAAATGGGTGAACGTTATGGACACCCATTGCAATCCGTGCTATTTTATGAATAAGAGGATCAGTAGTTGACTTAAGTAAGCTAACAAGTTTTTCAAATTCCTCAGAATCCATATAGCATTCCATTTTGCAAGGACAAGCAAATGGCTTAATCCCATTTACCTCCCTGATCCTGATTTGATGTCTAATCTCATCTATGGTCTGGATGCAGGGGTCAGAATCAAAACGACACTCAGGGATAGCCTGTGAGCATGAGCGAGTGTTCCTAGAAGGGCGGCAAGCTGTTGCCACAGGCAAAGAACAGGCATTTTCTTCAGCGGAGGCCAGAACAATATATGAAGGAGGGCTTGCCTCAGATGGTGCCTGGGATCTAAATCCTAACACAGCTGGAGTTACAGCAGGGGCATTGGGCCAGATAGTTACCTCAGACCAGTCCTTGGGCCTATTTTTTTCATTAATTTCATACACAGGCTGAGGCTTAACTATCCTGCTCACAGGTTTAGGATTAGTGTCAAAACTAGTATCATCTCCTTCCCAAAACCAGTTCCCAATAACATTCTCTTCCTCCTCCTCCTCAGCCCCTGACCTAGGTTTGCAATCGGCTCCAGCCGCAGGCTCCAACTCCTCAGCACAGACCTGGGCACCAATTTCAGGTTTATCATTCTTAGTGCTGGAACTATTACCAGCCTCTTCTCCATTCCAGAACCAGGAATTGATAGTGGCCTCTTCCCCAGCCCAGAACCAGGCATCAGTACCAGTCTCATTTTTACATGTGGAGCTGGTGGACTCATTCCCAGCCTTGGGACTGAAATCTCCCATGGCTTTGCCCAGAGTCTTAGGCTCTGACAGAGCTCCTTCCTTTGTCTCAGCAACAACCTTGTTCTTAGACACTGCCTTCATCTCTGCTACTGCATCTATCTTAGACCCTGTCTTGGCTTTTGCTTTGGCCCTAGTCTTGGATACAGGCCTAACAACACCAGTAGTCTCCCTCTCTGCTCCAGCTTTAGCTTGTATAGCAGCCTTTTTTTCAGTTTTGGCCTGGGCTCTTGTCTTATTCTTAGTCCCAGTCATGGTTGAAGCCCAGTTATGTGGCCCTGTCCAGTCTTGGCCTTGGTTCTCAATGTGTCCTAGGTCGAAGTCTTAACACTTTTTCACTGGGTCAGGGAAAAACTTGGTAGCAAGAATTAGAGTCAACTATCAGTTCTGCAGTCACAAAGTTCTCTTTCCAAACATACAGCCTCTGTCAATGATACAGAGGGCAGAGGCACGCTCGGGCTGGGGGAGAATGATTGTTCCCAAGTGCAGACCTGCTGAAGGTGATGGTCTTCCAACAATCCAAAGCCACCACAGCCACCAGTGGAGATGGACCTGAGGTTGAAGAAAGAAACTGGCTTTGAGTCTTGTCCAACTGTGCTTCTCTATGCAAACAGCCACACAGAAGGACATAGGAGAGTAGAAATGAATTGTGTAGAAGTGGATTAATAAAAAAACTCTGCTACTTAATTTTATACCTTGCACACTGCCACTAATGCTCAACAATGTCCTGCCCAAGCACTGTCATTCTTTTACTCCGCATCAAACAGGAACAAAGATGGCAGGTAAGCTTGCTGAGAGCGAGAAAGGCTAAAGGAGTGCCCAGTCTCTTTGGACCCATGATAGTAGGTCCACCACTAAAATATATACCACTAGACCTCATAGGTGTATTCAGGCAGCACTCACACCAACCTGCACTGATCTAATGCAATTTTTCCTCCTTCCCTGTTTGCAGTGTTGATATGCCCTATAGTTAACTCACGGGCAGGCCTATGGACAAAAATACAGATGGGATTGGAGTTCTGAGTATTTGGTTGACAGACCTACACTCTAATCTCTGCCTTTCCAAATCTAGGGCTTTGGTTATATAACACTTCTGGCCTCCTAGTACTCCTTGTGGCTTATCTTCCCATTTCCTGCCCCAATATCTACCAATTACCTCATAGGCATAATCCTGGCTCACCCCACCCCATCACTTGTACACAAATGTGAGGTCAGAGGTGACTAGAAAGCTGGAAGACAGTGGCGCCAAGATATGATCTGGTCTAACCCACTTGGCAACAGCCTTTCCATAACCCCAATCAACGGGGGTGCTCACACATAAACCTACCTTGAATCCAAATGAATAGTTTTTGTTCTCTTTCTTAATTAACTTCCAAGTGAACAGCTACATACAGATCTCTACTGGAACCTAGAAAGGAACAGACCTAAGGATAGAAAGGAAGGCAGAGGAAAGAAAACAGAAGAGACTAAGATGACCTAATGCCCATAACAAGGGTTATAACATATGCTTTTGAATATTCAAGGCTATGTTAAATGTCTCCCACCTGTCTGCTCTTCCTCAATGATTCCCTAATCACCCCAAGACCTGCAGCCTGATTACACCTCCTGCCAACTTTGAAGTCAGTCATTTTCCCAATAGAAGTTACAGCTCCTTTCCTGAACAAAAAACATGAGGTGCAGAAATAGGTAGTGGAACATAGGCAATTGTACTTACAAGGCAGGCAGGGAACATAATGGAGACTGTTATTTTAATACCATCTGTGCATGTCCCTCCCCTTCCCCATGCATACTTAGATCCTACTTTATTCACCACCTATGTCAGCCTGCTCATACAGCACGGGTTCTCAGGAGATGCTATCCTTCCCACCAAAGAAGAGTCACGCCCTACAAAAAGAAGGCGGAGCAATTAGCAAAAAATAACCCCAAGAGACTATGTTAACAATGGTAGAAAAATATCAGGTTAATGGACAGATTCCCAGAATTCGGATTCTAACACCTCCTTTTTGAGAATCAGAAACTAAGTAAATAAAGTCTCCCAACTCTCATAGCTCCTCAGATATCCACCATCAGAAATGCCATGAATTCTTCTGTGGGACTATTTCTGTACCAAAATGATAGAGTCTGTGAGGAGTGGCTGGAGATGGAGTTTTGGTTTCCAGAACCATAAATTGAAGAAGCAGATTGACTTCAAATGTTCTAAATTGACCCTTCAAAAAGATTTCCCCTCTACTCGGAACCCACATTCTCACACATCATTACATTACTTAAAGTGGATCAGCATGTTGAGAAAACAGATCCTGAACAAGAAAGGTGGAAAAATACTATCGTGTTATTTACATGGACCACTGTTGTGAAATTCGACCAAGTCCACACCCTATTTGCTTGCACAAAACTGGATGTGGGGATCTAAATATGTAAGGCAATAAAACAGTGCGGTATCAAAAGGCAGTTAAACATTTCATTTTAGTGTCTTCATAATTCACCCACTCAAAGTTCCACTTTTGGAGAACCCAACAGACCTACCACGCAGGCAGGAGACTTTGACAACCACCTGGAGCCTGTGGGAAGGGACACAGGGTCCCACAGGCCCCTTTCCGGAATCAGGGCCCCAAGTAGCGAACGCGGCCCACCTCTCGTGGGCTGGGCACAGAGCTGGGACGCCGGCCCCCACCGGCCTTCCCGGGCGCCCCCGACAATGGCTCCCGCTCCGCCATTTCTCCCGCAGGAGCTCCCCCACAGCCCTTTCCGGGCACAGACAACGTAGAGGGCGGGGCGCCTGCGCCTGCAAAGCTGGCTGGGAAGCGGTCAGCGCGGTTCTCCTCCAGACGATCTGACGGTGCCTCTCAAGCCAGCCCCTCAGCCCTTGGCCTGGCCTGGCCCGGCCTGCACCGGTCACCGCCTCCCCATCGCCAGGGGTCTCGGGCACTGCGCACCTCTCTCCGGCGCCCGACTCCGACCGGATCGTCTCCTCCTTGCCAGGCTGTCAGGGTCGGCGGGGCAGGCTGCCAGCCGGTCCACCCTGGCGGACCACCCCAACCTCACGCACCTCCACTTGCCTTCAGAGGCCCAGGGCCCAGGTCGTCGACCTCCCCCTCCTCTCCTCAGCTCTCCTCTGGCGGCTCCTCACTTGGATTCTCACCGCTTTCCCCGCGATCCGAATGGCAAAGACGCGTCCCGCCCCCGACGCCTCTGCACCAAACTGGGCAGGGGCTGCGCAGGATGCTGCAAGCACCGCTCTCCGCGAGGGTGTCGGGAAGTGGGGCGGAGGGATACGGCGCGAAAGTGCTCGGCGCCCCTTCCCAGGCCCACCTTAGTTCCGACCCAGAGGTGGGCGGGGCCATGACGAGCCCCAGCCTGGGCCTGCGGGTTGGCAACAGGCTGCCTCAGGAGGACCCCGCGGACCCTAACGTGGCGACCACCACCACATTTCTGGCGTTGCTATAATATATGGGACCGGCGGGCGGCTGGGGGCCCGGGCAGAGGACAGGATCAGGAGGTTGGGAAGAACAGTGCTGGAGAGAGCAGCGGATGGATACCAAACCGCCCCTTGGTGTGTCTGCACCCCCACCCCAACGACCCAACCAGGGACTGCTGGGTGTCTGCCCCCTCCCTCTCCCCAGCCCTCTCACCCTCCTTCCTGGATGCTAATGGGAGAGGGGGTGTCAGCACTGCAGTCTGGGAGGGGTGAGGCGATTTCAGGCCAGACAGGCTTGGGCCTCTAGGGTGGTCCTCTTGTGTGCTTCTTTCCCAGCTTCATGGAGCCACGCAGGGTAGGAAGGTACACCTGCTCTTAAGTGAATTTTGGGGCAGGGGGCTCCCATCAAGGCCTCACCACTGCCCCTCTTCTAACAGAAGGTAGACCTAGACCTCTAACCCTAGGAAACCAACCACTGGTCTGTACCAGACTCATTTCTTTCTGCCACGCCGCTTTTTCTCATTTCAAATGGTGGCTCACATTGGCATTGTGCCGTCCCCACAGTTGCCCCCAAAAGAGGGCCTTTCCCTGTCAGGACCCGCAGGAGCTCATAACAGTCCTCTCTCTTTGATGGCACCAGGTAGGGATGGTCTTGGCGCCTCTCCACTGTTCTGTGAGGAGAGGGGCCCACTATTCGCGCACTTCCTCAAGGCAGATGCCAGATCCCAGCTGCACTCCTCAATTCCTCCTTTTCTCCCAGCCTTGCACCCTGCCTAATGCATGCATGTGCTTTTTTCTTCTGAATAT
>NW_026652282.1:85066276-85096059 GCF_009828535.3 Hylobates moloch | reverse complement strand
CCCAAAGGGCTGGGATTACAGGTGTGAGCCACTGTGCCCAGCCAATTTTAATTTTTATCTTGAAAACATTTTATAAAAAGCTAGTCTTTCTGATAGCTCATTCATTTACAACTTTTCTAAATGATATTATCTCTAACCGTTTTTTAACACTTATAGTTTATTCATTTATATAATTGTGTCCTTTCCGGCATGCTCATCTATAACTCAAGGCACAAGATGTAAGCATATTAATTTTTAAATTTGTCTTATTAATGTTTGTATCTCCCCAACGCCTGTCTCTAAGCATTTTTTAACATGGTATATATTTTATTCCAGACTGTGTTTAGAAATTCATATTGAAATTGCATAGGAATTGTGTACATTTACAGATGTTTTAAAAATGGAATCTAATTTTCCATACATGATGTCACATTCTGTGTTTCACCAAATATAAAATAATTAATGTCCTTTTGTGTCAATAAACCTATCCATACATAATCATTTCAATGGCTGCATGGTATTTCCTTAACACTTTCCTTTGTCTAGGAATATAAAGGAAATCATATACCCCACTCCATTTAATTGTGCTATCCTACTCTTTCAGCCTTTAGGTGGCATTGAAGTAACACCTGTACTTTGAATCGTTAAATATGCAGATTTGGCTTATTCTGTTCCCCAAATCGGCCTCTTCCCAACTTTCTAACTGCATTTCTCATCAAACTCCTTTTACTTGTTTCAGGCAGACTGGGTTCATCCATGCTACCAGAACAGATTATTCAATTACACACTTTTCTTCAAACCACCACTACCCACTTCCAAGAGCAACCTAATGATTTGTCTTATCCTACCCTTAGGCAAGTCCCAGGGCTAAGATGGTAATTTAAATGGGTCCTATAAGAAGTATTAATTTTAGGTTGCTTGTTGGGAAGGCTCATAATTGGACAAACAGGCGGGCATGTTGTCTTGCTCTCCTATCCTGACCAATTTGTTCTGTCCTGACCAATTTAAGTGGGTCCCTCTTCTCGGAAGCATTCCTCAAGTATCAGAGCCCACAATAATCTCTCCCTTCTTAACTCAAGAACAGAATTTTCTAATGAGCGCATGTTTGTCAGACTAATAATTCCTATGTTTGTAAGTGCACACGATTTATCTGTACATGGTTCTTAAACTGAAGAAGGGTCACTTATGCCAATTTTAACATAGAACTTTATTGAAAACACAGACTCAAATAGAGAACCATATATTTAAACAACGAATAGCAGGGTAGTTTACTTAGGTGATACAGTTCATTGAAAGCTTCATACTGAAAAATATTGCAATCTGGACAGCAAGACAAATATCAACAAATGTGTTTTCAGTTTTGATATTCATTTGGCATCCACAAAATGATCCAGCTCAAAACAAGAGTTTGACAAAGTTAACATCAGCATTAAAAAATGTAAGTTACAACAAAAAAACAGACTGTGAACACCAAAGCACTACTCAGGGCTCTTTGGGAACATAAGGCTGATCATCGGCAGGTGGTTAATCATATTAACTTTGCTGTCCCACCTCAGAATCATTTTGATTGTCTATTTGGGCTTGTAGTTGCTTAGCTAACTCCTCAAATTCACGAAATGCAGAAATAAGCGGCTCAAGACTGAAATCATCATCAATTAAGGACATCTTTCCACTTTTTATAATGTTACTGATATTCTGAAACATTTTAATAACAATTTGAATATTATCATTTGTCTCTTCTATGTTAAAGAGACCCACAAATATTGAAAGAGCTTTGGCACTGAATAGTTTTTTTGCCACAGCAGGATTTTCAGACAAATTCAATAGCATTTTCAGAACGTGAAACTTTGTTCTCGCATTGGCTGTGGTTAACAAGGAGAGAAACCCAGACATATAGTTGGCAATCAGTGTGTGATAGTCAATAGTCATAGTGAGGTGTCTAAGCATCCTTATTCCAGTCAGCTGCTCAAGGGAATCCACACTATGTGCAAGGGTTTCCTCACACACTTGACATATGAATGTCTCAATCATGTTTAGATTTGGGTAAGGTGGAGCCATGTGAATCATATTTTCCAAAAAACTTGTCCTAACTCTAGAGGATGGATAATTAAGCAAGGTTTCAATAAGTGAGACAACACCTGAATCTCGAATGAAATCTCGGGTAAATTGAGAAGCACTTCTCATACCCATTGCAATTTTAGATATTTCATGAATAAATGGATCCCGAATTTTGTCCATTAATAAAAGGAGTTCTTCAAACTCTTCAGAACCAATTTTCAGCTCACATTGTATGCAGCTGCAGGACCAACTCTCAGACTCTGCACTCTCCCTGGCCCTAAGATGCTCTCGAATTTCCTGGACTGACCGGTAGGAAGGATCATACTGAAATGTGAACTCAGGACTAGGCTGATCAGGCTGAAGCAAAGATTCCTGCTCTTCTCCTTCCGGGCTAAGTTCCAGGTTCTTGGGCTTTGCCTCAAGCATTTCAGAAGCCTCTTGGGGAATTCTAAAGGGGCTTGTGGATCGGAAGCCAACCCCATGAAAAAGACCAGGTTTGAATTCAACAGTGACCTCGTCCCAGGTTTGGGGCCTGGAGGATGCATTAAGCTCCTCAGCTGCATCTCTAAACCTATCAGTGACCTTGTACACAGGACAGGGATTTAGGTCAAAGCAGACCTCATCTCTGTCCCAGAACCAGGACCCAAATATGGCCTCTTCTTCAGACTCCGGCTTGGCCTCTTCTCTGGCCACAGCCCCCAAACTGGACTTTTCCTCAGCCCAGTACGCGGATCCGCCAATGGCCCCCTCCTCAGTTCCTGGCTCAGATTCACAGATTGCTGAAGCTCCACCCTCCAAACTGGCCTCTTTTTCTGCCCAGAACCAGGACCCAATAATGACTTCCTCCTCAAACCTGGGTTCTTGTTTGACCCTATCACTGTCAACATCTTTCTGGGCCCTGGGTTTCAAGGAGGTATTAGGATCTTCTTTGTCTCTGCACCTGAATCTACTATTGGCCTCTTCTCCAGGCAAAACCCAGGACTGCTTATAGAACTCATCTTCAGACTCGGATTCAAAACAATCTTCTCTATTTGTCCTGAGCTTAGACCTGATATTTGCCTCCTCCCTGACTCTGGGCCTAAACAAGTTATTGGTATTTTCTCCAGCCCAGAAGGAGAATGGGTTGCCGGCCTCATCCTCAGATCCAGACCAAGAATCAACACAGGCTTCTTGCTTGGATCTGGGCCTGGACCTGGGATTAGTCTGATGTTTAGCCCTGTGCCTGGACCTGGTATTGGACTCTTCCCTGGGCCATGATCTGACACTTGTCTCTTCTCCAGCCCAGAAAGAAGATGCTGTAGAGGTCTCATCTGCTGACCAGAACCCAGACTCATTAGAGGCCTCCTCTCTGGCCCTGGGCCTGGAATAGCACCAAGACCCCATATTAGTCTCCTCCCCTGGTCCAAACCAGGGCTGGATTCCTTTCTGACCCTGGGTGCCAGGAAAGGTTTCAGCATCCCGATCGACTAGTTCTCTATCCATAGACAGGCCCTTAGATTTAGTAACTGATCCAGACTCAGCAGTGGCCAGTGGCCAGGCAATGGCATTAGTCTGGGACACTCCTTCTGCCTGTGACACTGCTTCAGTCCCAAATTCACTCTGGGCCCACACCTGGGCTTCATCCTTGGGCCTTGCTCCAGGGATTGCCTTGGCATCAGTTTTAGAACGAGCACCACCTACTGCCCTGGCATCGGTTTTGGGCCTGGCCCCTGCCATTCCTTGAGCCTCCGTTTTGGGTCTTGCACCACCCATTGCTTGGGCCTCAGTTTTGGGCCTTGCCACAGGAACAGACTTGGTCTCAGTTTTGGGCCTTGCCCCAGTAGTTGCCTGGGTCCTAACCTTGGGTCTGACCACCAGAGGGACATCATTTTCTCTCTCAGCCCCAGCGATAACCTCTTCCCCAGCCTTCTTTTCAGGCTTGGCCTGGGCACTAGGCTCAATCTCTGCCCCAGTCATGGTACAAGTTACAAAGAAAGTCAGGTAATATACTCCGCCCCCAGTCTAAACCCCAACCACAGATCCGTCACAAGTTTGTTTCTTCACACTCTGATCTTTAGGTGATTAAGGATATAAGCTTGGAAATAAGAGTTAGAATCAATATCCAGTCCAGTAGTCACTCAGCCTCCTTCCCAAACACAGTCTCAGTCAATAATTCAATAATACAGATAGAGTGTAGAACAGGCACAACCAAGCTAAAGGAAGACAGATATTTCCTGGATTGGTGCAGACCCGTTGAGGGTGGTTGTCAGCAGCAACTCCACCACCAGCAGAGCAGCCACTGGAGGTGGATCTAGGGAGAGAGAATGAAATGAGGCTTGGAGTCTCTTCCAATTGTACGAGACGTATGCAGTGCGACTGACGTTGAATGCTAGGTGGGACAGCTGGGCTTTGAGAAAGTCCCTCTGGACCGGCTGCCTCCTACAAAACAGGTCCAATAATGGTGGGAAAGTGTGTCAGCAATGGGAGGGGCCAAGAAGCCCCCAGATTGGACCCTAATCACTCCAGGACCCATGCTGGTCTCCACTACCCCACCCAAAAGTATACCCACTCTCATACCAACCTTCACTGATGTGGTGCAGTTTCCCCCTCTTTCTCTTGTTCAAGTGGTGTCAGGCCCCACAGCTACAGAAGGGGGTCCTACAGACAAGTAAATATACAGGAGAGAATGGAGTGTGAGTGCTTCGTAAGGTAGGCGGGCACTCTGGCCCCTGTGACAAATATCTGTCTTCCCATTCAAGGGTTCAATGTATCTACGGCTTCCTGTGTCCTAGTCCCTGCTCTCAGGTCTTTTCTGAGTCACAACCCAACCTACACCTATCTCGTGTCTCCTGCAAGAAATAAAAAGGATGCTGGCACTGTGCAAATCCGGCAGAATAGAAGTGGGTCTGCCACTTCTACTACAGGTGGAAGTGGATCTGCCACCTGCCATGCTCTCTCTCTCCAACTGTCCCCTGCATTGTCCTCTCCCCCTTCTCATCAACCTCCAGAGCTGTGAGCCAGTCTCCTCCTCCTTGCCTTTCTTGCGGAACTGGCTAGCCTTAAAGTAGGCCTATGGACAAACACATGAAAAAGTAAGACAGTCAGGATATGAGTGGTGGCAGAAGAGCACTTCGTAGACAGACCAACGCCAAGGATAAGAGTCCCCATATTATTGGTATCTGTCTTTCAACATTCGGGGTTTTGCTGGTAGAATATTCTCCTTTTATTTGGGCCCTGCTTCAAGGTTCCAGAGATAACAACTCCTTCTCTTGACGTCATACTCTTCCCATTACTCCCTTCTCCAATTCTGAGGATTCACCACTAGGTGCGCCACATCCCCTTGCTCTGCGCAGCATAAAATGGGGGAAGGGCGCCGCATATTCTAGAAAACAGGTTGTGAATTGGTACTTGTCAGTATATCTCCCTCATCACCCCCACCTCCAAAGCCCACCCTTTCATGCCCCCAGTTTAGGACGGTGGGGGAGGCAGGTGGGGATGGAAGGTGGGGGAAGCGCCATTAGAGAGGGGAAGATTAGGAGGTGCTCCTGGATGCCTGACCTACTCTGGTCACAGTCCCCTACCCCGATTCGGGTCCCCAATCAGTGTTTAGCGCCCAACCCCCATCCCCACACACCTCCAGAAATCCAGGCAATATTCGTGCTCCTTTATTTCAAGCCTCTCCTCTACAGATGCTCGCTGTGTCCTGTCAGAATACGCCAGACCTACCGCACAGACAGAAGACTTTGACATCAACCTGGAGCCTGTGGGAAGGGAAGGCACCGAGGACATGCGGCCCCACAGGCCCCTTTCGGGAATCGGGACCCGGAGTAGCAAACGCGGCTCACCTCCCGCGGACTGGGTACAGAGCCGGGACGCCGACCCCCGCCGGCCTCCCCGGGCGCCCCCCAGCTGCCTCCCCAGGCGCCCCCCACAACAGCTCCCGCTCCGCCATTTCTCCCGCAGGAGCCTCCCCCACAGCCCTCTCCGGGCACAGACACCGTCGAGGGCGGGGCGCGGGCGCCTGCAAAGCTGGCTGGGAAGCGGTCAGCGCGGTTCTCCTCCAAACGATCTGACGGTGCCTCCCGAGCCAGCCCCTCAGCCCTTGGCCCGGCCCGCTCCGGTCACCGCCTCCCCATCGCCAGGGGTCTCGGGCACTGCGCACCTCTCTCAAGCGCCTGGCTCCGACCGGATCGTCTCCTCGTTGCCAGGCTGTCAGGGTCCGCGGGGCAGGCTGCCTGCTGGTCCATCCTGCCGGACCATCCCCGCAACCCGGACCCCCACCTCATGCACCCGCACTTGCCTTCAGAGGCCCAGGGCCCAGGTCGTCGGCCTCCCCCTCCTCTCCTCAGCTCTCCTCTGGCTCACTTGGAGCCACTGCTTTCCCCGCGATCCGAATGGCAAAGACGCGTCCCGCCCCCCACGCCTCTGCACCAAAGTAGGCAGGGGCTGCGCAGGATGCGGCAAGAACCGCTCGCCGCTAGGGTGTCGGGAAGGGGGGCGGAGGGATACGGCGCGAAAGTGCTCGACGCCCCCCGCCCAGGCCCACCGTAGTTCCGACCCCGAGGTGGGCGGGGCCAGGATGAGCCCCAGCCTGGGCATGGGGGTTGGCACCAGGCTGCCTCAGGAGGCCCCCGCGGACCCTAACGTGGCGACCACTACCATATTTCTGTCGCTGCTGTAATATATGGGACCGGCGGGCGGCTGGGGGCCAGGGCAGGGGACAGGATCGCGAGGTCGGGAAGAGCCGCGCTGGAGGGAACAGCGGATGGATACCAAACCGCCCCGTGACGTGTCTGCAGCCCCCGCCCCAACCGCCCCCCTCACAGGGACTGCTGGGTGTCTGCCCTCTCCCTCTCCCCAGTCCCCTTACCATCCTTTGTGGACGCTGATGGGAAAGGGGGTGTCGGCACTGCAGTGTGGGAGGGGAGAGGCGATTTCAGGCCAGACAGGCCCGGGGCTCTAGGGTGGTCGTCTTGTGCGTTTCTTTCCCAGCTTCGTGGAGCCACGCAGGGGAGGAAGGTACACCGGCTCTTAAGTTAACTCCGGGGGGCTCCCATCAAGGCCTCACCACTGCCCCTCTTCTAGACCTCTAACCTTAGGAAACCAACCACTGGTCTGCACCAGACTCATTTCTTTCTGCCACACTACTCTTTCTCATTACAAATGGTGGCTCACGTTGGCATTGCACCATCCCCACACTTGCCCCCAAAAGAGGACCTTTCCCTGTCAGGACCCGCAGGAGGTCATAACAGTCCTCCCTCTTTGATGCCACCAGGTAGGGATGGTCCTGGCTCCTCTTCGATTCCCTGTCAAGTCTTCTCTTGCCATGACATTTGGCAGTGTGGAAATGTGGCTGGTATTCGAACCAGCTTGGATCTCAGCCACCTGCCACAACTACCTGCTGTGTCAGCAGTCATTCTCAGGAGAGGATCCCACCGTGCACCCCCCTCCCCGAGACAAAACAACCTGGCTCCTTTTGAATCCTTTGGCCCCCACATCCGTCCTCTACTCTTGAGCCCCTCCTTTCCCTGCTTCCTGCATGGAACAGACAGAGCAATGTGGTTAAACACAAAGTTGATGTTGTTACTGTTGTCCATTTGAAAACTCATTTAGGCGTTACCCTCATTGTGTTTGGCAGGTTAACGGTCCCCTAAAGATGTCCATGTCCTATTCTCCAGAACATGTACCATTTTATACTTCCTGACAAAGGATCATTAAGATTGCTAATCAGCTGAATTTAATTTAAGATTATGCTGGATTATCTTGGCCAATGTAATTGCAAGGGTACTTTAGATGTCGAAGAGGGAGGCAGGGACTCTATCAGATTGAAGCATCATGAGAAAGTCTACATTGGCCATTGTTGGCTTTGAAGATGGAAGGAAGCCAAGATCCAAGAAATACAGGCTGTCTCCAGAACCTGGAAAAGACAAAGAAACAGATTCTTCCCTAGAAATGACAGAGGGATAGCTCCTCTGGCAACATCTTGATTTTAGTGTAATGAAACCCTTTGCAGATTTCTGGCCTCCAGGACTATAAGATAATAATACATTTGTGTTATTTTAAGCTCTTCTATGTGTGGTAATTGGTTAAAGCAGCAGTATGAACCTAATACACTCACCATCCTGATGAAGTCTATTCCCCTTGACTTTCTTTACCCGTGGATCAGTCTCTGGGGAAGATCTATTTTGGAGCTCATGCCTCACCACTACAAACATCAATTGCCTCTTCTTTGCTTCCTAAAGGAGAGTGATTTTTTTTTTATGTCCCTTATAGGTAATCTTGGAGAAAGTTCCTTTTTGCTGAAACCACTGATATTTCCCAGGTACAAAAGGGAACCCTATTCTTTTGTTGTTGTTGCTGTTGTTGTTTTTGAGAGGGAGTATCGGTGTTGTCGCCCAGGCTGGCTGGAGTGCAATGGTGCCATCTTGGCTCACTGCAACCTCCGCCTCCTGGGTTCAAGTGATTCTCCTGCCTCAGCCTCCCGAGTAGCTGGGATTACAGGTATGCGCCACGACACCTGGCTTATTTTTTGTATTTTTAGTAGAGATGGGGTTTCTCTATGTTGGTCAGGCTTGTCTCGAACTCCTGACCTCAGGTGATCTGCCTGCCTCGGCCTCCCAAAGTGCTGGGATTACAGGCATGAGCCACCATGCCTGGCCAGGAGCCCTATTCTTATGATGAAATTTCATATATTTCCATATAGCTTTTGTTACCAGATATTTACTATAACTGTACAATATTTTGCTGATATGAAGAAAACATGTGAGGATGATTCTGTACCACATCTGGAGATGAATGTTATGTATTAGAGGAAGACCATGTTAACTCTGCTTTTTTCATGGCCTTAACTGAATGGTGGATTTTCTCTGTTCCACAGCATACTCTCATGAATGAATTCCAGGCTTGGGAGAACAGAGCCTGGGTCTGCTGGAATTTGTTGGCGCGTGTGCATCTCTTTGCCTTCCTGAGCTGTTCTTCCCCTTTCATAACGTCCCTGATGCCTTTCATTTATTCAACAAATACATATTGAGCTCCTACTTTCTCCTAGGCAGTGGGCATACAGTATAAACCAAAGAGAAATGAATCCCCTTTCTTGTGATGCTTACATTCACCTGTGGTTTCTTGTTCAATTCCCTATTCTGAAAATTTGTAGATGTATCAAAAACTATGCCAGCACAAGTTACTGTGGTAATTCTGGAGGTGCTGGGATCTTGCTCTCAAGATATTTACCTATAGAGGAGTGATTCTACCAAAAGCTGATCGGTTTTACTGTGAGAATTTGAAACATGTGTTGGGCAATTTGTTGTCAATTCATTTAGAAAACAGGGACTATGATAGACATTTACTGAACTGAGAAAGGCCTGTTCTAACCTCTTTGTGTGTAAAGACATTATAGACTATTACCAGAATGTATTATTACTACCTCCTTATACCACATGAGGAAACCAGCTCGGATAGTTTGTCATTTTTAAAGTCGAGAGTAAATAAAAAGTTAAAAGAAGATGCTGACCTATGTCTGTCTGACTGGTATAAGCTATTTATTTCCTCTTAAAATGTGTTCCAGTCTAATAGATTGCAACAGCCATGGTTTTACTCCTCAGTGCCTCCACCAGCACCTGTGTAACCCTGACTTGCTCCTAAAATCTAAATTTCCAAAACAAATAACTCACAAGCATTAAGCCCAGGACATAGAGGCAGCTGTACTGACTCATGATACCCACCCCTCTGTCCCCAACCCCACCCCATCTCCCACATGCATGCTTGTGAACTTGCACACTCGTATATCCCTTGCCTGTGCAGCAGCTTACATTGCTTCCTTTTGTCCCTCTTACTCACTGTGGACAAGGACCTGTTTTAACCCATTTAGCTTAACTTTGGACTTTCTACTGTCATTTTCATTTGCAATTCCCCAGACATGTGATATTTAGTATGTATTCATATGCTCATTTGCCATCTGAATATGTTTTTTGGCCAAGTGTCTGTTCCCATCATTTACCCAATCTTAAAATGAGTTGATTGTTTTCTTATTGTTAAGTTTAAGAATTCTTTGTATATTTTGGATAGCAATCTTTTATCAGATGTCTGTTTTGCAAATAGTTTCTCTGTGGCTTCTCTTTTTTAATCTCTTAACAGTTTATTTTGTAGAGGAGAATAATCTTTAATGAGACCCAACTTATCAATTTGTTCTTTCATGGATCATGCTTTTGTTGTATCTAAAAAGTTGTTGACAAACCCAAAGTTACCTAGATGTTCTATTATGTTATCTTCTAGAAGTTTCATAGTTTTGCCTTTTAAACTTAGATTAGTATCTGTGAAAGGGGTAAGGTCTTTGCCTATTTTTTTTTTTCATGTGAATCTAGCACTATTTGTTGAAACGACTATCTTTTCCCCATTAAATTACCTTTGCTCCTTTGTCAAGGATTAGTTGACCATATTTCTGTGGGTCTACTTCTGGGCTCTGTCTTCTGTTGCCCTGATCTACTTGTCTGTTTTTCACCAATATCAAACCCTCTTAATTACTTGAGCTTTATAGTAGGTCTTAAAGTTGGGTAGTGTCAGTCCTCTGACCTTGTCCTTCTTCTTGAATATTGTGTTGGCTATTCTGTGTCTTTTGCTTCTCCACATAAACTTTATAATCAGTTTGCCAATATCCACCACATAACTTGCAGGGATTTTGATTGGGAGTGCATTGAGTCTATAGATAAGTTGAGATGAACTGACATCTTCATGATATTATGTTATGATCCAAAAAAAAAGAATATTTTTCCGTTTATTTAGATCTTGTTTCTTTCATCAATGTTTTGTAGTTTCCTCAGAGAGAACTTGTAGTTATTTTTGTATATCTATACCTAAGTATTTCATTTTTGGTGTCAATATAAAGGGTATTGTATTTTTTATTTCAAATTACAATTTTTCATTCCTGGGATATAAGAAAAAATTGACTTTTACATCTTAACCTTCTATTTTGCAACATTGCCATAAATGTTTGTTAGTTACTGGGTCTTTTGTCGTTGTTGAGTCTTTGGAATTTTCTTTTTTATTATCAAAATCAAGAAATGTATTCTCTATCCAATTGATACAACTTATTTTATTTTATTTTATTTTAATTTGGAGATAGAGTCCCTCTCTCTAGCCCAGGCTGGAGTGCAGTGGCATGATCTCAGCTCACTGCAACCTCCACCTCCTGGGTTCAAGCAATTCTCCTGCCTCAGCCTCCCGAGTAGCTGGAAATAAAGATGCACGCTATGCCTGGCTACTTTGTGTATATTTAGTAGAGACTGGGTTTCACCATATTGGCCAGGCTGGTCTCGAACTTTTGACCTCAAGTGATCCGCCCGCCTCGGCCTCCCAAGCTGCTGGCATTACAGGCGTGAGCCACTGTGCCTGGCCCGATACAATTTATTACTACACTATTATCTAAATTATAAACTGTTCATACTCTGTCAATTGGTTCCAAAAGTTCCTTCATAGTCATTTTCTTTCCTTGCCCAGAATCAAATATGTGTGTACACACTGAATGTGGTGTGTCTCTTTGGTTTACTTTAATTTGAAATAGTTTTTCAGCCTTTCTTTGCTGATTTTCCCCCAAGTTCTAGTTTATTTTATGTACACTCTCTTAGAAACCTTTGCCTACAGTCCCAGCCATGAAGAAATTCTTTTTTTTTCTATAAACTTTGTGGCTTAACTTCTATAGTTAAATCTATGATCTGTCTCAAATTTATTTTTTGTGTGTTGTATGAGGCAGGAGTCAAGGTTCATTTTCTTCCATATATATATCCAGTAGTCCAAGCATCATTTGTTAAAAAGACTTTCCCCAGTTGGATTGCTTGGTTACTTTGTAGAAAAATCTAAAAATTTTATAAGTGTGGGCCAATTCCTAGGCTATTCCATTGATCTATTTATTGACCCTTATGCCAGTGCCAAACATTCTTAATTTTTGTAGCTTCTTGGCAAGTATTGGAGTCAGGTAAATACATCCTCCAACAGTGTTCTTCCTTTTCAATATTTATTGAGGAAGTTCCCTTCTTTTCTTTTTCTTCCTCCTTAGTTTTCTGACTTTTTTTTCCATAATGGATGGGTGCTGAAATTTGTCAAAATTTTTTGCATCTATTGAAATGATCATATCAGTGTTCTTCTTCATTCTGGTAATTACCTTGATTTTCAAATGTTAAGCTAACCCATAATTTTGGGACAAATCCCACTGTTCATAATATATATTTTTATATTTTATTGTATGTTTTTGGATTCAAGTGTTTGATAGTCACTTGATGGCTATTGTGGGCAGTGGGACAATTCTGGACACCAGAAATATAGAATATTTTCATCATGATAGAAAGTTCTATTGGACGTCTCTACAGTGATCTATTTCTAAATAATTTCGTATTATTCCTTCACATGTAAAATCCTTCATGAGTCATCAATATCTATAGGATATATGCGTTCTTGTCCAGCCTCAGTATACCCCTTGATCTCATTTTCTTATTATGTTCCCACACCTTCCTTCTTCTCTTGTCAATTTAGTTGCAGAATGCTTATGGTTTCATTGTGCTAGCTTTCATGTTAATCCTTAATGTGTTAATCCTTTCTAGAATGCTGTAACACTTCACACTTTTATTGTACACACAGTATTTTGGTCTAGTCCTTTTTGGTTGTCATCAAGTCCTTTTTTTCTCTTACTATTGGGTAAGGAGTTAGCCAAAGTCTTGTTATAAAAAATGCACACACCATTTTCTAAACAAAAGGCTTTCTGTGCGAGTGTAGTTTGACAATATAGAGTACAGTGAAGTTTTAGGCATAAACACATCAAAGCCTTCAGCAAGTTGAACTTTTGGATCTGAGATAAATAATTCAAGAACAATGCTAAATCCTAGAATGTGGTTCTCCTTAGTGAAGGTGTGCTTGGCTGCTTGGAGAACAAACTGTTCAGAGGCCCCTCCTGACTTCTTCTCTATTTAAAACTCATAAGCTTCTGTTTCACAATGAGAGGTTCAATGGTCTTTGGGGGCACTTTTTTCTTTTTATTTCTCATGCGTGAAATACTAGTTTGCTGAGAGCATATAAGGGCAATTTTGAAGGATTTTCTACGTAGACAATAATGTCATTTGTGGGCCGGTTGCAGTGGCTCACGCCTGTAATCCCAGCACTTTGGGAGGTGGGAGGATCACTTGAGGCCAAGAAGTTCGAGACCAGCCTGGCCAATATGGTGAAACACCATCTCTACTAAAAATACAGAGCTAGACTCCATCTCAAAATAATAATAATAATGTCATTTGTGAACAAAGATAAGTTTATTTCTTCCTTCCACATCTGTGTACCTTTTATTTGAGTTTATTGTTTTACTGCATTAGCTAGGACTTCCAGTACAATGTTGAATAGGATTAGTGAGAAGGGACATCCTTGGATTGTTCCTGATCTTTGCAGGGAAGCATCTAGTTTCTTACCCTTATGATGTTAGCTGTAGATTTTTTGTAGATGTTCTTTATTAAGTATAAAGAGTTCTCTATATTTTAGTCAGTTCAGGTTGCTATAACAAAATGCCATATACTGAGTGGCTTAAATAATAGACATTCATTTCTCACAGCTGTGAAGGCTAGGAAGTCTAAGATCAAGGTGCCAGCAGATTTGGTTCCTGGTGAGGTCTCACTTCCTAGCTTGTTTTCCTAGCTTTCGTTTTCATTGAGTTTTTCCATTGATTTCCTATTCATTCATTCATTCACCTTCTCATTGTGTTCTCACATGGTTATTCCTCAGTGTGTGCATGTAGGGGGAGAGAGGGAGAGATCAAGCTCTCTGGTGTCTCTTTTTATAAGGGCACTGATCCCATTTTGAGAGTTCCATCTTCATCAGCTAATCTAAACCTGATGAACTGCAAAAGGTCCCACCTCCATATGCCATCACATTGGGTGTTGGAACTTCAGTATACACATTTGGCGTGGGACATACACATTCAGCCCATAACACCTGTATCCCTAGTTTTCTGAGAGTTTCTCTTTTTAAAATCATGAATGGGTGTTAGATTTTGCCAAATATCTTTGCTGCTCTATTGATGTAATCCTATCATTTTTCCTCTTTAGCCTTTTGATGTGATGGATTATACTAATTGATTTTTGAATGTTGAAACATTCTTGCATACCTGGAATAAATTCTACTAGGTTGTGGCATATAATTCTTTTTATACATTGCTGGATTTGATGGGCTAATATTTGTTGAGGATTTTTACATTTATGTGTGTAAGGGATATTGGTCTGTTTTACTTTCTTGTAACTTTTTTTTACCTGGTCTTGGTATTAAGGTAATGCTGACCTCATAGCATTTTTTAAGAAAGTATTCCCTTGGGTTCTATTTTCTGTGAAAGATTGTATGGAATTGTTACAATTTCCTCTTGTTTGGTAGAATTCACCAGTGAACCCATCTGGGCCTGGTGCTTTCTCATTTGGAAGTGTATTATGCATTGATTCCGTTTCTTTTTTTTTTTTAATTAAATTTTAAGTTCCAGGGTAAATGTGCAGGATGTGCAGGTTTGTTACATAGGTAAACTTGTGCCATGGTGGTTTGCCGCACCTATCAACCCATCACCTAGGTATTAAACCCCACATGCATTAGCTATTTATCCTGATGCTCTCCCTCCCCCTACCCCCTTCAACAAGCCCCACTGTGTGTTGTTCTCCTTCCTGTGTCGATGTGTTCTCATTGTTCAGCTCCCACTTACAAGTGAGAACATGCGGTGTTTGGTTTTCTGTTCCTGTGTTAGTTTGCTGAGGATAATGGCTTCCAGCTCCATCCATGTCCCTGCAAAGGACATGATGTAATTCCCTTTTATGGCTGCATAGTATTCCATGGTGTATATGTACCATATTTTCTTTATCCAGTCTATCACTGATGGGCTTTTGGGTTGATTCCATGTCTTTGCTATGATACAATTTCTTTAATGGTTATAGGCTTAGGCAGATTATCTATTTCTCCCTGGGTTTGTTTTGATAGATTGTGTTTTTCAAGGAATAGTTCCATTCCAGCTAGGCTATCAAAGTTTTGGACAAAGTTGTTCATAATATTCTTTTATTATCTTTTTAATGTCAACAGGAGAGTAGTGATAGGTCTTCCTTTATTTCTGATATTAACAATTTGTGCCTTGTCTCTTTTTCTCTTAGTCTGGCTAGAGACTTATAAATGTTTTTAATCTTTTCAAAGAATCAGCTTTTGTTTTCATTGAGTTTTCCCACTGATTTCCTATTTTCAGTATCATTGATTTCTGCCTAGATTTTATCTTTTATTTTGATTACTTTGAATTTAATTTCCTCTTCTTTGTATAGTTTCCTAAGATAGAAGCTTAGATTACTGATTATAGAGCTTTCTTTTTTTCTAATATATTCATTAAATGCTACAAAATTCTTTTTATGCACTGTTTTGCTACATCCCACAACTTTGATAAGTTGTATTTTCGTAATTTTTTTTAGGTTATTTAAAAATTTCCCTTGAGAGAAGTACTTTTATAACAGAGTATTTCTAATTCATCCCTCCAATCCTTTATACCATTGTTGTCATTTATTACACTAATCTATAAGTTGTAATGATCACATACATTGTTGTTAACATTATTATTTTGGACAAACCGTTTTCTGTTAAATCAATTAATAAGAAAAAGACAAGATTTAATTTTACCCTCATTTATTCCTTGTCTAACACGCTTCCTTTCTTTATGTAAATCTGAGTTTCTGACCTGCATAATTTTCCTTCTGTCTGAAGATTGTCTATTGATATCTTTACAAGCCAGGTCTATCGGGAACAAATTTTCTCAATTTTTATTTGTCTGAGAATATCCAGAATGTCTTCTTTAGATTAGAAGGGTTATTTCATAGAATTCTATGTTGGTGTTCTTTTCCTTCAACACTTTAAATATGTTACTCCACTCTCTTCTTGTGTCTACGGTTTCTGAAAAAAATCTGAATGCAATTCTTATCCCTGCTTCTTTGTAGGTAAGTATTTTCTCTGGCTTTTAAAATATTTTCCCGTTGTCTTTGATTTTCTGCAGGTTGAATATAATATAACTAGTGTAGATGTTCTGATTTTTATCCTGCTCCATGTTCTCTGAGTTTCCTAGATCTGTGGATTGGTACATGTAATTCTGAAAAATTCTCAGCCATTATGACATCAAATATCTCTGTTCCTTTCTCTCTTTTCTTTCTGTTATTCCTATTACATGTAAGTTACATGTTTTGTAATTGTCCCACAGTTCTCCTGTTTTATCTCTTTGCATTCTGTTTTGGAAATTTTTGGAAGTTTTGGAAGTTTCAATTGGCATTTCTTCAAGCTCACTGATTCTACTTCCGGCCATGTCCAGGTTATTGAGGAATCCATGAAAGGTACTCTTCATTTCTGTTTCTTTATTTCTGGCAGTTTCCTTTTGTTTCTTTCTTAGACTTTCAATTTCTGTGCTTACAGTAACCATCTGTTCTTGCATGTTGTCTGCATTTTCCATTAGGGCACTTAGCATATTAATCATAGTTGTTTTAAATTCCTAGTCAGATAATTCCAAAGTCTCTGCCATATCCCAAACTAATTCTGATGCTTACTCTAGGTCTTGATTCCTTGGTATTTTTCTATTATACTTGCATTTTATTCTTGAAAGATCAATATGATGTACTGGGTAAAAGAAAATGAGGTAAGTAGGCCTTTAGTCTGGCTAGTAGTTAGGCTGTGTTTATTGTTTGCTATAGCTTAATTTTATTCTGATGTCCTTGCTTTAGTCTCCCCTGCTGTCTTTGGGTTTCCCTAGAGACTTCTTAAATATGGTCTGATATGTAGAGTTTTGTGTGTCTTAATATCCTGCTATAACACAGTAGCCTTACTGATGTGTAGAAATGGAGGTGGGCAGCAGGGGAAGGAGAAGTATTTCCTGGTCCTATTATTAGGTTTCAATGTTTTTGTGAGCTTTTGCCCATTTTGTGACATTCACAAGTGCTTCTCTCTCTTTTTTTTTTAACCTTAAGTGAGACAGGAAGTGTAGAAGGGGCTAGAATTGGATATTTTCCTTTGGCCTGTGACCTCATAAGTGTTTCTTAACTTTCTTCCTCCAAAAGTGAGACAAGAATGCCAGGTGGAGTTGGAATTGGTGAAATGCCTGACCCCAGGTGGGATAAGGCTCCAGTAGTTTGTCTCTCTTAAGAGTAGTCAGTTGTATGGAGAATGCTCTGGGTATACTTAAAAATGGTTATATTTCCTCGCCCTCTGCCAGATTCACAAGGGGATAATTCTTGGTTCTTCACCATAAGAACTGAGTGAGTTTCCTGAAGGTTAAATCCATAAAAAGCCCCTATAAGACTATGACTCCCAGAATTTCTCACTCTCCTGCTGCTCCACAGTCAGTGTCAAGCAGCTCATCAACTTAAATTTAAGTGTCCCTACCAGTTTATGACTCCAGTAAATTCTATTCCATGTAAGCCAATTTCAGCTTTGACTCTGAATGTACTGTTTCTCCAGATTTTATGGTATTAGTTTGGCCTATGACCTTAGTTCTCTGATAGGACCAAAAAAAAAGGCCATTTGTTTTTAGTTTGTTCAGGTTTTTCTTATTTAAATTTGGGAGTGATGACTTCTAAGATCTTTATATATTGCAGCTGACACTAAAATTTTTGACTTTTTATCTATGCTACTTAAAGAAGCCTTGACAGCTATTTTTCACAAGTCTCTCAAGGCCATTTAAACTCTACTCCTCTTTGATGTTCAGTACTTGAATTGATCACTGGATAAGCATTTCTGTGCCACTATAGAGAAAGTGACAGAAGGGTGATTGTAATTTTTTAAATACAACTAAGAGTTCTTTAACAGAGATAGTTTGAGCCAGGAATTCTACTTCTAGAATTTTTCCCTAAGGAAATACCTTAAGAATGTGCAAATCAATTTAGCTACAAGAATATTAATCCTCTGCTATTCCTTCATCTATGGGCTAACTTTAGAAAAGAAAAACACCTTGGAGAGAGTGCACTCAAAGTGTAGATAAAACAGAAAAACAGAATTGATCCAAGCATCAGCAGATCCAAGCATCAGCATATACAAGCACCTATATAATCTTCAGATTTTCAATATCTTTTCTCAATATCCTAGAATTCACCCAGGTAATCTTACTGGGTGAAATAGGGCAAGAACTATAACTGGGCTGACACAAATACACGAGTGAAATGTATCATTTAGTAATAGAAATTTCCCACAGAGATGTTCCTTACAGAATTGTTTATAATAGGAAAAAATAGATATAACCTAAATATATGAGTATAGGGGATTCGTTAATTTATGACAAACTCATGAGATGGAATAGATGTGTTAATTAGCTTGATTTAGTCACTCCACAATGTATTTATATATCAAAACATCATGTTGGACATCATACATATATACAATTTTTATTTCTCAATGAATAAAAGAATATTTTTAAAAAATGAAACTGTCTGTTTCAGAAACACCTTGTCAGCACTGGGAATTATCCAACTTTTATTTTTGTTCACACGAAAGGTAAAAAATGGAATACTATTATTTTAATGTGTTCTACAACTGTGAGGGAGCCTATCAATAATGATGTGCTACATTACATTGCCGTAACAAATGGCCCCCAAATCTGGGCAACTTAAAATAACCAAAATACCCAGAACTTTGGGAGGCTAAGGTAGGCAAATAGCTCGTGGCCAGGAGTTTGAGACCAGCCTGGCCAAAATGGCTAAACCTCGTCTCTACTAAAAATACAAAAATTAGCCAGGAATGGTGGCGCACACCTATAATACCAGCTACTCGAGTGGCTGAGGCAAGAGAATCACTTGAACCCAGGATGTAGAGGTTGCAGTAAGCCAAGATCGTGCCACTGCATTCCAGCCTGGACAGCAGAGTGAGACTCTGTCTCAAAAAAAAAAAAATCACAAAAATGTATTTGTTGTTCATATTACATGTCTAACACGTCTGTTGGGAGCTTTACTCATGAGGATTAAATGGAACAGTTATGATCTGAAACATTGCTGGTTACGATGACATAGGAAAAGACCGATCATGACAAATCTTGCAGCGGCTCTTAAAAATTTCCTGCCAGAACTGACAAAAATATTTTTGAATATTGCATTGACCGAAGCAACTTACATGGCCATTGTTGTGTTCAAAGGTGTAGGGAAGTGCAAGGCTAAGTACCTGAAAATTGGACTGCAGGAAATCTTGGGTAACAACAGTAATAATTAACAAAAGTCCCATAAACTTTTTCTTTCCTGTGAATAATTTATTATCAGTCTATTGGGAATTCATTCTTGTTTATTATGTTTTTTAATCACAAAATGAGCCTGTAGATTGCCATATCTGTTGTAACTAGTGTTTCCAGTATATGCTGTTTTTTGACTTGTTTATAATATTTTATTTTATTATAAATTATTTTTTTTTTTATTTTATTATTAGACAGAGTCTCGCTTTGTCACCCAGGCTGGAGTGCAGTGGCACAATCTCGGCTCACTGCAAGTTCTGCCTCCTGGGTTCATGCCATTCTCCTGCCTCAGCCTCCTGAATAGCTAGGAATACAGGTGCCCGCCACCACGCCCAGCTAATTTTTTTGTATTTTTAGTAGAGACGGGGTTTCACCGTGTTAGCCAGGATGGTCTCGATCTCCTGATCTCGTGATCTGCCCGCCTCAGCCTCCCAAAGTGCTGGGATTACAAGCATGAGCCACCGTGCCCAGCCTGTTTAAAATACTTTAAAACAGCTTTATTAAAATACAATTCATATACCATGCAATTCACCAATTCAAAATGTACAATTCAAAGACTTTAATACACTTAGATTTGTGCATTCATCACCAAAATCAATTTTGTAACATTTTTAAGCCCAAGAAGATACTCTCTGTCCCTTAGTTGTCAGATTGCATTGCCCTAACCCCCAAACCAGAGGCAACAATTCATCTGTCTCTATAAATTTGTCTATTTTGGATTTTTCATATAAATGGAATCATTTAATATGTAGTTGTTGTGATTTTTATTGTTATGGTTTTTTTCTAATTTGGTCTTGAGGTCTCTGTCTGGAGAGTGGCTATAAATTCCAGCCCTGAGCTGAATGGGGCTCTAAGGAAGGTGGTCTTCAATGTTTACAGTGTGCTTTTCACACGATACTTCGTCCTGGCAGACAGCCTAATGCCTAAGTGTCCAACCTATGACCAGGTGTCCCTCTCACTGAAAACTTGTTTATACTGGCAGATACTCTTGTGGCTCTTGTTTGACCTGTGTCCAGTTTATCCCTGCTCAGATAGCCACTTGCAAGGAGAGCCCTGACCAGGAGGATAGTTAGGTTTGGTTGTGTAAGTCAAATGAGGCACGGAGAAGACAGCACAACAAAACACATGAAATACAAAATATTTTTATTACTCAGATCTACAAGAGAAGAGGGTTGCCCACAAGGGCTGATGAGAAGTCTGAAGACAGCAGGATGCGCAACCAATGGGTGTTGAGTGGGACAGACCTGTAGGCTGGACCTTTATTGTGATCGAAGGCATTACCCAAACATGTTTCCTACGAGGAGTTCAAACTGGTGAGTTTGAAGCAAGTAGGGATGAGTTCCAGGAGGTCCACCATCACTGAGAGGTGATCACTGTGGCATATTTGCATTGTCCATGTTGGGTGTGAGGGTCAGTGGGGCAAGTCAAGTAGGTTATATCTCTCTATCCCAGAGGGTGGTGGATATCTGGTTGTGTAAGGCAGATATCCGGATTGACCACATTGAGAAAGTGGGAGGAAGTGGAGAATTAGGTGATTAGGCCCTGCCTTTGGTATGAGAAAGTTAGAAAGTTAGCCCTATATCTAGGGTGGATGCCAGAGCAACATGAAATTATAGGAATTGACTACAATGGTTCTTTGTGACTTCTTTCACTTAGCATAAGGCTCTTCCCTGTTGTAGCATTTATTAGTACTTCATTGCTTCTTACTGCAGAAAATTATTCCATTGTATGAATATACCACATTTTATTTATCTATTTAGCAGTTGATGGAAACTTGGGTTGTTGCTATGTATTATCTATTATGAATAATGCTGCTATGAACATGTGTGCACAACATTTTATGTGAACATATGTTTTCATTTCTCTTGGATACATGCCTAGGAGTGAAATTGCTAGAACATAAGGTCATTTTTTGAAAAACTGCCAGACTGCTTTCCAAAACAACTGCACAATTTTACATTCCCACCAGCAGTGTGTGAGGATGCTCATATTGCCATATCCTTACCAACACATTTTATTATCTGTCTTTTAATTATTTTCATCCTAATGGGTATGGAAATGTTTGGGGGTTTTGCATTTCAGTGATAGCTCATGATGTTGAGCATCTTTTCATGTGCTTACTTGCAATTTTTTGTATTTTCTTGGGAGAAATATTTATCCAGATCTTTTGACCATTTTTATATTGGGTTGTCTTTTTATTTTTGAGTTGAAACAGTTTTTATTCATTCTAGATTGAAGTTCCTTGCTAAGTATATGATTTGAAATATTGTCTCCCATTCTCTGGGTTGGGTTTTCACTTACTTATGTCCTTTGAAGCACAAAAGTTTTTAATTTCGATGATGTACAGTTTGCCTATTTTTCCCTTTGTTCTTTGTGCTTTGGTGTCATATGTGAGTCACCAAATGTCACAAAGGTCCATAATCACAAAGATTTATACCATGTGTTTTCTTCTAAGGGTTTTATAGATTTAGCTCTTACATTTAGGTTTTCGAACAATTTCTAGTTCATTTTTATATACAGTGTGAGGCAGGGATTAAAAGTCATTATTTTGCAGGTGCCTGTCCAATTATCCCAACACCATTTGTTGAAAAGACAATTCTTACCCTATTGTATGGTTCTCATGCTCTTGTCAAACTCAATACATATGAGGATTTATTTCTGGACTCTCAATACTTTTTCATTCCTATTATGTTTACCCTTATGTCAGTACCACATAGTCTGGATTACTGTAGTTTCATAGTAAGCATTGAAATCAAATCGTGTGAGTCCTCCAACTTTGTTCTTTTATTGATTATTTTGGATACTGTGGATCACTTGCATATAAATTTTGAGAGCAGCTTCTGAATTTCTATGAAAAGGCAGCTGAATTTGGTAAGGATTACACTGAGTCTGTAGATCAATTTAGCTGGTATCAATATTTTAATAATATTAAGTCTCACAATCCATAAACATGGGATGTCTTCCCATTTATTTAGGTCTTCAATTCCTTTCAACAATTTTTAGAGTTTTCAGTGAACAAATATTGCACTTTTTTGGTAAAACTTACTCCTTAGTTTTAAAAATTATTTTGATGAGCTTGCAGTTATAAAAATATTATTTGTTTGATCATTACTACTGTATAGAAATACAATATGTTTTCGCATATTGATATTTTATCATACAACTCTACTGAAGTTGTTCATTAAACAGGTTTTAGTGGATCTCTTAGGATTTTCTATATGCAAGATTAATTCATCTGCAAATGTTTATGATATTATGAATCATGTTAACATTATCAGTTAACTTTATCAATTTTTTATGTCCCGTTTATTTCTATCTAACCTAGAATATAAATAGGTTAGATAGAAGGATTAGTTATTAATAAAACATAAATAAAAACCACAATGAGATACCACTTCACCCCTAATAGGATGCTAGAGTATAAATTTATTTAATTTATAAATATAAAATATAAAAAATATATAAAAATATACATAAATTTATTTTATATAAATATATATAATAATATGTAAAATAAAATGTAAAATATATATACAATTATTTTATATATAAAATATAAAAAACTCTAATATATTGTCTTAGTACTTTTATGATTTCAAGATTTATGTTTAAATCTTTGAACCAATTGGAGTTGGTGAGGACGTAGAGAAATTGGAACACTTGTGCATTGCTGATGACAATGTAAAATCAAGAAAGGATTCCAGCAAAAGGGGTGGGGAAAATCATGACCTGGGTGCTCTCTCTTCTCAGTTGTTCTCTAGAGTTTAACATAGGTACTCTGGTTGATATACTGCTGTTAAATTGGAGTCTTTGTGAGAGGGGGAGGGCTTGAAGCTTCCTAGTCTGCCATCTTGCTAATGTCATTCCACTGTTGAGATTTTGTATCTTCTTTAGTCAGCTCCATCCCCTTTTCTGTTATTGTCACAAATTATAACTTTATACATTGCATGTCCAAAACATACATTAAATATTGATTTTTATGCATTTGTCTTTCAGGTCATACAAAAAATAAAAAAGTGGAGCTACAATCAAAAATTCTAACAGTACTGGCTTTTGTCATTACTTACATATTTATATTTGCTAGAGATCTTTATCTCTTCATACAGCTGTGAGTTATTGTCTAGTTTCTTTTTGTTTAAATCTGCATGGCTCTCTTTAGAATTTCTTGCTTGGCATATCTAGTGAAAATGAACTCCCTCAGATTTTGTTTATCTGAGAATGTCTTAATTTATCCCCATTAAAAAATATTTTTTGGTGGACATAGAATTCTCAGCTGACTCTTCCCCAAGCACTTTGATGATATAAACCCAACACATTCTGGCCTCCAGGTTTCTGATACCAAATTGGCTGACAGTCTTATTGACAATCACTTGTATATGATCAGTCACTGCTCTCTTTCTGCTTTTAAGATTCACTCTTTGTCTTTGTCTTTCAATAATTTGATTATAATATGTTTTAGCATATGTCACTTTGTTTTGTCCTGTTTCTAGTTCATTGAGCTTCTTAGATTTTTACATTCATGTGTTTTATCAAATTTGGAAAGTTTTTAGCCATTATTATTTTTTGAATGATCTCTCTGCCCCTTTCTCTCTCTCTTCTCTTCCTAATATTCCCATAATGTGTAAGTTGGCCTGTTGTTCTGCTGGATCATGTCCCACAGGTCCCTTAGGCTCTGTTCACTTCTCTGTATTTTTTCCCTTTCTGTCCCTCAGACTCAATAATTTAAAAGATTCTATCTTCTAGTTCTCTGAATCTTTATTCCGCTTGCTGAAATCAGCTTTTGCACTAATTGAATGTCTTTTGAGTTACTGTACCTTTCAGCTCCAGAATTTCCTTTGGGTTCTTTATTCATAATTTCTATATCTTTATTGATACTGCCATTTTGTACATACACCATTTTACTGTCATTATTCATGTCTTCCTTTAGCTCTTTGAGCATATTTAAGACCACAGTTTTAACATCTCTGTCTAGTAAGTCTGGCATCTGTGCTTCCTCAGGCATGTTTTTTTGTTTATTTATTATTTTGTTTCTCTTAATAGGCTATACTTTTATGTTTCTTTTCATGCCTTGTGGCCTTTTGTTAAAGAGTGCACATTTGAATCTTATAATGTGGTAACTCTGGAAGTCGAATTGTGTATCCCCTTCCCTAAGGTTTTCTGCGGTTTAAAATATTGTTGTAACATGTCTCTATGCCAGAAATCAGCATGGGGTGGAAGCTTAAGTTCTTCTCAGGTCTTTTCTGGGACCGTATCTTTCCTTGGGTATACACAGTGCCTTTCTAAATTACCCTGTATATGCAGTTGTTTTTGAATGTCCAAAAAAAAAAAATGATGATGAGGCTCCCTTAAATCCTCTGGAAGCTACCCGAGCTGGTGAGGGGTAAAACAACGGTTGCCAGGTTTATTTACCTGCACCTCAGTAATCAGAAGCAGCTATCTGTAACAGAATACAAACCGCTGATATTTGGAGGACAATACCCTTATTATGCAGTGTAGCTCCAACAAGCCATGCCAGAGACACAGGTTGCTGTCCCTACACTGACACGGGGCTTGGAAGGAGGCTGGAGTATGAGTAGCTCCTATTGCACTGATGGCTAAAAAGGACTGATAATAACTACAATTTACCAGCAAAGTTTTCCCCTTGGAAGCTGAAAGAGTTTAAATAGAATCAAGATTTCCAAAACAGTCACGTCAGACAGCTTCTAGTTTCTAGAAGTACAATTGTTGTCTACGTGGAGAGATGGTTTCCTAACACTTCCCACTGCACCATTTTCCCTGTCATCACTCTCCAAATACCATTTTTTGAACAATCCATCTTTTGCTCACAGTTATGCCATCTCTATCATATATTAAATATCTCTATCTATTTTGGTCTGTTAATGTATTCTAGTCTGTTTCATTGTTCTATTTTTAATTCATCACCAAGTTAATTATTGTAGCTTCATGATAAACAGTTACATAAAGTCTGATGTCATATTTTGATCTCTTTAAGGTAGTGCTACACTAGAAGAAGAATGAAACAATAAAAAACAGTAGTGAAATCCATGATCCCTTCTAATTTTCATGGTCACTACCAAATTATGTCTGTGTATTTTATCACTTTAACCCAGTGTCTAGCATGGTGCTGATCACATAATTACTACTCAGTAGGAAGATAAAGATTCCTGGGTTTTATCTTTCAAATAGCAGCTCTTCATGCATGAAGTGGTTTTATTTCAATCTCATTTTATTCATTTTTTAAAAAATTATAAACATTTTAGACCATACATAAAATAGAAAGAATAACACCTATATACCCACCTGGATTCATTTGTTACTATTTTGAGATATATATACCTATATCTGTATCTTGCTATTCATCATTTTTCTATTTTGTCTAAACACTTCAAAGTAAATTATATGTAAGCCCTAAATAATTTGTTTTGCATCTTCAAAATATAAGAATAGTCTCTTAAATAACTAAATATCATTATAACCCCCTTAATAAGTTTAACTATAATTCCTTACATTTGAAATACACTCCATATTTAAATTTTTCAAATTGCTCTAAAATGTGGCTCATAGCTCCTTTTACAAACCATGTTCCAATCACAGATAACACATTCTATTAGCTATTAGTTATTGATATATTTCTTTATTTAGCTGCCTGGATGACTAGGAAGTTATTGATATATTTCTTAACTCTTATTTAATCTACAACAGTTATTCCCTTCAACTTTTTTTTGTAACACTGACTTTTTTAAGTTACCAGGTGGATTGTTTTGCATAATGTCCCACACTCGGGATTTGTCTGATTGAATATTTATAATTTTTTTCACCTGTTACTCCTTGCTGTATATTTCCTGTTACCTAAGAGTTAGCTGCCAAGGCTACATTCGTGTTAACCATTTTCCCCCTCTTCTTCTCTGGAGGTAGGATTCTAGATTGACGGGTTTGTTTCTTTTACATTGAGTACTTAATTTGGTTGTTTTCTGGTTTTCACTACTACTGTTGATTATCAGCTGCATGTATAATTGGTATTAGTTTGAAGGCAATTTATTTTTCTCTAACTCCTATTAATATCCTGTGTATGACTTTACTGTACACAATTTTACTATGATGTGTTAAGGGTATGCATCTTTTTATTAAGTTGCTTGAGATTCACTGGGGTTTTTGAATATGTGGTTCTGTCTTTCACCAGTCCTAAAAAATCCTCAACCATTGTCTTTTCAAATGGTGCCTCTGCCTCATGCTCTCTTTCCTTTCTACTTGAAATATTTTGTATCTTAATGCTAACTGCAGAAAAAATTTCAATTCTAAATTCCACTTAAACTCCTCTTTATTTGGTTTTAATATTTTTTATGTTTCCCCATTTCAATTAGTATATCATTTTTCTTTGCAAAATGTTTATTTATATTTACTTTTCTAATATATTTGGAAATTTTGTTGGTACTTTGTTAATAATTTTAATGCATTTTCACTTAGGAGCCTATTACAATATTTTATATTACATGTTATAAAAATTCCAAAATATGAGGTTCCTGGGAATGTTGATTCTTCAGGAACTTGTTCCTATAATTTAATTTACTCTAGTGTGGAGCCAAGATGGCCAAATAGGAACAGCTCCAGTCTACAGCTCCCAGCGTGAGCGGCGCAGAAGACGGGTGATTTCTGCATTTCCAACGGAGGTATCAGGTTCATCTCACGGGGGAGTGTCAGACAGCGGGTGCACGACAGTGGGTGCAGCACACTGAGCGTGCACTGAAGCAGGGCGAGGCATTGCCTCACCCAGGAAGCACAAGGGGTTAGGGAATTCCCATTCCTAGTCAAAGAAAGGGGTGACAGATGGCACCTGGAATATCGGGTCACTCCCACCCTAATACTGTGCTTTTCAAATGGTCTTAGCAAACGGCACACCAGGAGATAATATCCCGCACCTGGCTCTGAGGGTCCTATGCCCACGGAGCCTCACTCATTGCTAGCACAGCAGTCTGAGATCAAACTGCAAGGCAGCAGTGAGGCTGGGGGAGGGGCGTCCGCCATTGCTCAGGCTTGAGTAGGTAAACAAAGCGGCCTGGAAGCTGGAACTGGGTGGAGCCCACCACAGCTCAAGGAGGCCTGCCTGCCTCTGTAGGCTCCACCTCTGGGCACAGGGCATAACCAAACAAAAGGCAGCAGAAAACTCTGCAGACTTAAATGTCCCTGACTGACAGCTTTGAAGAGAGTAGTGGTTCTCCCAGCATGCAGCTGGAGATCTAAGAATGGACAGACTGCCTCCTCAAGTGGGTCCCTGACACCTGAGTAGCCTAACTGGGAGGCACCCCCCAGTAGGGGCAGACTGACACCTCACACAGCCAGGTACTCCTCTGAGACAAAACTTCCAGAGGAACAATCAGGCAGCAACATTTGCTGTTAACCAATATCCGCTGTTCTGCAGCCTCCACTGCTGATACCCAGGCAAATGGGGTCCGGAGTAGACCTCCAGCAAACTCCAACAGACCTGCAGCTGAGGGTCCTGACTGCTAGAAGGAAAACTAACAAACAGAAAGGACATCCACACCAAAACCCCATCTGTACTTCACCATCATCAAAGACCAAAAGTAGATAAAACCACAAAGATGGGGAAAAAACAGAGCAGAAAAACTGGAAACTCTAAAAATCAGAGCGCCTCTCCTCCTCCAAAGGAAAACAGCTCCTCACCAGTAATGGAACAAAGCTAGACGGAGAATGACTCTGACGAGTTGAGAGAAGAAGGCTTCAGACGATCAAACTACTCCAAGCTAAAGGAGGAAGTTCAAACCCATGGCAAAGAAGTTAAAAACTTTGAAAAAAGATTAGACGAATGACCAACTAGAATAACCAATGCAGAGAAGTCCTTAAAGGACCTGATGGAGCTGAAAACCAAGGCACGAGAACTACGTGATGAATGCACAAGCCTCAGTAGCCGATTTGATCAACTGGAAGAAATGGTATCAGTGATAGAAGATCAAATGAATAAATGAAGGAAGAAGTTTAGAGAAAAAAGAATAAAAAGAAACGAACAAAGCATTCAAGAAATATGGGACTATGTGAAAAGACCAAATCTACGTCTGATTGGTGTACCTGAAAGTGACGGGGAGAATAGAACCAAGTTGGAAAACACTCTGCAGGATATTATCCAGGAGACTTCTCCAATCTAGCAAGGCAGGCCAATATTCAAATTCGGGAAATACAGAGAACGCCACAAAGATACTCCTCAAGAAGAGCAACTCCAAGACACATAATTGTCAGATTCACCAAAGTTGAAATGAAGGAAAAAATGTTAAGGGCAGCCAGAGAGAAAGGTTGGGTCACCCACAAAGGGAAGCCCATCAGATTAACAGCTGATCTCTCAGCAGAAACTCTACAAGCCAGAAGAGAGTGAGGGCCAATATTCAACATTCTTAAAGAAAAGAATTTTCAACCCAGAATTTCATATACAGCCAAACTAAGCTTCATAAGTGAAGGAGAAATAAAATACTTTACAGACAAGCAAATGCTGAGAGATTTTTGTCACCACCAGGCCTGCCCTAAAAGAGCTCCTGAAGGAAGCACTAAACATGGAAAGGAACAACCGGTACCAGCCCCTGCAAAAACATGCCAAATTGTAAAGACCATCGAGGCTAGGAAGAAACTGCATCAACTAATGAGCAAAATAACCAGCTAACATCATAATGACAGGATCAAATTCACACATAACAATATTAACCCTAAATGAAACTGGGTTAAATGCTCCCATTGAAAGACACAGACTGGCAAATTGGATAAAGAGTCAAGACCCATCAGTGTGCTGTATTCAGGAAACCCATCTCACGTGCAGAGACACACATAGGCTCAAAATAAAGGGATGGAGGAAGATCTACCAAGCAAATGGAAAACAAAAAAAGGCAGGGGTTGCAATCCTAGTCTCTGATAAAACAGACTTTAAACCAACAAAGATCAAAAGAGACAGAGAAGGCCATTACATAATGGTAAAGGGATGAATTCAACAAGAAGAGCTAACTATCCTAAATATATATGCACCCAATGCAGGAGCACCCAGATTCATAAAGCAAGTCCTTAGAGACCTACAAAGAGACTTAGACCATCACACAATAATAATGGGAGACTTTAACACCCCACTGTCAACATTAGACAGATCAACGAGACAGAAAGTTCACAAGGATGTCCAGAAAATGAACTCAGCTTTGCACCAAGCGGACCTAATAGACATCTACAGAACTCTCCACCCCAAATCAACAGAATATACATTCTTCTCAGCACCACACCACACCTATTCCAAAATTGACCACACAGTTGGAAGTAAAGCGTGCCTCAGCAAATGTAAAAGAACAGAAATTATAACAAACTGTCTCTCAGACCACAGTGCAATCAAACTAGAACTCAGGATTAAGAAACTCACTCAAAACCGCTCAACTACATGGAAACTGAACAACATGCTCCGGAATGACTACTGGGTACATGACAAAATTAAGGCAGAAATAAAGATGTTCTTTGAAACCAACGAGAACAAAGACACAACATACCAGAATCTCTGGGA
>NW_026652282.1:84966518-85046302 GCF_009828535.3 Hylobates moloch | reverse complement strand
GGCACTATTCACAATAGCAAAGACTTGGAACCAACCCAAATGTCCAACAACAATAGACTGGATTAAGAAAATGTGGCACATATACACCATGGAATACTATGCAGCCATAAAAAATGATGAGTTCATGTCCTTTGTAGGGACATGGATGAAACTGGAAAATATCATTCTCAGTAAACTATCGCAAGGACAAAAAACCAAACATCGCATGTTCTCACTCATAGGTGGGAATTGAACAATGAGAACTCATGGACACAGGAAGAGGAACATCACACTCCAGGGACTGTTGTGGGGTAGGGGGAGGGGGGAGGGACAGCATTAGGAGATATACCTAATGCTAAATGACGAGTTAATGGGTGCAGCAAACCAACATGGCACATGGATACATATGTAACAAACCTGCACATTGTGCACATGTACCCTAAAACCTAAAGTATAATAATAAAAAAAGTCATAAATAAAATAGTACACTATAAAAAAAACAAAAACAAATTGTCCTTGTATGCAGATAACATGATTCTATACCTAAAAAACTCTATTAATAGAGCCCAAAATCTTCTTAAGCTAATAAGCACCTTCAGCAAAGTCTCAGGATAAAAAATCAATGTGCAGAAATCACAAGCATTTATATATACCAACAGCAAACAAGCAGAGAGCCAAATCATGAATGAACTTACATTTTCAATTGCCACAAAGAGAAGAAAATACCTAGGAATAAAGCTAACAAGGGAAGTGAAGGACCTCTTCAAGGAGAACTACAAACTATTGCTCAAGGAAATCAGACAGGAAATGAGCAGATGGAAAAACATTCTATACTCATAGATAGGAAGAATCAATGCTGTGAAAATGGCCATACTGCCCAAAGCAATTTATAGATTCAGTGCTATTCCCATTAAACTACCATTGGCATTCTTCACAGAATTAGAAGAAACAATTTTAAAATTCATACGGAAGCAAAAAAGAGCTCGTGTAGCTGGGAAAGTCCTAAATAAAAAGAACAAAGCTAGAGGCATCACGCTACCTGACTTCAAACACAAAAACATGGTAAGGCACAAAAAAGGACATAGACCAAGGAACAAAACAGAATCAGAAAAAAATGCACATCTACACCATCTGATAGAAGAAAATCTGGGCAATACCATTCAGGACATAGGGATGGGCAAAGATTTCATGATAAAAATGTCAAAAGCAACTGCAACAAAAGCAAAAATTGACAAATGGGATCTAATAAAACTAAAGAGCTTCTGCACAGCAAAATAAACTGTCATCAGAATGAACAGACAACCTACAGAATGGAAGAAGACTTTTACAGTCTATCCATCTGACAAAGGTCTAATATCCAGAATCTACAAAAACTTAAATTTACAAGAAAAAACTAAACAACCCCATTAAAAAGTGGGCAAAGGAAATGAACAATTTTCAAAAGAAGACATAAATGCGGCCAAAAAAAATGAAAAAAAGGTTCAACATCACTGATCATTAGAGAAATGCAAATCAAAATCACAATGAGATACCATCTCACACCAGTCAGACTGGCGATTATTAACAAGTCAAGAAACAACAGATCCTGGTGAGGTTGCGGAATAGGGATGCTTTTACACTGTTCTTGGGAATGTAAATTAGTTCAAGCATTGTGGAAGACAGTGTGGCAATTCCCCAAAGACCTAGAATCAGAAATACCATTTGACCCAACAATCCCATTATTGGGTATATACCCAAAGGAATATAAATCATTCTATTATAAAGATGCATGCACATGTATGCTCACTGCAGCAATTTTCACAATAGCAAAGATGTGGAATCAACCCAAATGCCAATCAGTGATGGACTGGATAAAGAAAATGTGGTACATGTACACCATGGAATACTATGCAGCCATAAAAAGGAACGAGATCATGTCCTTTGCAGTGACATGGATGAAGCAGGAAGCCATTATCCTCAGCAAACTAATGCAGAGACAGAAAACCCAACACTGCAGGTTCTCACTTATAAGTGGGAGCTGAACAATGAGAACACATTGACACAGAGACAGGAACAACACACACTGGGGCCTGTGGGCGGAGGGCAGCAAGCAGGGAGAGCATTAGGAAAATGAGTTAATGCATGCCAGTCTTAATAGCTAGGTGATGGGTTGATAGATGCAGCAAACCACCATGGCACACATTTACCTGCACATCCTGCACATGTACCCTGGAACTTAGAAAATAAAATAAAATAAAATAAAATAAAATAAAATAAAATAAAATAAAATAAAATAAAATCATTCTGAACCAACTGGGCCTTATTGACATTTATAGAACAATTCACACAATAACAGAAGAATACACATTCTCTTCAAGTACACATAGAATATTTATCAAGATAGACCATATTCTGGACCATAAATGAAGTCTCAGTAAATTAAAAGGATTCAAGTTACACAAAGTATATTCTCTGGCTACAATGTAATTAAATTAGAAATCAATAACTGGAAAAGTCCCCAAATACTTGAGAACTACACAGCATACATCTAAATAACTAACTCCTGCATCAAAGAACAAACTCAAAGAGAAATCAGTAAGTAATTTCAAACTGAAGAAAAATGAAAACACAATACATCAAAAATTGTGAGATATAGTGAAAGTAGTATTAGAGGGGAATTTGCAGTACTAAAATCCCTATATTAGAAAAGAAGAAAGGTCTCAAATCAATGGCCTCAGTTTCTATTTTAAGTGACCAGGAAAAGTAGAGTAACTTAAACACCAAGTAAACAAAAGAAATAATAAATATGAAGGGAGAAACCAAGGAAATAGAAAACAGTAAAACAATAAAGAAAATCAATAAGACTAAACGCTGGTTCATTGAGATTGTCAATAAAATTGATAACCCTCTAGGCAGAAAAATTTTTAAAAAGAGAGAGAAAGAGAAGACACAATTAGTAACATCAGGAATGAGAGAAGTTAAATCATCAGATACTCTACAAATGTCAAAAGAATAATAAAAAACTGATTAACAAGGCTGTAGTAAAACAGATACTCACATATATTGCTGGTGGCAGTAAATACTTATAGTACCCCTTTGCAGGGAAATTGGAGAATACCTAATAAAACTACACACATGCACTTATTATTTGACCCACCAGCACCAGATCTAGCAATCTGTGAAGATACACGTCCAAACATACAAAAATACTGTATATTTTCACAAGGTTATTCCTTCCAGTATTATTTGTAATAGCTTAATATTAGAAACAAATGTCCACTCATAGGAAAGTGAGTAAATAAATTATGGTAGTGACACAATAAAGTACTATGCAGCTGTAAAAAATAATGTGGAAGACATTTATGAGTTGGCTTCAAATCTGTAAAACACAAAAAATATAGAGGTTAATAGGACTAATATAATTTATTTTTTCTAATATATTCTCCTAAAAGAATTTGGTATCATGTGGCTATCTCACAGACCTGAGCTATGACCAAAAGGCTTCAACACCAACTAGGAGGTGTCACCAAGAATAGGTGCAAATCACCAAGTCTAAAGCATTGGCCATAAAACTGAAACAAGGAAGAGAGCAAAGCGTCTACAGAGGGGAATCTGTAAGACAGTCTCTGTAGGTGGTTCTCAGAAAGACCCTCTTCTGAGGCCCTGGACTTTAGGAGGAGGGGGCATCAGATGGAGCAGTAACCCTTGTCATTAGATGAAAAGGAACTGTTGAGAGCACAGTTTGAGACTGGGTCCTTTCAGGACCTCATATCCAGGGCAGATCCTCAGGATGCTGCTGCCTGAGGCTGAGATCCAGAAATTGACTTGGGGGTTGAGAAACATAGAGTATTGCAATGAAAATTCCTATGTGAAGAACCCAAAGTATTTAGGTTCCCTCCTCTTGAGTCTCTGTTTCCTCCTTTCTTCCCTAGAGCTGAAAATTGAGGTTTATTCCTCCCTTGGATTCCCAGCCACCTAGAGCCTTGGAGCAAAAGGCGGATGTCCATGTTCCCCCTCCCCCACTAAGACATGATTAGAGGTTTGGAACTTTCAGCCTTACCCCTTGACCTCCAAGGAGAAGACAGGGGCTGGAGATTGAGCTACTCACCAATCGTCAATGATTTCATCAATCATATCTATGTAATGAAACCTCTACAAAAACCCTAACCATCTGAGATTTTCCAGGTTGGTGAACTCATTCACATTCTGGGAAGATGGTGTACCCCAAATCCACATGGATGGCAGCTTCTGCATTTGGGACCCTTCTAGACCTTGCCATATGTACCTCTTCATCTGGCTTTTAATTTATATTCTTTATAATGAACCAATAATAGGAAGTAGTGTTTCCCTGAGTTCTGTGGGCCCTGATAGCAAGTTATTGAACCTGAGGAGGGGGTTGTGAGAACTCCCAACTAGTAGCTAAGTCAGACAGAAGTGTGGGTGACATGGAGATCCATTACTTGTGACTGTTGTCTGAAGTGGGGGAGGGCAGCCTTATGGGAATGAGCCCTTAACCAGAGAAGTCTGCACTAACTCTGGGTAGTGTCAGAATTGAATTAAATTGTAGGATACCTAGTTGGTGTCCTCAAAGAATAGGAGAATTGCTTGGTGTGAAAAATCCACACATTCTATCCCAGAAGTATTGTGGGTAGAGGAACCATTTTCTTTCACTTGGTACCCAGTGGGTGCATGGGGCAGGGGGAAAGGAGAATACTCGATGTGAAAGAGGACAAGGACTTACCATGGGGCTGCTACCTAGGATGGGACCAAAGAAACACATCCTAAGGAATGAGCAGAGATCACAACACAAGAGAGTAAAGGGTATGCAGAGGGGAACCTATGAGACTATCCATGAAGCAGTTTCTGTAGGTGGTCCCCAGACCCTCCTCTGAGGCCCAAGACAGCAGGGAGAGAGAGCTCACACGGAGTAGCAACGCACTTTGTGTCCCTCAATGGGAATGAGATCCTGCTGCATGGGGCTGAGATCCAGGAATCCCCTTGGGGATCGAGAACCTTGGAGTATCCCAATGAGAAATCCTAAGTGAAGGGCCCACAGCATCTAGGTTTCCTCCCCTCGAGTCTATGTCTCCTCCTCCTTTTCCTAGAACTGCTGGGATTGAGGTTCATTCCTCTCTTGCATCCCCAGCCAGCTGGAGCCTTGGAGCAAAAGGCAGATGTATGTGTTCTCTTCTCCTGCCCTCGTCCACCCTCCGCCAGTTTTGAGCTGGTATCAGCCATCCCCACTGCCTGAATACTGCCAGTAAGAAGACAGAGAGTAGAATGAGTGCGGACGCATAGCTCACGGTTCCCATCCCCACCCCTGCCTTTCCTGATCCAGCACCACAGGTGTTCACGAATTGTCACTTCATCATTTCCCCGCTCTGGGCTCCCCTGAAGCCAACTCCATCCATATGCCCACCTCTCCCACCCACACATAGAAACACACGGCGCTGGGCTGGGAGCCCTGGGATGTTCAAAAGGCAGGAGGCAGCCGGGGGATCCGAGGCACTACCTGCACCCGCATCTAGTCTCAGTCACCGCCTCTCAGGGATGGCATCTGCTGTCCTTGCACCCACCTCCTCCAATAGCAACAGCTGCTTCTCTTCAAAACGCCTGGGGCAGGTAGAGTCTCTGCTTCTTGAGCTCCTGGACAAAAGACAGACCGTCTAAGACGCTCGCGGTTGGCTGAGGGATAGTTTCCTCTACCAAGAAATGCTGTAATTCCAGTCGCCTGAGAAATTAGTTTTCAGGCTGATGAAGCATGGAGAGACACCTACCCACCTTAACATTCCGCTGTTCCCCCCAACTCCCGCTCTGCAGAGCACAGTTGTCGTCCGCCTTTCCTGTACTTTCTGGGTGTAAGAAAACACTCCTCTAGGCCGGCTCAACCCAGAGCCTGGTCACATGACCCACCGGTGACTGTGCAGTCAGCTAGTTGGCCATAGCCCTGGATGACAGTCAGAAGACAGCCTCCGGGGTGCTTGCTAGAAGACCTTCAAGCTCCTGGCCCAGACAGCTGGAAGGAAGGCCGGGCTTTGCTCTGGAGGACCACTGGGCTGGCGAGGAACATTCAATGAGGATTTGGGAGATGAAGTGATTTGTAATATTTTGTATACGACTCGAGCGACATACTAAAACACACGCAAGATCTGTTTTGAAAAATGCTGGTAAGCAAAACAAACATTGAAACTCCAATTTGCACCACCAGGATGATCCCTGTTAAAACTTTTGATTTGTGAAGGGAGGCAAAACTGCCACTTTGCCCTACTTTCGTAAACCTTAGCAAACTAACATCATATTGGAATTTAATTTATATCATTTATAATGAACCAGAAATAGTAACTAATGATAAAAAGCACTTTGCATTCTGAGGCAAACCAAATGTAAAAGGGTCACTGTATCTATTTTTTTTCCCTGAGAAAATAAAGCTTTGCATATTTCCTGTTATCCTGGACTCTCTCCCCAAACCGACTTTATCCGTCTCTTGCTACTGTCTGAACATGTATGTTCCAACCTTTTTAAATGTAAAAATACATGTGGGATGAACTCAGGAACTTTGGTAATTTTACAGTTTGGTCCTTTAAATAATTTTTATTTGACAAGCCAGTTCTTCTGAAATTGTAGTCTCTCTTACCTCTTCATTCCTTTGATACATTTTATATCATTGTAGAATTGTCTATTATTAAATAATATACACTTCACATGAGTTTGGTCAATTTATTCACATTTATTTTTCAAATGGGATCATACTTTCCATGTATGACACCAGTGTTCTCTATTATATGAAATATCAAAAGTGTCGGGGCTTTTCCTAATTTAAAACCCTATACATCATCATGTTCAATGGCTGTATGATGTTGCCTTAACACTTACCATGGTACCATCATGATTAAATTGTCTTCCTGACTCAATCCAATCCCTATGCTTTCCTGTCTTATTCTTTTGCCCTTTAGGTAGTATGGAAGCAGCAGTTGTACTTTGAGCTGTAAAATGCAAATCCTCAGCTCTTTAAAACTTATGTCATCCTCTGTGTTGCTCAATATATTCCTTTCACTCACTCTAGGCAAACAGGATACCTCACTCCCATAGGAAAATTTTTCCTGACTCCATGCTTTTTTTTTTTTTTTACTCCACCAATATCTTTCCCAAACTTCAGAGTCCAACTGAAGTAGCTACTTTTTCTCTGAAGTATGCCCTACATAGCAGCCCCTGGTAATTTTTTGTGTTTAAAGCTGAGAAAAAACTTTTGAAAGGAACTTATTATTCAATATATTAATTATCTCTATGTGTGTTCATGTGTTATCATTGGGTCCGTATTTTAATTTCAAGAAGGGTGATTTCTGCCAACTTTAACATAGAACTTTATTGAAACACAAACAACACTCAAATATATATATATACAGTAGAACGACAATCAGAAGTGTGGCTTATTTATGATGGCTCAGTTCACTATAATCTCAAATACTGAACATCACAATCTGGACAAGACAAATATCAACAAATATGTTTTCAGCTCTAATATTCAGTTGGCATCAGAAAAATGCTCCAGCTTACAGACAGAGTTGGACAAAGTTAGTGTCAGCACTAAAGATATATGTTGCAACACAGAACCAACTGTTAAAATCAAAGCATTACTCAAGGATAGTAACTCAGGAACATAAGGACAATCTGAGGCCAGCAATTAACCATTACTAATTTTCTTGGTCCCCTTCAGGGTCATTTTGATTGTCTGTTTTGCCTTGCAGTTCCTTAGCAAATTTCTCAACTTTGTGGAATGCAGAAATAAGCGGCTCAAGATTGAAATCATCATCAGCGAACACTGTTTCTTTTTTGATATTGTTGCCAATATTCTCAAATATTGCAAGAACAATTTGAATATTGTCATTTGTCTCTTCTCTGTTAAAAAGGCCTATAAATTCTGACACTGCTTCAGCACTGAGTAGTTCTTTCGTCATGAAAAGATTTTCAGACAAATTCAGTAGCATTTTCAAAACATGAAACCTTGTTTTGGCATTGCCTGTAGCTAATAAGGAGAGAAACCCAGACATATAATTGGCAACCACTGTGTGATAGTCGGTAGTAGTAGTGAGATGTCTAATCATCCTTATTCCAGACAGCTGTTCCAGGGAATCCACGCTATAAGCAAGGGTTTCCTCACACACTTTACATATGTATGTCTGAATCATGTTTAGATTCGGATAAGGTGGGGCCATGCGAATCATATTTTCCAAAAAACTTGTTCTAACTCGGGAGGATGGATAATTAAGCAAGGTTTCAATAAGTGAGACAACACCTGAATCTCGAATGAAATCTCGGGTAAATTGAGAAGCACTTCTCATACCCATTGCAATTTTAGATATTTCATGAATAAAAGGATCCCGAATTTTTTCCATTAATAAAAGGAGTTCTTCAAACTCTTCAGAACCAATTTTCAGCTCACATTGTATGCAGTTACAGGACCAACTCTCAGGCTCTGCACTCTCCTTGGCCCTAAGATGCTCTCGAATTTCCTGGACTGACCGGTAGGAAGGATCATACTGAAATGGGAACTCAGGATCAGGCTGATCAGGCTGAAGCAAAGATTCCTGATCTTCCCTTTCTGGGCTAAGTACCATGTTCCTGGGTTTGCCCCCAAACATTTCACAGAATAAAGATGCTGCCTCTTTGGGAAATCTAAAGGGGCTTATAGATGGGAAGCCAACCCTACCCCATGGACCAGGCTTGAACTGAACAGTGACCTCCTCCCAACTCTGAGGCCTGCGTGAAGGATCAGGCTCCTGTTCAACTGAACACGTGGACCTGCAAATGGCCCTGAACACGGGGCTAGGATTTGATTCAAAATGGGCCTCATCTCCTGCCCAGAACCAGGACCCCACTATGGCCCCATCTTCATCAGCTAAAGTCCTGGACTCACAGTTGCTTCCATTGTCAGTCCTGTTATCTACCTCATCTTCAGTCTCAAACCAAGACCCAACAATGGCCCCTTCCTCATTTTCTGGCTTGGACTCACAGGTGGCCACAGTTCCAGTTTCCTTAATGGCTTTGTCTCTAGACCAGAACCAGGACTCAACAATCATCTCTTCATCATCCTCTGGCTTGGATACACAACATGGTCCTGCTTCTTCACTGACTTCTTTTCCATCCCAGAACCAGGACCCAAAAATGGTTTCCTCTTCAGTCTCTGACTCCATCTCCTCTACTGCCTGAGATCCAGCCTCTATACTGGCTTCTTCTTCAGGCCAGAACCAGGACCCAACAGTGATTTCTTCCTCCTCAGTCCCAGGCTTTGACTCAAAGCCGACTCCTGCCACTGCCTCCAGACTGGCCTCTTCTTCCCAGAACCAGGACCCAATAATGACTTCTTCCTCTTCAGCTTTAGGACTGGATTTGCTGGAAAACCCAGCCTCTCTTCTAATGGTCTCTTCTCTGGCCCCAAACCACGACCCAACAATACCTTCTTTCTCAGCTGCTAGCCTGTCTTCTTCTCTAGTCTCAGCAGCTGGCCCTAGTCTGTCCTCTTCTCCAGCCCAGAACCAAGAACCAATAATGTCCCCCTCCTCAGCTTCTGGCCTGGACTCTTCTCTTTCAGTAGCCTCTGAAAGAGCTTCATCTTCTTTCCAGAACCAGGAATTGATCATGGTCTCCTCTTCAGTCAGTAACTTGGGCTCTTCTCCAGTCCCATCTATATTACTCTCTTCTGTAGCCCATAACCAGGACCCTATAATGGCCTCTGGCTTTGTGTATTTTTGGGACCAGAACCATGAATTGACAATGTCCTCTTCCTCTTCTGGCCTAGCCTTCCAACTTCCTCCACTGGCAGGATACATACAGGGTTCCTTTTCTGCCCAGAAGCAAGACTTATTATTGGTCTCCTCAGCCCCTGCCATAAATCTGCATCTGACACCAGTCCCATGCTTCATACTGACCTCTTCTTTGGCTCCAAAACATGGTATCATGGTCTCTTCCTTGGCTCCAAAACATGGTATCATGGCCTCTTCCTTGTCCTCCAGGCTAGACTTGCTGTTGACATCACCCTCCACACAAGCTTCTACTCTGGTCCAAAACCAGGACCCAATAATGGGCTCCTCCTCCTCAGCCCCTTGCATGGTGGCACAGCTAGCTTCAGCCCTACAATCCATATAGGTCTGGTTTTCAGCCCAAAACCAGGACCCGAATATTGTCTCTTCTTCAGCTTCTGGCCTGGCCTCTTCTCCGATTCCAGCCTCTATATCAACTTGTTCTCCAGACCAAAACCAGGGACCAATGACCTCTTCTTCCTCAGACCTTGGCCTGGACTCACAGCTGACCCCAACACCAGATTCCACACTGGCCGCATCAGTGACCCAGAACCACGACCCAAAAATGGTCTCTTCCTCAGCCTCTTGGTTGACCTCTTCATCAGCCCAGAACCAGGAACCAATAATGACCTGTTCATCATCAGCTGCTAGTATAGATTCAGAGGTGGCCTCAGCCCCAGTTTTCATACTGGTCTTTTCCCTAGCCCCAAATAAGGAATAACCAATAGGCTCTCCATCAGTCCTTGGTCTGGATTTACTGCTAGCCCCAGTCCCCATACTGGCCTCTTCTTCAGTCCAGAACCAGCTCCCAATTATGGACTCATCCTCCACTTGTAGACTGGACTCTATGCTGGCTTCATCTGCCATGCTGGACTCGTCTATAGCCCAGAACCAGGTCCCAATGAGGGCTTCCTCCTCTGACCTGGCTTCTTGCTTGGCCCTGGCTCGGGCCTTGGTTTTGGCCTCTTCCTTTGCCATTGCTCTGGCCCTGGCCTCTTTCTTGATCATGGGCCTTGAAAAGGTATTAGCATTTTCTTCAGGCCAGAAACAGGACTCTTTTTTAATTACATCTATAGACCCAGGCATGAAATCAATGCAAGCTTCTCGCTTGGCCCTATGCCTGGCCCTGTTATTGGCCTCCTTCCCAGCTCTCATTTTGGACCTGAATTTGGCCTCCTCTCCAGCCCCAAACCAGGACTCCAAATGGTCTTCATGCTCAGATCCAGAACTTGATTCAACATAGACTTCTTTCTTAGACCTAAACCTGGACCTGCTATTGGGATCTTCCCTAGGCCCAGACCAGGTATTGGTTTTATCTCTGGCCCAGAACCAGGGTGTCTTAACAGACTCATCCTCAGAACCAGAACTAGATGCAATATAGAGCTCCTGGTTAGTTTGCGACCTAGACATGGTATTAGCCTCTTGATTGGCCATGTGCCTGGATCTGGTACTGTCTTTTACCCTATTCCCAGGATGAAATTTTGCAGTGACCTCATCTCCACTCCAGAACAAGGAACTCACAGATTTGTCTACCCATTTGAAATCAGAATTAGGAGAGGCTTCTTGTTTGGATGTAGGCCTAGGACAGCACCAGGACCCCATATTGGTCTCCTCTTTTGACCTAAAAGAAGGCTGGAATCCTGCTTGGTAATGGGCCTTCCTTCTAGGAAAGCTCTCAGTGTCTGTATTAACCAATTCTCTATCCTCAGACAGGTACTTTGTTTTAGCAACCAACACAGAATCAGTACTGACAAGTGGAGAGGCTATGATATTGGTCTGGGAGTTTCTCTCTGTCTTAGACAATCTTTCAGCACCAAATCTGGGCTGAGCCCACATCTGGGCTTCTTCCTTAAATCGTGAAACAGGTATTGCCTTGGCCTTACTCTTAGGACGTGCCCCACCCACTGCACTTGTCTCAACTTTGGTGCTTGCTCCAGGCATAACCTTGGACTTATTCTTGGGCCTTGCCCCAGGCATTATCTGGGCCTGGGTCCTAACCTTGGGTCTGACCACCAGAGGGACATCATTCTCTATCTCAGCCCCACCTACAACCTCTTCCCCAGGCTTCTTTTCAGGCTTGACCTGGGCACCAGACTCAATCTCTGCCCCAGTCATGGTACAAGTTACAAAGAAAGTCCAGTAATATACTCCTCCCCCAGTCTAAACCTCAATCACAGATCTGTCACAGGTTTGTTTCTTCACACTCTGATCTTTAGGTGATTGAGGATATAAGCTTGGAAACAAGAGTTAGAGTGAATATCCAGTCCAGTAGTCACTCAGCCTCCTTCCCAAACACAGTCTCAGTCAGTAATTCAATAATACAGATAGAGTGTAGAACAGGCACAACCAAGCTTGAGGAAGATAGAGATTTCCTGGATGGGTGCAGACCCGTTGAGGGTGGTTGTCAGCAGCAACTCCACCACCAGCAGAGCAGCCACTGGAGGTGGATCTAGGGAGAGAGAATGAAATGGGGCTTTGAGTCTCTTCCAATTGTGTCACCCCATGCAGAGGCATACGCAGTGAGACTGATGTTGAATGCTAGGTGGGACAGCTGGGCTTTGAGAAAGTCTCTCTGGACCGGCTGCCTCCTACAAAACAGGTCCAACAATGGTAGGAAAGTGCGTTGGCAATGGGAGGGGCCAAGAAGCCCCCAGATTGGACCCTAATCACTCCCGGACCCATGCTGGTCTCCACTACCCTGCCCAAAAGTATACCCACTCTCATACCAACCTTCACTGATGTGGTGCAGTTGCCTCCTTCTTTTCTTATTCAAGTAGTGTCAAGCCCCACAGCTGACAGAAGGGGATCCTACAGACAAGTAAACATACAGGAAAGAATGGAGAATGGTAGATAGGCAAGCACTCTGGCCCCTGCGACAAATATCTCTCTTCCCATTCAAGGGTTCAATGTATCTATCGTTTCCTGTGTCCTGGTCCCTGCTCTCAGGTCTTTTCTGAATCACAACCCAACCTACACCTATCTCATGTCTCCTGCAAGAAATAAAAAGGATGCTGGCACTGTGCAAATCCAGCAGAGTAGAAGTGGGTCTGCCCCCACTGGGCTCAAAGCCACCTGCCATGCTCTTTCTCCAACTGTCCCCTGAATTGCCCCCTTCCCCTTCTCACCAACCTCCAGAGCTGTGAGCCAGTCTCCTCCTCCTTGCCTTTCTTGCAGAACTGGCCAGGCTTAAAGCAGGACTATGGACAAACAGATGAAAAAGTAAGACAGGAAATGAGGGGTGGCAGTAAAGCCCTTGGTAGACAGATCAACGCTAAGGATAAGAATCCCCATATCATTGATATCTGTCTTTCAACATTCGGGGTTTTGCTGGTGGAATATTCTCGTTTTATTTAGGCCCTGCTTCAAGGTTCTAGAGATAACAACTCCTCTTGATGTCATACTCTTCTCATTACTCCCTTCTCCAATTCTGAGGATTCACCACTAGGTGCGCCACATCCCCTTGCTCTGCGCAGCATAAAATGGGGGAAGGGCGCCGCATATTCTAGAAAACAGGTTGTGAATTGGTACTTGTCCGTATGTTTCCCTCATCACCCCTACCTCCAAAGCTCACCCTTTCAAGCCCCCAGTTTAGGACCGTGGGGGAGGCAGGTGGGGACGGAAGGTGGGGGAAGCGCCTGGAACACCATTAGAGAGGGGAAGATTAGGAGGTGCTCCTGGATGCCTGACCTACTCTGGTCGCAGTCCCCCACCCCGATTCAGTTCTCCACTGTTTGGCACCCACCCCACATCCCCACACACCTCCAGAAATCCAGGCAATATTCGTGCTTCTCCTTTATTTTAAGCCTCTCCTCTACAGATGCTCGCTGTGTCCTGTCAGAATACGCCAGACCTACCGCGCAGACGGAAGACTTTGACATCAACCTGGAGCCTGTGGGAAGGGACAGCACCCAGGACACGGGGCCCCACAGGCCCCTTTCCGGAATCAGGGCCCGGAGCAGCGAACGCGACCCACCTCCCGCGGGCTAGGCACAGACCTGGGACGCTGGCCCACGAGGGCCTCCCCAGGCGCCCCCCAACTGCCTCCCCGGGCGCCCCCCAAAACGGCTCCCGTTTGGCCATTTCTCCCTCAGGAGCCTCCCCAGCAGCCGTCTCTCGGTACAGAAACCGTCGAGGGCAGCGCGCAGGCACCTGCAAAGCTGGCTGGGAAGCGGTCAGCGCGGTTCTCCTCCAGACGATCTGAGGGTGCCTCTGGAGCCAGCCCCTCAGCCCTTGGTCCGGCCTGGCCCGCACCAGTCACCGCCTCCCCATAGCCAGGGATCTCGGGCACTGCGCACCTCTCTCCAGCGCCCGGCTCCGAACAGATCGTCTCCTCGTTGCCAGGCTGTCCGGGTCCGGGGGGCAGGTTGCCAGCCGGTCCACCCTGGCGGACCACCCCCACACCACGGCCCCCCACCTCACGCACCCCTACTTGCCTTCGGAGGCCCAGAGCTCGGGTCATCGGCCTCCCCCTCCTCTCTTCAGCTCTCCTCTGGCTGCTCTTCAGTTGGATTCCCACCGCTTTCCCAGCGATCCAAATGGCAAAGACGAGTCCCGCCCCCCACGCCTCTGCACCAAATTGGGCAGGGGCTGCGCAGGGGCTGCGCAGGATGCGGCAAGAACCGCTCTCCGCTAGGGTGTCGGGAAGGGGGGCGGAGGGATACGGCGCGAAAGTGGAGGACGCCCCCCTCACAGAACCACCATAGTTCCGACTCAGAGGTGGGCGGGGCCACGACGAGCCCCAGCCTGGGCCTGCGGGTTGGCACCAGGCTGCCTCAGGAGGCCCCCGCGGACCCTAACGTGGCGACGACCACATTTCCGGTGCTGCTATAATATATGGCACCGGCGGGCGGCTGCGGGGCCAGGCGGGGGACAGGATCGCGAGGTCGGGAAGAGACGCGCTGGAGGGAGCAGCGGATGGATACCAAACCGCCCCTTGGTGTGTCTGCACCCCCCGCCCCAACCGCCCCCCTCACAGGGACTGCTGGGTGTTTGCCCTCTCCCTCTCCCTAGTCTGCTCACCCTCCTTCCTGGATGCTAATTGGAGAGGGGGTGTCAGCACTGCAGTGTGGGAGGGGAGAGGCGATTTCAGTCCAGACAGGCCCGGGGTTCTAGGGTGGTCGTCCTGTGCGTTTCTTTCCTAGCTTCGTGGAACCACGCAGGGGAGGAAGATACACCTGCTCTTAAGTGAACTCCGGGGCAGGGGGCTCCCATCAAGGACTCACCACCGCCCCTCTTCTAAAAGAAGGTAGACCTAGACCTCTAACCCTAGGAAACCAACCACTGGTCTGCACCAGACTCATTTCTTTCTGCCACACTGCTCTTTCTCATTACAAATGGTGGCTCACGTTGGCATTGCACCGTCCCCACACTTGCCCCCAAAAGAGGACCTTTCCCTGTCAGGACCCGCAGGAGGTCATAACAGTCCTCTTTCTTTGATGCCACCAGGTAGGGATGGTCCTGGCTCCTCTTCGGTTCCCTGTCAAGTCTTCTCTTGCCATGATATTTGGCAGTGTGGAAATGTGGCTGGTATTCGAACCAGCTTGGATCTCAGCCACCTGCCACAACTACCTGCTGTGTCAGCAGTCATTCTCAGGGGAGGATCCCACCGTGCACCCCCCTCCCCGAGACAAAGCAACCTGGCTCCTTTTGAATCCTCTTCTTTCACCCCCACATCCGTCCTCTACTCTTGAGCCCCACCTTTCCCTGCTTCCTGCATGGGACAGACAGAGCAATGTGGTTAAACACAAAGTTGATGTTGTTACTGTTGTCCATTTGAAAACTCATTTAGACGCTACCCTCATTGTGTTTGGCAGGTTAACGGTCCCCTAAAGATGTCCATGTCCTGTTCTCCAGAACACGTACCATTTTATATTTCCTGACAAAGGATCATTAAGATTGCTATTCAGCTGAGTTTAATTTAATATTATTCTGGGTTATCTTGGCCAATGTAATTGCAAGGGTACTTTAGATGTGGAAGGCAGGGACTCCATGTCAGATTGAAGCAGCATGAGAAAGTCTACACTGGTCATTGTTGGCTTTGAAGATGGAAGGAAGCCAAGATCCAAGAAATACAGGCTGTCTCCAGAATCTGGAAAAGACAAAGAAACAGATTCTTCCCTAGAAATGCCAGAGGGATAGCTCCTCTGGCAACATCTTGATTTTAGTGTGGTGAAGCCCTTTGCAGATTTCCAACCTCCAGGACTGTAAGATAATAATAAATTGGTATTATTTTAAGCCATTCCATGTATGGTAACTGGTTACAGGGTAGCAGCACTAGACCTATCTGGTTTAACTTTTATATAACAAAGTTGTGCATTGTCTTTCAGTTGCCAGGGACCCTCAGATCATGTTACCTGAGCATCCTCAGATGAACCAAGCATGCAATCAGAGGGAGAATGTAAGTGTTTGGAATTAGGAGCAGGGCTGAATTAAGAAGTGAACACTGGATAGCAGGATCCAGTCAGATCATGCCTCTCAGCATCACCTCATTGTAAGATCCAAAGCCATCAGGATATACCCTTAATACCCCATGCTTATGAAAACCTGACGCAGCCCCCATCTCAGGGAGACATTGTTTTGGGAAGTATCCCTGGTGTTCTCATTACTTTGTTACAAGTAATAAATCCCCTTACTAAATCCTTGCTGTGATCATGGGGTTGATGTCAAACCAATGAACCCACCCACTGTGTTGGCTGGTAACAATAGCAGGAGTAGGAACAGAATACACTCACCATCCTGATGAATTCTATTCCTATTGCCTTTCTTTACCTGTGCTTCAGTCTCTGAGAAATATTTTATGGCTCATCTCACCAATACAGCCACCAATCCCCTTTACTGTTTTATAAGTATGTCCAAAATCACACTTGCACAAGCTTCTGTGGTAGTTCTGCAGGTGCTAGGATTTTTATTCCAAGATATTTACTGACAGAGGAATGGTTCTACCAAAAGCTGACAAATTTTACTGTGTGAGACTTTAAAATGTGTGTTGGACAATTTGTTGTCAGTACTCTTAGAAAACATGGTCTTGTATTGGTTAGTATGTATGGAAGTGATAAAGGCCCTACTTTAAACTTCTCATGTGTTAGCTTTGTATGGGTATGTATCAAATAGATTATTATTTTTAAAACCTTTGAGCAAATAAAAGATTGAAATAAGATATTCTGACTGCTAAGCACTATTTATTTCCTCCTATAATTGATTCTAGTTCAATAAATTGCAACAGTCATCTTTCTACTCCTCAGTGCCTACACTAGCACCTGTGTAACCCTGACTTACCCCTGAAATCTAAATGTCAGAGCCAAATAATCTATAAGCATTAAGTCCACGATACAGATGCAACTGTGCTCACTCATCATACTCACTGTTTTTTTCCAAATCCCACCCACCACCCCCAAGCATGCTCATGAACTTACACACCAGCCTATCACTTGCCTGTTCTCCTCTTGTCTGTCTCAATCACCATGGTCACGGACTTGGTTTTGCCTATTTAGTTTTACTTGCCTCTATACTGTCCTTTATGGGCCTCAAGCAAAGCTTCCTTCTGAGACTTCTCTTTTGGTCAAGGTTGAGCCAAACCCTGTGTTTTCTTATAATGTATCCCCTTCTTCTATCCCAAAGTTTTAAAGGTTGTACACAGAAATTAAAGTCCTCTGTAGTCAGGAACAACTAGGCTGAGGTTGGTCCGGTGAATTATATGGTGAAATTGGCCCAACAGATGTCTATTTTCAGCGTAGCCTGAAAATGCTATGGGAAAGATCTCAGCCTGCCTCTACTACTTGAGACAGGGTACATTTGCAGAACTGGTGGGGAGGCCTGACCCAAGAATATTTTCAGGTCATATTTGGGGTGGGGTCCACTTCAAGAGAATTAATCTTGAAGAAAAACCAAGTCAGGCACAAGGACCCTAGCCCATGAACAATGCCTTGCCATTAGGGAATTATAGCTATTCTAATAGCAACACTGAAATTATTGTAGAACTCCTATTTGTGCCTATTCCAACACAAACTCTCAACTGTATATCTGTCATAGCAAAGGCAGGTTTATACGTATCCAGGAAATAACTGTCTTTAAGTAAACTCTGTAACGCTCCAGTGTGTGGATCCCATTAATAAAGCATAACCTAAAGAGAGGAAAATATCCTCCTTTCTAACATGGATTTCAACTTTTGACTACTACTCAAATCTGACATCATGAAAACCCTGTGTATAGGTGGGGTTAGGAAAATTAGAGAGAACAGTTAGAGGACATTAAGTGCCTGGCAATACAGCTTAGAATGGCAGCAATAACTGGAAGAATCACAGGAAAACCCCAAAAATTCATGACATAGGAAATACCCCTTGAGGATTTTTAGAACTATAGCAGCTGGCACGGAGAGCTAATTAGCTTTACAGGGAGAAGAAAACCTGAATTTCCACAATGCCAATAAATATTAGAAATTAATGGAATGTCAAATTGCTTTCTATAATAGAAAAAATAATGAGAAATCTACACTACCTTTTGTTGTTGTTTCTCATTAACTAACCATCACTTCCTGCCTCATCATGATAGGGCCTCATCACAGCCTGCATCCAGCCAGCAAATGAGAAAAAGGAGAATAGAAGGAGTTGATTTCCTTCTTAAAATCCATGGTGAGGAAATGCTCACATCATTTCCACTCACATTCCATTGATGGGACTTGATATGGTTTGACTATGTCCCCACCCAAGTCTCAACTCGAATTATAACTCCCAGAATTCCCACATGTTGTGAGAGGGACCCAGGGGGAGGTAATTGAATCATGGGGGCTGGTCTTTCCCGTGCTATTCTCATGATAGTGAATAAGTCTCACAAAATCTGATGGGTTTATCAGGGGTTTCTAATTTCACTTCTTCCTTATTTTTATATTGTCACTGCCATGTAAGAAGTGCCTTTTACCTCCTGCCATGATTCTGAGGCCTCCCCAGCCATGTGGAACTGTAAGTCCAATTAAACCTCTTTTTCTTCCCAGTCTCGGTTATGTCTTTATCAGCAGCATAAAAACAAACTAATACAGTAAATTGGTACCAGTAGAGTGGGGTGTTGCTCAAAAGATACCCCAAAATATGGGAGTGACTTTGAAACTGGGTAACAGGCAGAGGTTGGAACAGGGCTCAGAAGAAGACAGGAAAATGTGGGAAAGTTTGGAACTTCCTAGACACTTGTTGAATGGCTTTGCCCAAAATGTTGATAGTGATATGGACAATAAAATTCAGGCTGAGGTGGCCTCATATGGAGATGAGGGGCTTGTTGGTAACTGGAGCAAAGGTGACTCTTGTTATGTTTTGGCAAAGAGACTGGCAGCATTTTGCCCCTGCCCTAGAGATTTGTAGAACTTTGAACTTCAGAGAGATGATTTAAGGTATCTGGCAGAAGAAATTTCTAAGCAGCAAAGCATTCAAGAGGTAACTTGGATGCTGTTAAAGGCATTCAGTTTTATAAGAGAAGCAGAGCATAAAAGTTTGGAAAATTTGCAGCCTGACTATGCGATAAGAAAGAAAAACCCATTTTCTAGGGAGAAATTCAAGCCGGCTGCAGAAATTTGCATAAGTAGCAAGCAGCCTAACGTTAATCCCCAAGACCATGGGGAAAATGTCTCCAGGCCGTGTCAGAGAACTTCCCGGTAGTCCCTCCCATCACATGCCTCGAGGCCCAGGAGGAAAAAGTGTTCTTGTGGGCTGGGCACAAGGTCTCCATGCTGTGTGCAGCCTGGGCACTTGGTGCCCTGTGTCCCAGCTGCTCCAGCTGTGGCTGAAAGGGGCCCAACATACAGCTTGGGCTATGGCTTCAGAGGGTGGAAGCCCCAAGCCTTGGCAGCTTCCACGTGGTGTTGAGCATGCAGGTATACAGAAGTCAAGAACTGAGGTTTGGGAACCTCTGCCTAGATTTCAGAAGATGTAAGAAACGCCTGGATGCCCAGGTAAAAGTTTGCTGCAGGGGTGGGGCCCTCATGGAGAACCTCTGCTAGGGCAGTGGAGAAGGGAAATGTGGGGTCAGAACCCTCACACAGAGTCCCTACTGAGGCACCACCTAGTGGAGCTGTGAGAAGAGGGCCACCATCCTCCAGGCCCCAGAATGACAGATCCACGACGGCTTGCACTGTGTGCGTGGAAAAGCCACAGACAATGCCAACCCATGAAAGCAGCCAGGAGAGAGGCTGTACCCTGCAAAGCCACAGGGCAGAGCTGCCCAAGACTGTGGGAACCCACTTCTTACATCAGCATGACCTAGATGTGAGACCTAGAGTTGAAGGAGATCATTTTGGAGCTTTAAAATTTGACTGCCCCACTGGATTTCGGACTTGCATGGGCCCTGTAACCCCTTTGTTTTGGCCAATTTCTCCCATTTGGAATGGTTGTATTTGCCCAATACCTGCACCCCCATTGTATCCAGGAAGTAACTAGATTGATTTTGATTTTACAAGCTCATAGGCAGAAGGGACTTGCCTTGTCTCATATGAGACTTTGGACTGTGGACTTTTGGGTTGATGCTGAAATGAGTTAAGACTTTGGGGGATTGTTGGGAAGACATAATTGGTTTTAAAATGTGAGGACATGAGATTTGGAGGGGCCAGAGGTGAAATGATATGGTTTGGCCATGTCCCCACCAAAATCTCAACTCGAATTGTATCTCCCAGAATTGCCACGTGTTATGGTAAGGACCCAGGGGGAGGTAATTGAATCAGGGATATGGTCTCTCCCGTGTTATTCTTGTGATAGTGAATAAGACTCACGAAATCTTATGCGCTTATCAGGGGTTTCTGATTTTGCTTCTTCCTCATTTTTCTCTTGCTCCCGCTGTGTAAGAAGTGGCTTTCACCTCCTGCCATAATTCTGAGGCCTCCCGAGCCATATGGAACTGTAAGTCCAATTAAACCTCTTCTTGTTCCCAGTTTTAGGTACATCTTTATCAGCAGCGTGAAAACAAACTAATAGAGGACTCAATCACCATTTATTAAAAATATTGTCCTTTCTCTACATGGTGGTGGTAATGAGAGAACCAGATATCCACACATAAAAGAATAAAGTTGCCTCAGCAAACTAAAAATAGAGGAGAACTTCCTCAACTTGATAAAGGACATTTACCAAAAACCTACAGCTAACATCATACTTAATGGTGAGAAAGTTGATTTATCAGTAAGATCAGGAATGAGGCAGATATTTTCCCTTTCACCACTGCTTTTCTACATCATAATGGAAGTCCTAGCTAATGCAATAACGACAAGAAAAAGAAATTAAAGTTATACTGACTGGGAAGAAAGAAAATTGTTTTCATGTGCAGATGAAATGATTGTGTATGTACAAAATCTGAAAGAACTGACAACAACAAAAAAACTTCTGAAACTGGTAAGTAATTATGGCAAGGTTGCAGGATACAAGGTTAATATATTTTAAAAATGACTTTCCTAAATACAAGCAATGAGAAAGTAGAATTTGTAATTTAAAAATGATAACATTTACATTAGCACCTAAAAATGAAACACTTAGGTATAAATCTAGCAGAATATGCACAATATCTATATGAGTGAAACTATGAAACACTGATGAAGGAAATAAAATAATAAATGCAGAGATATTCCATGTACATGGATAGGAGGATTCAATATTGTCAAGATATTAATTCTTCCAAATTTAATCTATAAATTCAGTGCAATCCCAACCAAAATTGCAGGAAGTTATTTTGTAAGTACTGACAAACTGATTCTAAAGTTTATATGGAGAGGCAAAAAGCCCATAATAGCTGACACACTATTGGAGAAGAACAAAGTTGGACCAACACTACCCAACTTTAAAAATTACTATAAAGCTATAGTAATCAAAAGTGTGGTATCAACAAAAGGATGGGCAAATAAATGCAAAAGAACAGAGAGCCCAGAAACAGACCCATGTAAATATGGCGAACTGATCTTTAACAAAGGAGCAAAGGCAATACAGTAGAGAAAAGAGAGTCTTTTCAATAAATTGTACTGAAACAACTCAACACCCACATGCAAAAAAAATCTAGACACAGACTCTACACATTTCACAAAAATTAACTCAAAATGGATAACAGAACTAAAAGTAAAATGCAAAATTACAGTTCCTAGATGGTTACATTTTCTAAAAGTCTAGATTACCTTGTGTATGGTGACAATTCTCTAAATATAATACCAAAGGTATGATTCATGAAATAAGGTATTGGTTAGTGGGACTTCATTAAAAGTAAAAACTTCTACTCTGAGAAAGGCACCGTTAAGGTAATGAGAAGATAAGCCACAAACCAGGAGAAAATATTTGCAAAAGACATATGTGATAAAGAACTGTTATCTATAATATATAAAGAACTCTTAAAACCCAACAATAAGAAAACAAACAAGATTAAAAAATGGGCTAAGGACCTTAACAGACACCTCACCTAAGAAGATATACAGATGGCAAATAAACATATGAAAAGATGCTCCACATTGTATGTCATCAGGAAAATGCAAATTAAAACAACAGTGAGATACCATTATATACTTAATACAATGGTCAACATGTAGGACACTGACACTACCAAGTGCTGCAAAGGAGGTAGAGCAACAGAAACTTATCTAGTGCTGGTAGGAATGCAACATGGTATAGCCACTTCAGAAGATGGTCATGGTTTCTTAGAAAACTAAATATACTCTTAGCAAATAATACAGAAATGGAACTCCTTGGTATTCATGCAAGTGAGCTGAAAACGTATGTCCACACAAAAACTTGCACATGGATGTTTCTAGCAGCTTCATTTATAATTGCCAATAATTGGAAGTAACCAAGATGTCCTCTACTAGATTAATAGATAAACTGCGGCATATCCAGACAATGGAATACTATCTACCACTAAAAATAAATGAGCTATCAAGCCATAAAAAGATCTGGATGAAACTTAAATGCATATTACTAAGTAAAAAAAGCCTTGTAAAAAGGCTACATACTGTTCATCTTGCAGTTCCAGTGGATACAATATTTTTCTTCCTACCTTTTTTGGGGACTTGGTTAATCTATTGAAGTATCATACCATGGAAGGGAGAAGATTTCATTGCATAAAACTTACATGATTATGTAATATAATGAATATTTTGCTGAAATAAAAAATATGAAGCTAGACTCCTCTTCATACCATATGTAATATTTAATTCCAAATAGATTAAAGAAATAAATATAAGAGCTAAAACTATCATGCTCTTAGAATAGTGATATGGTTTGGCTGTGTCCCCATCCAAAATCTCATCGTGAATTGTAACCTGCATAATCCCCATAATCCTCATGTGTCAAGGGCAGGACCAGGTGGAAGTAATTAGATCATGAGGGCAGCTTCCTCTATGCTGTTCTCGTTATAATGAGTAAGCCTCACAAGATCTGGTGGTTTTGTAAGTGTCTGGCATTTACCCTGCTTGCACTAACTCCGTACTGCCACTCTGTGAAGAAGGTGCCTGCTTCTCCTTTGCCTTCCGCCATGATTGTAAGTTTCCTGAGGCCTCCCCAGCAATGTGAAACTGTAAGTCAATTAAACTTCTTTCCTTTATGAATTAATCAGTCTTCAGTGTTTCTTCATAGCAGTGTGAGAGCGGACTAATACAAATACATAGGGCTAAACCTTCATGACCTTAGATTTGGCAATGGTTTCTTGGATATAATACCAAAAGCAAGATTAAGAAAAGAAAAAAAAATAGATTAAATGGACTTCATCAAAAAATTTTACCCATGACTAAAACACCAAAAGCAATGGTAACAAAAGCCAAAATTGACAAATGGGATCTAATTAAAGAGCTTCTGCACAGCAAAAGAAACTATCATCAGAGTGAACAGACAGCCTAAAGAATGGGAGAAAATTTTTGCAATCTATCCATCTGAAAAAGGGCTAATATCCAGAATCTACAAAGAACTTAAACAAATTTACAGCCGGGCGCGGTGGCTCATGCTTGTAATCCCAGCACTTTGGGAGGCCGAGGTGGGTGGATCACGAGGTCAGGAGATCGAGACCACGGTGAAACCCTGTCTCTACTAAAAAAATACAAAAAATTAGCCAGGCATGGTGGCAGGCGCCTGTAGTCCCAGCTACTTGGAGAGGCTGAGGCAGGAGAATGGCGTGAACCCGGGAGGCGGAGCTTGCAGTGAGCCGAGATTGCGCCACTGCACTCCAGTCTGGGTGACAGAGCGAGACTCCGTCTCAAAAAAAAAAAAAAAACAAATTTACAAGAAAAAAACAACCCCATCAAAAAGTGGGTGAATGATATGAACCGACACTTCTCAGAAGAAGACAGTTATGCAGCCAACAAACATATGAAAACATATTTAAAAAAAAGCTCATCATCACCGGTCACTAGAGAAATGCAAATCAAAACCACAATGAGATACTATCTCATGCCAGTTAGAATGGCAATCATTAAAAAAGTCAGGAAACAACAGATGCTGGAAAGGATGTGGAGACATAGGAATGCTTTTACACTGCTGGTGGGAGTGTAAATTAGTTCAACCATTGTGGAAGATAGTGTGGCGATTCCTCAAGGATCTAGAACTAGAAATACTAGAAATACCATTTGACCCAGCAATCCCATTACTGGGTATATACCCAAAGGATTATAAATAATTCTACTATAAAGACACATGCACACGTATGTTTATTGTGGCACTGTTCACAATAGCAAACACTTGGAACCAACCCAAATGCCCATCAATGATAGACTGGAAATGAAGAAAATGTGGCACATATATACCATGGAATACTATGCAGCCATAAAAAAGGATGAGTTCATGTCCTTTTCAGGGACATGGATGAAGCTGGAAACCATCATTCTCAGCAAACTAACACAGGAACAGAAAACCAAACACTGCATGTTCTCACTCAAGTGGGAGTTGAACAATGGGAACACATGGACACAGGGAGGGGAACATCACACCCTGGGGTCTGCTGGGGAGTGCGGGGCAAGGGGAGGGATAGCATTAGGAGAAATGCCTAATGTAGATGATGGGTTGATGGGTGCAGCAAACCACCATGGCACGTGTATACCTATGTAACAAACCTGCACGCTCTGCACATGTATCCCAGAACTTAAAGTATAATAATAAAAAAATAAGAAAATGGAAATTGATTTAAAAATTTTTTACAATGTGCATGAAAAGACAACATTCAGAAAATTAACAGAATGGGAGAAAACATTTGCAAATAATTTATCTGATGAGGGTTTAATATCCAGAAAATATAAAGAACTCCTACAACTCAACAGCAAAAAAAGACAACCCAACTAAAAAATGGGCAAAAACTTGAATATTTTCCCAAAATGACATAAAAATGGTCAATATGCACATGAAAGGATTCTCAACATCATTAATCATTAGGGAAATGCAAATCAAAACCAAACTGAAATACTGCTTCATACCTCCTATGATCAGTATAATTTTAAAAAACAGAAAAAAAAGCATTGGTGAGAATATGGATAACTGGAACCCTACCGGAAATGTATAATTGTGCAGTCATTGTGGAAAGGTTTAGCAGTTCCTCAAAAAGCTAAATAGAATTACCATATAATCTTGCCATTCTTCACCTAGATAATATATCCAAGAAAAAAGAAAAGAGGTATTTAAACAAAAACTTGTACTCAAGTGTTCATAATATTAATAGCACTATTCACAAAAGACAAATGACTTAAATCTATCCAAATATCCATCAAGTGATGAATACAGACACAAAATGTGATACATACATATAATAAAATTTTCAGTCAGAAAAAGAATGAAGTTCAGATACATGCTACAACATGAATGAACCTTGAAAACATTATGCAAAGTAAAAGAAGCCAGACACAAAAAGATAACTATTGTATTATTTCACTCATTTGATATATCTAGAATAGGCAAATTAATAGAGATAGAAAGTAGAATTAGAAGTTACCAAGTGCTCCAAGGAGAGGAAAATACTTAATTATTAAAAAATTTCTATTTAGAATGACGTATTCATTTCCTTGGGCTGCTGTAACACAAACCGAATGGCTTAAACAACAGACATTTATTTTTGCGCAGTTCCATAGGGTAGAAGTCTGAGATCAAAGTGTCTGCAGGCCCACGCTCCCTCTGAAGGCACGTGGGAAGGATCTGTTTCAGGCCTTTCTCCTAGCTTCTGGTGGTTTGTTGGCAATCATTGGTGTTCTTTGATTTCTTTGTATCACTCTGATCTTTTTCTTCATCTTCACTTGGCACTCTCCCTGTGTGCTTGCCTCTGTGTCCAAATTTCCCCTTTTTATAAGGACACTAATCATATTGGATTAGGATTCCACCCTAATGATCTCATGTTAATTTGAATACCTTTATAAAGATCCTATCTCCAAATAAGGTCACATTAATATTAAGGGATAGGACTCCAACATATCTTTTGTGGGGACACAATTTAAACTATAAGAGGTGATAAAAAGTTTTAGAAGAAGATAGTGGTGGCAGATGTACAACAGTGTGAATGTAATTAATGACACTTAATTGTCCACTTAAAATGGTTAAAATGGCAAATTTTATGTTATATTTTACCATAATTAACAAAAGATATCATACATTCTCCTCTCTCCTCAAGCAATAATCACCTCTTACATATTACTCACTTTGAGTTGATGACTTTATTTCTTATTTCATTGAAAAAAAATAGCAATTAGAAGGTAACTTTTACAAACTCCTACCACTATATCTACTATACCACTTGCATCTATGCACATAAATTCTTCCTTTTCTGCTATTCTATGAATGAATTGCCCAGGCTCTCATCTAAAGCCAGCTTCTCTATTTGCTTACCAGATGATATCCCATCTCCTCTATTCAAGGTCATTATTCCAGCAATTTTCTTCTTTCTCTCTTCTGTCATAAAAATTTCCCTCTCAATTTCTGTTGTTGGGTTCTGCATGAAGCTTGGAAGTCACCACTCTATCCTAACAAGTAAAAAGTTGAACAAACTGAAAAATCAACCATTATTCTTAGATCTGTAAGAGAAGTGAGGTCACAAGACAAACCTCTGTCCCAAAAATTGGAAGAGAAAGTCATAGATGGAGAGAATCACAACATACTTTAACAGAAACCTCTTTGGGAACCAGTGCTAGGGTAGGAAAATCTGAACTGTAATTCACAAATTGCTGAAGGCTAGGTGTGTATAAATCTGAGAGTTAAAAATTCCAGGACGATCCACTAATGGGGGATCCCATGCTTTTGTGACTTCAAGACTAACTGTAAAGCTATAGTAATCAAAGACAGTATGGTACCAGTGAAAGGAAGGACAACAGATAGAGAGCAATGAAACAGAACAAGAGAGCCCAGAAATAGATCCATATAAATATGGTCAACTGATCTTTGACGAAGGAGCAAAGAAAATATAATGGAGAAAGGACAGTCTTTCCGATAAATTATGCTGGAACAACTGGACATCCACATGCAAAAAAATTAATCTAGATACATACCTTATACCTTTCAAAAATTAAAAATAGATCACAGTTTTAAATATAAAGTATATCTCCTAGAAGATAACATAAGATAAAATGTGGATGACCCTGGTTTGATGATGACATAGATACACTACTAAACACAATGATCCATGAAAAAAGATGGGTGTATGAGGGGTGATGAAGAGAGGTTACTTAATGGGTACAAACATACAGTTAGATAGAAGGAATAAGTCCTAATGTTCAATAGCATAATAGGGTGACTATAGTTAACAACTATATATTATATATGCCAAAAAAGCTAGAAAAGAGGACTTGAAATGTTTCCAACGCATAGAAATGACAAATACTAGAGGCGATGGATACCCTAAATATCTTGACTTGATAATTACACATTCTATGCATGTAACAAAACATTACATGTACCCCATAATATGTAAAAATACTATGTATTACTAAAAAACATAAAAAGCAAGTGTTTTTTTAAAAAAGAATAAGCTGTACTTCATTACAATTAAACATTTCTGATCTGCAAAACATGCTGTCAAGAGGCTGAGGCCACAAACTGAGAGCAAATGCTTACAAAAGACATATCTGATGAAAGTATTGTTAACCAAAATATACTAAGAACTCTTAAAATCAATAATAAGAAAACAAACACGACAATTTAAAAACAGGCCAGTGATCTTAACAGATATACCTCTTAACAGATATACCTTAACAGATATATCCTCTGTTAAGGTATATAAGATATACAGATGGCATATGAACATATCAAAACACGTTCCACATCATATGTCATCAGGTAAATGCTAATTATAAAAACAATGAGATACCAATACACAACTATTAGGATGGCCAAAATCCAAACACTTACAGTGCCAAATACTGGTGAGGATATGAGGCAACAGAAAGTGTCATTCATTGCTGGTGGAATACAAAATTGTAGAGCTAATTTGGAGGGCAATTTAGCAGTTTCTTACAAAACTAAATGTACTTAGCATACAATTCAGCAATTGCTCTCCTTGATATTTACCCAGATAAACTGAAAACACATCCAAATCAAAACCTGCACGTTGATGTGAATAGCAGCTTTATTCATAATTGTCAAACATAGAAACATCAAAGATGTCCTTCAGTAGGTGAATGGATACACTGTGGTATATCCAGACAATGGAATATTATGCAGCACTCAAAAGAAATGAGCAATCAAGCCATGAAAACACATGGAAGAAATTTAAATGCATATTAATAAGTGATTATTAAGTCTAAATATTATGCTATTGAAATAAGTGATTAATAAGTCTAAAAAGACTACATACTGTTTTATTCCAACTATATGATATAAAAGCAAAACTATGGAAAGAGTAGAAGGATCAGTGTTTGCCATGGGTTGGGGGGAGGGAGGAATGCATAGGCTGAGCACAGAGGATTTTTAGGCTTTTGAAAATACTCTGTATTATAATACAATGATAGATACATGACATTATATATTTTTCCAAACCCATAGAACATACAACACCAAGAGCGAACCCTAATGTGAACAGTGGAGTTTGAGTGATAATGATGTGTCAGTGTAGGTTCATCAATTTTAGCAGATGGAACCACTGTTGTGGGGAATATTGGCAATGGGTGAGACTATGCATGGTTGGCGGCAGAAAATATATGGGATAGCTTTGTTCCTTCCTCACACTTTTTTTTGTGAACCTTAAACTGCTCTTTAAAAAAACAGTCTACACAAATTTTCCTCTCTCCTGGAATATTCTCATCAGCATGAAAACATGCTGTACTATTATCTATCTTGAAAAACAAAATTCTCCCTGTACCTATATCATTCCAGAGCTAATGCCCCAATTCTCTGATGTTTTGCTGTAGAACCCCTCAAAATAGTTGTCAATTGTTACCAGACACTATCTCCTCTTTTTCCCTTCAAACCACTCCAGTCTTTCATCCTACAATCCAATGAAGTTAGTATTCATTGGATTCATTTTATCCTACAATCCAATGAAGTTGAATGCTCCACTGAAACTGCTTTCCTCAAGATTTCCAATGATCTCCATGTTGCCAAATCCAATACTCAATTCTCAATCTTCTTGCTGACCTATTATCATAGTGAGCATATAATTTATCATCCAAATCAAGGCACTTCTAAAAGTAAAAAAGGGTCTTATTAACAATTATTCCTGTACAACAGGCATAAACCAGGACTGTCCTAGGAAACTAAATGATATTTGGTCATTTACCTAACAGTAGTGTTAGACAGGGTTGATCACTCCCTCCTCTGTGAAACATCTTCTTGACTTGGCTTCTAACATACTATATGTTCCTGGTTTTTCTCCTACCTTACTGGCTACTCCTTGACTGCACCTTATTAACTTTTGTTTTTGATGATTTATTATCATATCCTGTATCTCAACTTTGAAATGCTGCAAAGCCTAATCTTTTTTGTAACTTTTAGGTTCGGGGGCACATGTGAAGATTTGTTATGTTACATAGGTAAACTCATGTCATGGGAGTTTGTTGTACAGATTATTTCATCACCCAGGTATTAAGCCCAGTACCTATTAATTACTTTTCCTGATCCTCTCCCTCCTCCCACCCTCAACTCTCAAGTAGACCCCAGTGTCTGTTGTTTCCTTCTTTGTGTTCATAAGTTCTTATAATTTAGCTCCCATTTATAAGTGAGAACATGCAGTATTTGGTTTTTTGTTCTTGTATTAGTATGCTAAGGATGATAGCCTCCAGCTCCATCCATGTTCCTGCAAAAGACATGATCTAATTCTTTTAGTGGCTGCATAGTTTTCCAGTGTGTATATGTACCACATTTTCTTTATCTGGTCTATCATTGATGGGCATTTAGGTTGATTCCATGTCTTTGCCACTGTGAACAGTGCTGCAATGAACATTCGCGTCCATGTGACTTTACAGTAGAATGATTTATACTCCTCTGGGTATATACCCAGTGATGGGATTCCTGAGTCAAATGGTGGTTCTGCTTTTTTTTGAGGAATTGCCATACTGCTTTCCACAATGGTTCCACAAACAGTGTATAAGTGTTCCTTTTCTTCCACAATCTTGCCAGCATCTGTTATTTTTTGACTTTTTAGTAAGAGCCATTCTGACTTGCGTGAGACGTTATCTCATTGTGGTTTTGATTTGCATTTCTCTAATAATCAGTGATATTAATCCTTTTCTCACATGCTTGTTGGCCGCATGTATATCTTCTTTTGAAAACTGTCTGTTCAAGTCTTTTGCCCACTTTCGAATAGGGTTGTTTTCCTCTTGTAAATTTAAGTTCCTTATAGATACTAGATATTAGACCTTTGTCAGATGAATACTTTGCAAGTATTTTCTCCCATTCTGTAGTTTGTCTGTTTACTCTGTTGACAGTCTCTTTCTCTGTGCAGAAGCTCTTAAGTTTAATTAAATCCCACTTGTCAATTTTTGCTTTTGCTGCAATTGCTTTTGACATCTTCATCATGAAATCTTTGCCTGTTCCTATGTCCAGAATGATATTACCTAGGTTGTCTTCCAGGGTTTTTATAGTTTTGGGTTTTACATTTAAGTCTTCAATCCATCTTGAGTTGATTTTTTGTATATGATGTAAGTAAGGGTCCAGCTTCAATTCTCTGCATATGGCTAGCCAGTTATCCCAGCACCATTTATTGACTAGGGAGTCTTTTCCCCATTGCTTGTTTTTGTCAGGTTTGTCGAAAATCAGATGGTCGTAGGTGTACAGCCTTACTTCTGGGCTCCCTACTTTGTTCCATTGGTCTATGTGTCTGTTCTTGTACCAGTACCATGCTGTTTTGGTTACTGTAGCCCGTATAGTTTGAAGTCAGGTAGTGTGATGCCTCCAGCTTTAGGATTCGTCTTGCTTAGGATTGCCATTGCTATTCGGACTCTTTTTTGGTTCCATATGAATTTTAAAATAGTTTTTTTCTAGTTCTGCAAAACATGCCATTGGTAGTTTCATAGGAATAACACTGAATCTGTAAATTGCCTTGGGCAGAATAGCCATTTTAATGATACTGATTCTTCCTATCCATGAGCATGGAATGTTTTTCCATTTGTTTGTGTCATCTCTGATTTCTTTGAGCAGTGTTCTCATTGTAGAGATCTTTCACTTCTCTGGTTAGCTGTATTCTTATGTATTTTGTTCTTTTTGTGGCAATTCTAAATGAGATTGCCTTCCTGATTTGGCTCTCAGTTTGGCTGTTGTTGGTGTATAGGAATGCTAGTGATTTTTATACATTGATTTTGTATCCTGAAACTTTGCTGAAGTTGTTTATTAGCTAAAGGAAATTTGGGGCCAAGACTATGGGGTTTTCTAGATATAGAATCACGTCGTCTGCAAAAAGAGATAGTTTGACTTTCTCTCTTCCTATTTTGGATGCCCTTTATTTCTGTCTCTTGCCTGATTGCTCTGAATAGGACTTCTAATACTATGTTGAATCGGAGTGGTGAGAGTGGACATCCTTGCCAAAGCTCAATCTTTGGACTTCCTCTCTTACTACTCACACTATCTACATCTCTTAGTCATCTCATCCAGCCTCTTGGCTTTAAATACCACCTATACCTTCATGTTTCTCAAATTTCTACCTCTAGTCTGGACCTATCTCCAAAGTCCCAAACTTGTATCTCCAACTGCTTACTTTCCATCTCGACGTGGATGTCTGAAAGGCATCTGAAATGCAATAAGTGATATCTTTATTCACTGAGCTGCTCAGCATCAGAATCAATTCCTCTTTTTCTCTTACTCTACATTTGATTCATCTACAACATCCATAGAATCTACCCACTAAATATATTTCAAAGCTGGACACTTACCACCATTTCCACAGCTGAGATCTTATTCCAAATCATTATCATCTGTTACCTGGACCACTGCAATTGTTTTATAGGTACTACTTATCCTTCTTCCCTCAATTCTTGTTTCTCTAGAGTCCACTCTCTACACAGTAGCCAGGATTACCATTTAAAAATATAAGTCATGGCCAGGCATGGTGGCTCACGCCTTTAATCCTAGCACTTTGGGAAGCTGAGGCAGGTGGATCACTTGAGGCCAGGAGTTTGAGACCAACCTGGGAGAGACGGTGAGACCCCGTCTGTATTAAAAATACAAACATTAGCTGTGTGTGGTAGTGCATGCCTGTAGTCCCAGTTACTTGGGAGGCTGAGGCACGAGAATTGCCTGAACCTGGGAGGCAGAGGTTGCATGCACTTAGCTGTGACCATGCCACTGTGCTCCAGCCTGGGTGACACAGCAAGACTGTCTGTCTGTCTGTCTCTCTCTCTCTCTCTCTCTCTCTCTCCCTCTCTCTCTCTCTCTCTCTATATATATATATATATATGCTGTCTGATATATATATATATATCTGATATATATATGTATATATATATCTCACAGCTCTCTAGCTCCCCTTGCCAAAACCTTCTAGTGGCCTTCTGTAAGACTTAGAATCCAAACTTCTTTCCATGGCCTATAATATCTTACATGATCTGGCCCCTGGCTACCATTTTAAAATCATCTCTCATCATTCTCCCCTTGCTTCCTCCATTTCAGCCACATTAGCCTTCTTGCTGTTTTTTGAGCAAGCCAAACACATTCCTATCTAAGGACCACTGTATTTGTTGTTCCCAAAGCCTAGAATATTTATCTGTTAGATAACCTCATGACTTGCTCCATCACTTCATTCAGGTATTTGCTCAGAATGAACTTCTCTGACTATCCCATCTAAAATAGTATCCCTCCTTCCAACACCCTAATACCCTGTTTTATTTTTCTCTGTATCATTCACAACGACTTAATATTACACATTAATATATTTAATTTCTTATTATCTGTTTCCCTCATCCCTAAATGTAAGCTCCATGAGGATGATGTTTTGTTTTATTCTATGCTGTATTCCTAGAACCTAGAAACAGTGCTTGGGACAAAACAGATTGTTCAATTTGTTGAAAATATAAAGACCCCTGGAACATACAGTTTTCTGTTGATTATATAAATCATCAGTTTACACTATACTTTAAAATCTGGGAAGAGACATTATGCTTTTATAAGCATCTATCACTGACCAATCAGACAAAGAAGCACCCCCATAAAAATATTTAGACAAATTATTTTGTTAGAGACAATATTTCCGGCTGGCAAGTGTCTCACTCAGTAGGTTTTTAAAAGTTTTAATTCAAATTGGTTTTTTAGAGCTACCTGCCCACTCTTCCCTAAATTACTGACTGTAATTCCATTAAAATAGGAATGGGGGGAGAAAGAGAGAGGTGGAGATTTTTGTTTGTAGTAAGTTCAGTTCATTCTAGGTTTACTTTGAATGCACATTTCAAATTTAATTTTGGTTTCGTTAGTTTTTATTTTGGTAATTCACAAAATTGTATACACTTATCATATACAACACATTGTTTTGAAACATGTATGCATGACGGGATAAATTTAGCTAACTAACATAGCCATCACCTCACATACCATTTTTTGGTGAGAAGATTCGAAATGTACTCTCTTAACAATTTTGAAATATGCAATTCATAATTATTAACTATAATTGCAATACTGTGCAATAAATGTCAAAAACTTACTCCTCCTGTCAATGTGAAACTTTGTACCCTTTGACCAACACATCCCCATTCCTGTTCTCACTCTCATTCTCTGGTAACCACCATTCTACTTTCTACTGCAATGAGTTCAACTTTTTCAGATTCTATACATAAGTGAGATCATAGACTATTTGTCTTTCTGTGCCTGATATATATATATATATATATATATATACACACACACACACACACAGTACATACTGATTTCAGTTGTTTTGTACATATACCAAGAAGTGGAATTGCTGGATCACATGATAGTTCTATACTTAGTTTTTTTTAGGAACCTCCATACAGTTTTCCATAATGGCTGTATTAGTTTATATTTCTACAGTGTACAAGAGTTCTCTTTTCTCCACATCCTCATCGACACTTGTTATCTTTCATCTTTTCAATAATAGCCATTCTAACAGGTTTGAGTGATATTGCACTGTGGTTTTAACTTGCACTTCCCTGATGATTAGTGATGTAGAACATTTTTTGACATATCTGTTGGCCATTTGTATGTCTTCTTTTGAGAAATGTCTATTGAGGTCCTTTGCCATTTTAAAAATCAGGTTATTGTTTTCTTGCTATTGAGTTGAGCTCCTTATGTATTTTTGATATTAACCCCTTATCAAATATATGGTTTTCAAATATTCTCTCCCATTCTGCAGATTGTCTCTTCACTCTGTTAATTGTTTCCTTAGCTGTGCAGAAGCTTTTTAGTTTGAAGTAATCCCACTTGTTTATTTTTGCTTTTGTTCCCTGTGCTTTTGGGTTCATAACCAAAAAATAAATGCCCAGACCTATGTCATGTAGTTTTCCTCTTATTTTTTGTTCTAGTAGTTTTACAGTTTCAGGTCTAATGTTTAAGTCTTCAATCCATTTTGAGTTGATTTTTATATATGTTGTAAGATAAGGGTCTAATTTCATTCTTCGACATGTGGATATCCAGTTTTTCCAACACTATTTATTAAAGAGATTGTTCTTCCCTCATTGTGTATTCTTGGAACCTTTGTCAAAAATCAACAAAGTATAAATGTGTGAATTTATTTCTGAGTACTCTCTATATTTAATTTTCTATTTTGCCATCTAAAGCAGGTAGTAAGCTAATGTATGCACTGCCACACTGGAATTGAACATAATACTGGAAAAGTGCTCTAGCTTTGATAGGATTTATCAAGTCTGAAAGTCTAAACTTCTATGAAACTCTGTATCTTTACCATAAACACAAGGCTTCCTTTTTTTCCAATCTGATGTAAAATGCCAAACAAATACATAAACGTTTGAGGATGTTTTAGTTTGTTAGTGCTGCCACAACAAAATACCACGGGCTGGGTGACTTAAACAACATACATTTATTTTCCCATAGTTTTGAAGACTGGAAATCCAAGATCAAGATTTTGGCAGGTTTAATTTGTCCTGAGGCCTCCTTTCCCTGGTTTACAAATGACTACCATCTTGCTGTGTCGTCACATGGTGTTTCCTCTGTGCATGTGCACCTCCAGTATTTCTCTGTGTGTCCAAATTTCCAGTTCTTATAAGGACGCCAATCAGATTGAATTAGGACCCACCCTAATTAACTTAATGGCCCCTTTAAAGGCCCTGTCTCCAAACATAGTCACATTCGGAAGTACTTGAGATTAGTGCTTAAACATGAGAATTTGGGGGTGGACAGGATTCAGCCCATAACAGAAGATTAACATGGTAAAGAGAGTATTCAAATGAACTCCTATCATATTTATAGGAACTCTACCACAAGACAGGTTACCAAGTTGTTTTTTAATTCACTTGTGAGGTAAAATTTACAGAACTGTCAAATTTCACAACTCCCTTCTGGTAAGGAAATCTGGAGTGTTTGACACTCATCAATTTTCCCCTTATTATGATATACCCATGTGAATCATAGATGGTAAAATGCCAATAACTGGAAGTAAGCATGTTAAAGATATCTATATAATGCCCAAAACTCAATGAATAGCCTATTTTACCACATTTGTTTACCTATCTATAACTTGCTTGATTCTGTGACCACTGCCTTTACTGTAAGTTGTATAATAGACTAAGTAATGTATCCCTCTCCACAATATTCCATTTTCTAATCCCTGGAAACTGTCAATATGTTACCTTACATGGCAAAAAGGGACTCTGCTCATATAATTAAGTTAAGGATGAGATGGGAAGGCTATCCTTGATTATGCAGTTAGTCCTAACATAAGCAAAGTCGTTAAAAGAGGGAGGCAAGAAGGTCAAAGATAGAAAGAGATGGGACAATAAAATTAAAGGCTGAAATGATGTAAGAAAAAGATTATAAGCCAAGGAACACAGGCAGAAGCTGAAAAAAAAAGGCAAGAAAACGGATTCTCCTCTCACAGCCTCCAGAAGGAACCAGCCCTGTCAATACCTTCACTTAAGCCCAGCAAGACTAAATTTGAACTTCTGGCATCTAGAATAGTAACATAATAAACATATGTTGTTTTAAGCAATCAAATTTATGGTAATTTGTTACAACAACAGGAAAATAGGAAAAGCAGTCTGATTTTTAGGAGTAGGAAGGTATACTAGAACTCTTCTTTAGGGAATTACTTGGGAAATTGCTGGGTATATTGATACTGAGCACATCACAAAGTCAGTCCGTACTCACTCAGCCCTAAACTTACTGCTGTGTGCCCCAAATCCTAAGGCAATAAGACAATAGCTGGCAAGACCTTATTGAAGAACAAAGAGATTACTTCAAATTTAGAGAATAGTACCAAGGCCAATTTTCAAGGCTTAGATACCTTAAGCTTGTTTATTGCTCAGAAAGGAAAGGCGAACTCATAAGTATTATTTTGTGATAAAACTGGCATACAGAAACAAAATGGATAGAAAAAAACTCAACAAGCTTTCTACAAATATAGTGCTTAAATATGTTCCCTAATGTCTACTGAGTCCTTTGAAAAGTAGCAATAGCCCCCTCTTTTCCTGTGTCCTTCCTAGACCCTTTATTCCAGGAAAATGCTATTTGTAATTTTTAAGTAGGTACGGGAAAATAAATATATTATTATCAATGTTTTGTAAGAGATAACTGCTACTATTCTTTGTACAGCAAACTATAATAGCATTTCCCAAACATCTAATTAACAGAATTTCTCCCTGCAAGGATTAATAGTGATGAATTATTTCCAACTAACACATATGGTGGTTGCGAACCGCTGATACACAGTCTATGAAAGTAGTAAAATTTTAAAAGTCTCTGTCTTGTGTTTATTACTGGAATTTCAGCTTCTGCAAAATATGTATAGCCTATTTTACCACATTTATTTACCCATATATAACTTGCTTGATTCTATGACCACTGCCTTTACTGTAAGTAGTACAGTAGACTAAATAATGTATCAGCCCCCACAACATGTCAATTTTCTAATCCCTGGAATCTGTCAATATGTTACCTTACATGGCAAAAATGGACTTTACTTATGATATTACATCATTCACAATGTAACCTGCTAAATTTTAAAAAGGCTCACAATCAAACTGAACAGAGGCTATATAGTTCTTGCTTAAAACTTTAAGGACAAGTGGGCCGAGTGTAATCACTATCAAAATTACAAAGCCCCTTTTTGCAGAAATGGAAAAGCAGATATTAAAATTCATACGGAATTGCAAGGGGCTTCAAATAGCCAAAACAATCTTGAAAAAAAAAAAAAGTTGGAGAGCTCACAATTCCCAATTTCAAAACATACTACAAAGCTACAATAATCAAAACAGGGAGGTACAGACATAAGGACAGATATGTAGATTAATGGAATGGAATTGAGTGGCCAGAAATAAACACATCTATAGACAACTGAAGTTCAACAATGGTGCCAAGACCATAAAATGTGAAAGAATATCTTCAAAAAATATGGCTGGAACAACTAGAAAGCTACATGCCAAAGAATGAACTTGGACTCCTACCTCATGCCATATATAAAAATTAACTCCAAATATACGAAAGGCATAAACCTAAGGGCCAAAATTATACTGGGCAGTGCTTCTGTTATACCTTTCATTGATAAGGAATACAAAGAAAGAAAGCTGTTCTCAAACTTGTTTTTTCTAAGGATGACATTATGGCTCCTACATGGCACTATGGTTAAGGAACTTATAAGTAAGATTACTTCTAACAAGAAATGTTCAGTAGCATAAATGAGAACTCAAAAAATCAATAAAACAGAGACTTCTGATTTCCAGTCTGAAATGTAAAGTGATTGGAAGTCATTACTCTCATTGTTAGTATAAGAAAAAAGCTGAACAAACTGAAAATTAACAGCTCTTCTTAGATCCACCAGAGAATTGAGGTCACAGGACAAGCCACTGCCCCCAAAATTGAGAAAAAATGTAGTTACTGAAAACCACAGCTTACTGACATCAGAATCTCAGGAGCAGAAGCCCACTGCTAGACCCAGTAGTGGAAGGCTCAATGTGGACTAGCTTTACAGTTAAAACCTCTGGAGGTTCCTCTCAGAGAGGCTCCCAAATCTTTGTGAGTTTTGCCTCCAGGAGCCCTGACAGGTTCTCAATATAAAGACTGGTTAAAAATAATAATAATAAAAATAAAAATAAATAAAATCCCCTCATGTTTCTAGTAAGAAGACAGGGGTTGGCGGTGGGGGCAGAGGTGTGTGGGGGGCAGTAACCATTTGAAATATGCCCAGAGTATTCTGTTCTCCCTAACAATCCCTGCTTCCCTAAAGGGAAACTATTTTACCAGAACCCGACTGAATTGGGTTTTATCAATGCCTATCCGACTGTAAAGAAGGGAAATACCCAGATCTAGTACCCATTAGCCTGATGTAGGGTAAGGAAAATAACCAATTCAGCCCCCTCTAGGATTCCCATATCACCTAGTGGGAAGAAAAAACTGAGAAAAACTTGTGAAGGTCACAGCACAGGGGTACTAGGTCACTAAAAGACTAAGACCTAATCATAAGACAATAGAATATATCCCCCTTATACCCACTGCTTACCACTACACATCAATCGGGCTTATGTCTAATAACAGGGAATTACAGCTGGAACAACTGTTAAGTATCAGACCCTACATAAAAAGTAATCTCCCGGGAACCCAAAGACAACAGAATAGGAAAAAGCAGGGATAGCAGAAGAAATTTTAGAGTTTGACATCTATAGCTACAACAAATATTGAATATAGCCTGATTCTTAGACAGATAAACATAAAGCCTCACACTTAAGGCCTATTTTTCTGAGTTCTGTTGCCTAATATATCATGTCTAGCTTTGAACAAAAAATTGGAAGGCATGTTAAATTGCAAAATACAGTCTCAAGAGTCAAAGTAAGCATCAGAACCTGACTCAGATATGGCAGAGATTTTTGGAACTATCAGACTAGTATGATAAGGGCTCTAGTGGAAAAAAAATGGACAACATTTAAGAACAAATGAGTAATATAGACAGAGAGGTTTGAAAACCCTATGAAGAATGAGGGGGAAGGACAAGATGGCTGACTAGAAGTAGCTAGTGTATGCCACACTACAAAGAGAAGAAACAGTAGCAATTAAACACTACATCTTCAACTGAAACATGCAGGTGAACATGCTAGAATTCATCAAGGAAACAACTCGACCCACGAAGAATAGAGAGGAGTAAGACAGGCTCTCTGTCCATCTGGGAGGTTCCCCCTCCATGGGAAATGGTGAGTGAGTGAGAAACCTCAGGAATCCACACTTAGGATCTTTGGAACTCTAGGATCAGGAGATCCCCCTGTGAGCCCACTCCACCAGGGCCTTTGGACTGACACACAGAGCTATGTGGAGACTGGGCAGAGCCACACTCACATATATGCAGAGTCCCAAGGAGCCTTGGATCCCCAGGCATCTTGGCATTAGCAGCTGCAGCTCTGGTAAAAGGGGAGGTAGGCCGGGCGCAGTGGCTCATGCCTGTAATCCCAGCACTTTGGGAGGCCGAGGTGGGCAGATCACGAGGTCAGGAGATCAAGACCATCCTGGCTAACATGGTGAAACCCCGTCTCTACTAAAAATACAAAAAATTAGCCGGGCGTGGTGGCGGGCGCTTGTAGTCCCAGCTACTCGGGAGGCTGAGGCAGGAGAATGGCATGAACTCTGGAGGTGGAGCTTGCAGTGAGCCGAGATTGCGCCACTGCACACTCCAGCTTGGGAGACAGAGCTAGGCTCTGTCTCAAAAAAAAGTTGGGGGGGAGGTAAGGCTCTCTTATACACCCCCAAGAAAGGTGCTGAATCCAGGGCGCTGAACAATGAAGGTCTGCAAGCCTCACAGGCTAAGACACACTGGTCTGGACTTTAGTCACCCCCTACTAGGGCTCTTAGGCCTGTAACAGCTCCTCACCTCCCAGAGAGGTGGGCTGCCATCTTTGTAATCTTGCAGCCTTCAGGCTCTGGAGAGTCCCAGGCAACTAGGGTGTGGCATAGACTCCCAGCACAGTGTGGCCGCCCTAAGAAAAGCAGCCAGACTGTTTTCTATGTGGGTCTCCAATCCCGTTTCTTCCCACTGGGCAGGACCTCCCAACCTGGGACTCCAGCCACCCCCTCGCTGGGATTCTCATGCTGGTGGCAGCTCTGCAGATCCCTGGGACAGAGCTCAAAGAAGGAGGAGCAAGCCAACATCTTTGCTCTCTTGCAGCCCTTGCCTTTGCTACCTTCAAGCTCTCATGAGTCCACGGTAACTAGGGACTGGTGCAGACCCTCAGCACAGTGCAACTACCCCATGGAAAAGTGGCCACATTGTTCCCCATGCAGGTATCTGTCCCCACTTCTCACTGGGCAAGGCCTCCCGACCTGGGACTCCAGCAGAACTACCCTGCAACCACCTGAACACTTCAATTAGAGGTGGCTCAGCATTTCTCCAAGTAGGAAATCCCAGAGTCAATTCAAAACCCTTCCACCACTGCAGCTGCAGTGGTACTGCCCTAACTACCCTTAGGCTGGGGAAGGAACAAAGGGCCTAGTTGTTGTGTTGGCACTTCCAGCACACTGCAGCCACCATATGGAAGGGAGTCCAGTTCCTCTTCCTTGGGTGTCTTCATCCCCCTCTCTTCACCAGGCAGGGCCCCAGGCTCATAACTCCAGAACAGCTGCCCTACTCACTGCTGAGCATACCCCACTGGTAGTGGCTCTGAGTTTTCCTTGGAAGAGGTTCCTGGAGGCAACCAACAGCCCCTCTGCCACTGCCACAGTAGCAGTTTCTGCCCCTGCTACCCTCAGTTGGGGAAAGAAACAAAGAGCTCGAGGGCTTCACGCAAGCTTACAGCACAACACATTCGCCACACGGAGAGGAGCCGGTCTCTCCTCCCTGTGAGCCCGTGATACCCTGCTCCCCAACAAGTAGAGCCCCTACCTCAGGACAGCAGTGCAGCTGATCTAGTCCCTGGCTGAACACTCCCAGTAGCAGCAGCTCTGTGTTTCTTGGAGGTAGAACTCCTAGGGGCAACTGAAAGCCCCTCTGCCACTGCCTCTGCAGTGGAACTGCACTTACTGTCCTCAAACTGGGGAAGAAGTAAAGACCCTGAGTGCTTTATCCACACCTCCAGCAAAATGCAGTTGCTTTAAGGAGAGGAGACCAGTCTGTCTCCCACAGGTCCCACCCACCCCTCTTGCTCATCACCAGGCAGGGCCCCTCCAGGTTGGGCCCAAGTAAGTACAGCCTCCCCATCCCTGGCCAATCACATTGATTGATCACAGCTCTACGTGTCTCTGTGGTAGTGCCCCAGGAGATAAGTGAAAGACCCTAGGCCACAACCACAGCTAAGGTCCCTCCTTCTGCTGTCTCCAAACTGGGGAGTGAACATAAAGCCTGAGATCACCCCAGAGCCACAGTGTACAGCTTGGGAGTGCCAAGTTGAGATCTGCAGCCAGCACTCAAGTGGGAGAGGAGCCAGTATTTTCAGAGCATTGAGAGGGACACAGCTGCAACCATAGAGAAATACACAGGAGCCACATGACTAAGCAAGAGCCTACCTACTGACCATTATGCATAAGTGCCACATACTAGATCATACCCCAAAACTTCAACACCAAAAATACTTTGCAAACATACTCCCCTGAGAAACCAAAGACAAGAATTCAGTTACAAATAAAGTCCTTGCGTAAAGCCACAGCCCTCTGAAAACATCCAGAAAAGAAGTCTACTGACTGTACTCAATTTACACCACAGTTAAAGGAACACCCACACACACAGACGAGAAAAAAAAACAGTGCAAGAACTCTGGTAACTCAAAAGGCCAAAGTGCCTTCTTTCCTCCAAATGACTGCACACACTAGTTCTCCAGCAAGGGTTCTTAACTGAGATGAGAGAGCTGAAAAAAACAGAAATAGAATTCAGAATATGAATAGGAATGAAGAACATCAAGATTTAGGATAACACTGAAACCCAATCCAAGGAAGCTAAGCACCACAAGAAAGGATATACAGGTGCTTACAGACAAAATAGTCAGTATAAAAAAGAACCAAACTGATCTGATAAGAGCTGAGAAACACACTACAAGAATTTCATAATGCAATCAAATCACAAGTATTAACAGCAGAATAGAACAAGGTGAGGAAAGAATTTCAGAGCTTGAAGACTGGCTCCCTGAAATAAGACAGTCAAACAAAAATAAAGACAAAAGAATTGAAAGGAAAACGCAAAATCTACAAGAAATACAAGATTATGTAAAGAGACCAAATCTATGACTCACTGACATCCCTGAAAGAGATGGGGAGAAAGCAAGCAACTTGGAAAACCTATTTCAGCATATCATCCATGAAAACTTCCCCAAACTCGCTAGAGAGACCAATATTCAAATTCAGGAAATGGAGAGAACCCTTGCAAGATACTACACAAGAAGATCATCCCCGAGACAGATAATCATCAGATTTTCCAAGATCAAAATGAAAGAAAAAATGTTAAAGGCAGCTAGTGAGAAAGAGCAGGTCACCTAAAAGGGAACCACATCAGGCTAAGAGTGGACCTCGCAACAGAAACCCTTCACACCAGAAGAGATTGGGGACTATATTCAACATTCTCAAAGAAAAGAAATTCCAACCCAGAATTTTATATCTGGCCAAATTAAGCTTACTAGGTGAAGGAGAAATAAGATCCTTTTCAGACAAGTAAGGGCTGAGGGAATTCGTTACCACCAGACCTGCCTTACAAGAGCTCCTGAATAAAGCACTAACTATGAAAAGGAAAGGCCATTACCAGCCACTGCAAAAATACTTTTAAGTACACAGACCAGTAACACTATAAAGCAATCACACAAACAAGTCTGCATAATAACCAGCTAACATCATGATGACAGGATCAAATCCACACATATCAATATTAAACTTGAATGTAAACAGGCTAAATGCCCTCAATTAAAAGGCACAGATTGGCAAGCTGGATAAAGAAGCAAGACCCAATGGTATGCTGACTTCAAAAGACCCATCTCACATGTAATGACACCCATAAGCTCAAAATAAAGGAATGGAAACAAATCTACCAAGCAAATGGAGAACAGAAAAAAGCAGGGGTTACAATCCTAATTTCAGACAAAACAGATATTAAATCAACAAAATCAAAAAAGATAAAGAAAGTCTTTTTTGGAACCCATAATGGTAAAGGGTTCAATTCAACATGAAGACCTAACTATCCTAAATATATGCACTCAACACAGGAGCACCCAGATTCATTAAAACAGTTCTTAGAGACCTACAAAGAGACTTAGATTCCCACACAATAATAGTGGGAGACTTCAATACCCTACTGACAGTATCAGATCATCAAGGCAGAAAATTAACAAAGGTATTCAGGACCTGAACTTAGCACTTGACCAAATGGACCTAATCGACATCTGCAGAACTCTCCATCCAAAAACAGCAGAATATACATTCTTCTTATTGCCACATGCCAAATGCTTTAAAATTGACCACACAATTGAACATAAAACAATCCTTAGCAAATTCAAAAAACCTGAAATCATATCAACCATACTTACAGACCACAGCATAATTAAAATAGTCTTCAATACAAATAAAATTGCTCAAAATCATTCATTATGTGGATATTAAACCACCTGCTTCTGAATGACTTTTGGGTAAATAATGACTTCTGGGTAAAGAAGTTCCTTGAAACTAATGAGAACAATGATACAACACACCACAATCTTTGAGACACAGCTAAGGCAGTGTTAAGAGGGAAATTTATAGCATAAAATGCCCACATCAAAAACTTAGGAAAATCTCAAATTAACAACCTAAGATCATAACTAGAAGAAATAGAGAAGCAAGAGCAAACCAACCACAAAACTAGCAGAAGATAAGGAATAGCCAAAATCAGAGGTGAACTGAAGCAGACTGAGACATGAAAAGTCATAAAAAATAATCAATGAATCCAGGAGTTGCTTCTTTCAAAAAATCAGTAAGACAGATAGATCGCCAGCTAGACTAATAAAGAAGAAAACAGAGATGATCCAAACAATTATAAATGACAAAGGAGATGTTACCACTAACCCCAAAGAAATACAAATAACCGGCTGGGCGCGGTGGCTCATGCCTGTAATCCCAGCACTTTGGGAGGCCGAGGTGGGCGGATCACGTGGTCAGGAGATCGAGACCATCCTGGCTAACATGGTGAAACCCCATCTCTACTAAAAAATACAAAAAAATTAGCCAGGCGTGGTAGCACCTGTAGTCCCAGCTGCTGGGGAGGCTGAGGCAGGAGAAGGGTGTGAACCCGGGAGGCAGAGTTTGCAGTGAGCCGAAATTGCACCACTGCACTCCAGCCTGGGCGACAGAGTGAGACTACGTCTCAAAAAATATATATATATATATAAATAACCATCAAAGACTATTATGAATACCTCTATGCACAAAAACTAGAAAATCCAGAGAAAATGGATAAGTTATTGAACACATACATTTTTGCAGGACTGAACCAGGAAGAAACCGAATCCCTGAACAGACCATTGATGAGCTCTTAAATTGAATCAGTCATAAATAGCCTACCAACCAACAAAAGCCTAGGACCAGACTGATTCACAGCCAAATTCTATCAGATGTACAAAGAGCTGGTATCATTCCTACTGAAACTATTCCGAAACAATGAGAAGGAGGGACTCCTCCCCAACTCATTCTATCAGACCAGCGTTATCCTGATACCAAAAAATGTCAGAGACACAACAAAAAAGAGAAAACTTCAAGTCAATATTCCTGATGAACACAGCTGCAAAAATCCTCAACAAAATACTAGCAAACATCAGCCCATAAAAAACCTAATCCATCATAATCAAGTAGGCTTCATTCCTGGGATGCAAGGTTGGTTCAACATATGCTAATCAATAAATGCGATTCATCACATAGACAAAACTAAAGACAAAAACCACATGATTTTATCAATAGATGCAGAAAAGGCTTTTGATAAAATTCAACACCCCTTCATGTTAGAAACCTTCAAAAAACTAGGCATTGAAGAACCATACTGCAAAATGATAAGAGCCATCTATGACAAACCCACAGCCAACATCACAGGGAATGGGCAAAAGCTGAAAGCATTCCCCTTGAAAACCGGCACAAGGCAAGGATGCCCTCTCTAAACACTCTTATTCAATATAGTATTGGAAGTTCTGGCCAAAGCAATCAGACCAGAAAAAGAAATAAAAGGCATCCAAATAGGACGAGAGGAAGTCAAACTACCCCTGTTTGCAGACAACATAATTCTGTATCTAGAAAACCTTATCATCTATGACCAAAAGCTCCTTGAGCTGATAAACAACTTTAGCAGTTTCAGGATACAAAATCAACATAGGAAAACCAATAGCATTCCTGTGTACCAACAACAACCAAGCTGAGAGCCAAACCAGGAATGTAATCCCACTCACAATGACCACAAAAAGAATAAAATACCTAGGAATACAGCTAACCAGGGAGGTGAAAGATCTCTACAATGAGAATTACAAATCACTACTCAAAGAAATCAGAGATGACACAAATGGTAAAATACTCCATGCTCATAGATAGAGTCAATATTGTTAAAATAGCCATAAGGCCCAAAGCAATTTACAGATTCAATGCTATTACTATTTAACTACCATTGAGATTTTAGACAAAAACTATTTTAAAATTCATATGGAACCAAAAAGGAGCCTGAACAGCAAAGGCAATCCTAAGAAAAAAGAATAAGGCTGAAGGCATCACATTACCCAACTTCAAACTACACAACAGGGCTACAATAACCAAAACAGCATGGTACTGGTACAAAAACAGAAAGACCAATGAAACAGAATAGAGAGCCCAGAAATAATGCCACACACCTACAATTATCTGATCTTCAACAAAATTGATAAAAACAAAGGACTTCCTATTCAATAAATGGTGCTAGGATAACTGGCTAGCCATATGCAGAAAGTTGAAACTGGACCCCTTCCTTACATCATATACAAAAATCAACTCAAGGTGGATTGAAGACTTAAATGTAAGACCGAAAACTATAAAAATCCTGCAAAATAACCTAGGAAATACCATTCTGGACACAGAAACGGGCAAAGATTTCATGACAAAGATGCCAAAAGCAATTGCGACAAAAGCAAAAATTGATAAAAGGGAACTAAGTTAACTAAAGAGCTTCTGCAAGCAAAAGAAACTATCAGCAGAGTAAAGAGACAACCTATAAAATGGGAGAAAATATCAGCAAACTATGCATCTGACAATGGTCTAATATCCAGCATCTATAAGGAACTTAAACAAATTTACAAGCAAAAAGCAAACAACTCCATTAAAAAGTGGGTGAAGGACATGAACAGACACTTTCCAAAAGAAGACATACATGTGGCCAACAAGCACATGAAAAAATGCTCAACATCATAAATCATTAGAGAAATGCAAATCAAAACCACAATGAGATACCATCTCACACCAGTCAGAATGGCTATTATTTAAAAATCAAAATATAACATGCTGGCAAGGTTGCACAGAAAAGGGAACACTTATACACTGCTAGTGGGAGTGTAAATCAGTTCAGCCATTGTGGAAAGCAGTGTGGTGATTCCTCAAAGACCTAAAAACAGAATGACCATTTGACCCAACAATACCATTACTGAGTATATACCCAAAGGAATATAAATTGTTCTACCATAAAGACACATGCACGCATTTATTCGTTGCAGCATTATTCACAATAAGCAAAGACATGGAGTCAATCTAAACACCCATCAATAGTATACTGAATAAAGAAAATGTGGCAAATATATACCGGGGAATACTATGCAGCCATAAGAATGAATGAGATTGTGTCCTTTGCAGCAAATTGACAGAGCTAGAGACTATTATCCTGAGCAAACTAATGCAGGAACAGAAAATCAAATATCGCATGTTCTAACTTATAAGTGGGAGCTAAATGACAAGAACACATAAACACAAAGCAGGGAACAACAGACACTGGGCCCTACTTGAGGGTTGAGGGTAGGAGTGGGGAGATATTAAAAAAAATACCTATTCGGTTCTATGCTTAGTGCATGGGTGACAAAATTACCTGTACACCAAACCCCTGTGGTGCAGGTGTACAGATAATACACCTATATAATAAACCTATGTAATAAACCTGTACATGTACCACTGAACCTAAAATAAAAGTTAGACAAAAAACAAAGAAAAGAAAATTACATGAAATACTCAAAAGGAAATGCTAGAAATTTAAAGCACTGTAACTGAAATGAAGAATACCTCTAAAGGATTCCTTCATCAGTGGATTGGACAGTCAAGGGAAGAATCGGTGAGCTTGGAAGTATATCAATAGAAAGTCCTCAAACTGACACGAATAAAAAGGAAGGAATAAATAAAATAAATAGATAAACCAAAAGGAAAAACGCAGAAAAGAATATCCAAGAATTATGGAACAATTACAGAAGTTGTAACACATAGATAATGGTGATACCAGAAGGGGAAGAAAGAAAGACACAACCATTTGAAGTAATAATGGCTGAAACTTTTGCAAACTGAATGACAGATGCTGTCTTGGTCTGTTTTCTGCTGCTATAAAAGACTATCACAGACTGGGTAATTTGTAAAGAAAAGGGATTTATTTGGTTCATGGTTCTGGAGGCTGAGAAGTCCAGGATCAAAAGGCTGAATCTGGTGAAGGTCTTCTTGCTGCATCATAACATTATGGAAGGGCAAGTCAGCATGCGAGACAAAGAAAAAAAAGAGGGCCTAACTCCTGCAATAACTAACCCACACCCTCCATAATGGCATTAATCCACTCATGATGGTGAAGACCTCACAACCTAAATACCTCTTAAAGGTCCCAACTCCCAACAGTATTACATTTGCAATAAAATTTCAACATGAATTTTGGAGGGGACATTCAAACCATAGCAGATGCCAAACCACAAATCCAAGAAGCTCAGAGAACACTAAGCAGAATTTAACCAAAACATCTACACACAGACATATCATACTCAAGCTGCAGAAAATGGAAGACAAAGATAAAATCTTCATAGAAGCCAAAAGAAAAAGAATGCCTTACCTACAGAAGGGCAAGGCTAAGAATTAGGTTGAACTTATCTTCAGAAACCATGCCATCAGGAAGAGAGTGGAGTGGAATATCTAAAATGTTATAGTAAAAAAACCACACCAATCTGAAATACTGTATACAACAAAATAATCCTTCTAAAGTGTAGAAAGATAAAGACTTTCAGACAAACAAAATTTGAGACCAAATCTGTGTTTTTTCTTTGGTTAATCTGAAATGGCCCACATCAAGCAGACTACACACAAGTCTACTGGCGGTAAACTGCCATGTAAACATCTGGCCACCAAGGTAGCCCGCAAGAGTGCTCCAGCACCAGAAGCATAAATAAGCCCTACAGCTACCAGCTTGGCACAGTGGCTCTGCGTAAGATCCGCTGCTACCAGAAGTCAACTGAGCTGCTGATCCACAAGCTGCCATTCCATGATCTGGTGCACAAGATCGCACAGAACTTCAAGACCAACCTGCATTTCCAAAGCTCAGCAGCTGCAGGAAGTGTGAGAGGCCTACCTGGTGGGGCTCTTTGAGAACATCAATCTGTGCGCCATCCACTCTGAGTGACTATCATGCTCAAGAACATCGAGCTTACGTGCCACATTCGTAGAGAGAGAACATAAAGCTTTCTCAGCAATAATTCTACCCAACTCAAAGTCACTTTTAAGAGCCACCCACTTTATCTGAAAACATAATTATGATTAACTTCCATGATTAACTACTTCAATAAGTTCTATGTAAAAATTTTTAACTCTGGTTGTGATAGTCTTTGTATTTAAAGACCATTTGATTTGGGACATTCAAATGAGGATTTGTTTTCATAAATAAAACAATAAGCTTGCTGGATTTGTTTCCTGGCAGTCTCCTAGAAGTGCTTTAAAAAATTAAGAGAATTTATTGCCAGTAGACCTCTCTTGCCAGAAATGTTAAAAGTAGTTCAGAGAGAAGGAAAATTATATAGGTAAGAAAGTCAGATCTACATAGGAAAAAAAGACTGTTGAAGAAGGGATAAATGAAATTTACAAATATTTTACAGTTGACCCTTGAACAACACAGGGGTTGGGGTGCTGAACCCACTGCACAGTCAAAAATCCATATATAATTTTTGACTTCCCAAACTATTAATAGCCTACTGTTGATCAGAAATCTTACTGATAAACAGCTTATTAACACATATTTGTACCTTAGATGTATTATATATTATATTCTTACAACAAAGTAAGCTAGAGAAAAGAAAATGCTATTAAGAAAATCATAAGGAAGACAAAGTATATTTACTATTTGCTGAATGGAGGTGGACCATCATAAAGTTCTTCATCCTTATCATCTACGCATTGAGCAGGCCAAGGAGGAGGAAGAGGGGCTGGTCTTGCTGTTCTGGGGTGGCAGAGGCAGAAGAAAATCTGCATATAAGTGGACCTGTGCAGTTCAAACCTGTGTTGTTCAACAGTCAACCATACTTTTCTTATTTCTAATTGATCTAATAGACAATAATTTGTTCAAAATAACAATAGAAACAATGTATTCAGTGATTACAGCTTATGCATATTTGAAATAATGACAACAATGTTAGAAAGGATGAGAGAGAAGAATTGGTAACACCTTGTCATGAGGTATGTGAACTACCCATGAATCAGTATAGTGTTATGTGAAACTGGATTTAGAGTAGTTGCTAATGTATATGACAAACCCTAGAGCAATCACTAAGAAAATTGTAGAAAGAAATACTTCTCCGAAATGCTTGGGGCCAGAAAAGTTTAAGATTCCAGCTTTTTTTTTTCTTTCAGATTTTGGAATATCTGCATTATACTTATTATATCAGTTTGGCATCCCTAATACAAAAAATTTGAGATCTGAAATCCAATGAGTATTTTCTTTTAAAGTCCCATTGGTGCTCAAAAAGTTTCAGAGTTTGGAGCATTTTAGATTTCAAATTTTCAAAACAGGCATACTCAGCTTGTATAATTAATGCACTAAGAGAACAAAATAAACGGAATAATTTTTTAAATGCTCAATTAAAACCAGAGAAGGCAGAAAAAAGTGGAATACAAAATACAACACTAAGAACATGGCAACAAACATAAAATAGTTACAAATGTGTTAAACATTTATCCAAATATGTCAATAATCACTTTAAATATGAATTGTCCGAATACTCCTATTAAAAGACAGACTTTAGGGGTGAATGAAAAAAATCAAGACCCAACTATATGTTGTCAATAACAATCCACTATATATATATATAAAGACACAGATAGCTTGAAAGTAAAGGAGACTAAGACATAAGATGCAAACACTAATCAAAAGAATCAAAAGAAAAAAGCAGACTTCAACAATAATGAATGGGTCAAATGTCAAAGAAGACATAACAGCTCTTACTATATATGTTCCTAAAGACAGAGTATCAAAACATTGGAGGCAAAATGTGATAGCATTGCAAAAAAAAAGCAGGCAAATCCACTATAATTAGAGATTTCAACACTCTCAGTAATTGAAAGATCCACTAGGCGGAAAAGCAGTAAGGACACAGTTGTACTGAATAGCAGCAACAATTAACTGGTTCTAATTGACATCTGTAGAATATTTCATCTAAAACCAGAATATACATTCTTCTAAAGATCACATGGAACAGACACCAAGATGGACCATATTGTGAGCCACAAAAAATACCTTAACAAACTTAAAAGAGCAAATTAGTCAGTGTATGTTCTTGGACCATAATGGAATTAAACAAGAAAATAATAGAAATGTAGCTGTCAAATCCAAAATATTTCAAAATTAAACAACACATTTCTGAATAACACATAAATCAAAGAAGAACTACCAAGAGAAAAATTTTAAAATAGTTTAAAATAAATCAAAATGAAAATATAACATCAAAATTTGCGTCATGTAAATAAAGCAGTGCTTAGCAGTAAATTTATAGAATTGAATAGATTTATCAGAAAAAAGAAGTTATCAATAACATTAATTATCTAGCATGCCACCTTTAAAAACTAAAACAAGAAGAGGATATTAAATCCAAATTGAGCAGAACAAAGAAATCATAAAAGAGCAGAATTCAGTGAAATTGAAGGCAATAAGGAGATAATAAACATTAGAGTTAAAAGATAAGAAAATTTCAGGCTGGGCGCAGTGACTTACGCCTGTAATCCCAGCACTTTGGGGGGCCAAAGTAGGCAGATCGCTTGCGGTCAGGAGTTTGAGACCAGCCTGGCCAACATGGTGAAACCCCATCTCTACTAAAAATACAAAAATTAGTCTGGTGTGGTGGCGCATGCCCATGCCTGTAGTCCCAGCAACTTGGGAGGCTGAGACAGGAGAATGGCTTAAACCCAGGAGATGGAGGTTGTAGTGAGCGGAAATTGTGCCATTGCACTCTAGCCTGGGTGACAGAGCAAGACTCCATCTCAAAAAAAAAAAAAAAAAAAAAAAGAGAAAGAAAAAGAAAAATTCAAATCAACAACTAAACTATACACCTTAAGGAATCAGAACGAGAATAACAAACTAGGTCTGGAGCCAGCAGAAAGAAGATAATAAACACTAGAATGGAGATAAATATGGAGTAGAAAACAACAAGGAAAATCAGTAAGATCAAAAGTCAGCACTTGAAAATATTTCTTAATGACAAACCTTTAGCTAGATTGACTTTAAATGACGGAGAACTTAAATTAATAAAATCAGAAATGGAAGCAGAAATATTATTACCACTTTATAGAAACAAAAAAAAGAGTATGAGTACTATGAACAGCATGCCAAAACCTGGATAACCTAGATGAAATGGATGCATTCCTAGAAACATACAATTTACCAAAACTGAATAATTAAGTAATAGAAAATCTGAATAGACCTATAACTAGTGAAGATATCAAATCAGTAATCAAAAAACCTCCCAACAAAGAAAAACACTGGACCAGATCATTTCACTAGTAAATTTTACTAAACATTTAAAGGAGAATTAACAGGAATCCTTTTCAAGCTCTTTAAAAAATAATGAAAGAAGAGGGGCTACTTCCTATTAGCTTGGTACCAAAGTCAATGGTACTCTAAGAAAGCACTAACAACCATAAACCAATATCCATTATGAATACTTATGCAAAATTCTCAAGAAAATACTAGCAAACCAAATCCAGCAGCATATTTGAAAAATTATACTCCATGGCTGCATTAGTCCGTTCTCACACTGCTATAAAGATACTACCTGAGACTGGGTAATTTATAAAGGAAAGAGGTTTAATTGACTCACAGCTCTGCATGGCTGGGGAGGCCTTAGGAAACTTACAATCATGGTGGTAGGGGAAGCAAGCACATCTCACATGGCAGCAGGTGAGAGGGAGAGTGCAGGAAAAACCACCATTTATAAAACCATCAGATCTTGTGAGAATTCACTCACTATCATGAGAGCAGTATGGGGGAACCGCCCCCATAATCCAATCACTTCCCTCCCTCAATAGGTGGGGATTATGGGTCCCTCCCTCAACATGTGGGGATTACAATTTGAGATGAGATTTGGGTGAGGACACAGAGCCAAACTATATCATTCCATCCCAACCCCTCCTAAATCTCATGACTTTTCACACTTCAAAACACAATCATGTCTTCACAACAGTCCCCCAAAGTCTTAACTCATTTACGCATTAACTCAGAAGTCCACAGCCCAAAGTCCCTTTTGAGACAAGGCATGACCCTTCTGTCAATGAGCCTTTAAAATCAAAAGTAAGTTAGTTACTTCCTAGATACAATGGAGGTATAAGCATTGGATAAATGCTCCTGTTCCAAAGGGGAGAAATTGGCCAAAACAAAGGGGCCACAGGCCCCATCCAAGTCCAAAATCTGGCAGGGCAGTCATTAAATCTTAAAGCTCCAAAACGATCTCCTTTGACTTAATGTCTCACACCTGGGTTATGCTGATGCAAAAGGTGGGCTCCAACGCCCCTGGGCAGCTCTGACCCTGTGGCTTTGCAGTGTACAGCCCCACTCCCAGCTGCTTTCACAGGCTGGTTATTGAGTGTCTGTGACTTTTCCAGGTGCACAGGGCAAGGTGTCAGTGGATCTACCATTCTGGGGTCTGGAGGATGGTGGCCCTCTCCTCACAGCTCCATAAGGCAGTACCCCAGTGGGGACTCTGTGGGCTCCAACCCCACATTTCCCTTCCACACTGCCCTAGCTGAGGTTATCCATGAGGGTTCCACCCCTCCAGCAGACTTTTGCTTAGACATCCAGGCATTTCCATACATCCTCTGAAATCTAGGCAGAGGTTCCCAAACTGCAATTCTTGACTTCTGTGCACCCACAGGCCCAACATCATGTGGAAGCCACCAAGGCTTGGGGCTTGCATCCTCTGAAGCAACAGCCTGAGCTGTACCTTGGCCCCTTTTAGCCACAGCTGGAGTTGAAGCAGCTAGGACACAGGGCACCAAGTTCTGAGGTTGCACAGAGCAGAGGTGCCCTGAGCCCAGCCCATTTTTCCCTCCTAGGCCTCCAGGCCTGTGATGGGAGGGGCTGATACCAAGATCTCTTACATGCCCTGGAGATATTTTCCCAATTGTTTTGGTGTTTAGCATTTGGCTCCTTGTTACTTATGCAAATTCCCTCAGCCAGCTTGAATTTCTTCTGAGAAAATGGGTTTTTCTTTTCTATTGCATCATCAGGCTGCAAATTTTCCAAACCTTTATGCTCTACTTCCCTTTTAAACATAAATTCCAATTTCAGATCATCTCTCTAAAGTTCAAAGTTCTACAGATCTCTAGGGCAAGGGCAAAATGCTGCCGGTCTCTTTGCTAAAGAATAGCAAGATCGATCTTTGCTCCGGCTCCCAAGAATTTTCTCATCTCCATCTAAGACCACTTCAGCCTGGACTTCATTGTTCATATCAGTATCAGCATTTTGGTCAAAACCATTCAACAGGTCTCTAGGAAGTTCCAAACTTTCCTACATCTTTCTGTTGTCTCTGAGCCCTCCAGACTGTTCCAACTTATGCCCATTAGCCAGTTCCAAAGTTGCCTCCGCATTTTCAAGTATCTTTATAGCACTGCCCCACTCTCTATGGTACCAATTTACTGTATTAGTCCATTCTCACACTGCTATAAATATACTACCTGAGACTGGGTAATTTATAAAGGAAAAAGGTTTAATTGACTCACAGTTCTGCATGCTTGGGCAGGCCTCAGGAAACTTTCAATCATGGCAGTAGGAGAGGCAGGCACATCTTACATGGCAGCAGGTGAGAGAGAGCATGCAGGAAAAACTATCATTTATAAAACCATTAGATCTTGTGAGAATTCACTCACTATTGTGAGAACCACATGGGGGAAACCACCTCCATAATCCAATCACTTCCCTTCCTCAACAGGTGAGGATTACAGGTCCCTTCCTCCACACGTGGAGATTACAATTCGAGATGAGATTTGGGTGAGGACACAGAGCCAAACCATATCAAGGACCCAGAGGGACTTATGCCTGGAATGTAAGGATGGTTCAACATACAAAAATCAAACAATATACTATACCCTATTAACAGAATTAAGAGAAAAAAAAAACACATCATCATCTCAATTCACGTAGAAATAGCATTTTAGAAAAATTCAACAATCCTTCATGAAAACAATAACACTAAACAACCTAGGAATAAAAGGAAACCTCCTCAACTCCTCAACAAAACAAAGGACATACATGAAAGCCCCACAGCTAACAACATATTCAATGGTGAAAGACTGAAAGCTTTTCCCATAATATCAGCAACAAGACAAGAAGTCCATTTTTCCACTTCTATTCAACATAGTATTTAAAGATCTAGCCAAAGCAATTAGTCCAAAAAAAAGAAATAAATAAAAGGTATATAAGTTGGAATGGAAAAAAATAAAAGTATCTATATTTACAGATGGCATGACTATACATATAGAAAACCCCAAAGATTTTCCCCAGAAATGGTTAAAGCTAATAAACAATTTCAGCAAAAGTGCAGGATACAAAATCAACAAAAATGTGGTGTATTTTGTATACTAACAATGTACAATCTGATAGGGAAATTAAAAAAAAATTATTTATTTTTATTTATTTTTTTTTGAGACGGAGTCTTGCTCTGTCACCCAGGCTGGAGTGCAGTGGCGCGATCCTGGCTCACTGCAAGCTCCGTCTCCTGGGTTCACGCCATTCTCCTGCCTCAGCCTCCCAAGTAGCTGGGACTACAGGCGCCCACCACCACGCCCAGCTAATTTTTTGTGTTTTTAGTAGAGACGGGGTTTCACCATGTTAGCTAGGATGGTCTCGATCTCCTGACCTCATGATCCGCCCACCTCAGCCTCCCAAAGTGCTGGGATTGCAGGCTGAGCCACCACGCCTGGCCAAAAAACTATTTCATTTACAATAGAATAAAAAAAAAGTACTTAGAAATATGCTTAACTAAGGAAGCCAAAGACTTACACACTGAAAACCAGAAAAGATATCCTATTTAATCGATCAGAAGACTTAACGTTGTTTTCAATACAATCCAAAGCAATCTACAAGCTTCCGTGTAATTCCTATTAGAATCCCAATGATGCGTTTTGCACAAGTAGAAAAAACTATCCTAAAATTCATATGGAATCTCAAGGGACAACGAATAGATAAAACAGCCTTGGAAAAGAAGAACAAAGTCGGAGGACTAAAGCCTCCTGATTTCAAAACTTACTACATATAACTAAAGTAATCTAAATAGTATGGTACTTGAATAAAGACAGACATATAAACCAATGGAATAGAATAGACAGCCCAGAAATAAACCCTCAAGAATATGTTCAAATGATTTTTGACAAAGGTACCAAGACTATTTAGTGGGAGAAGAATAGTGTTTTCAAAAAATGGTGCTGGGACAACTGGATAACCATATGCAAAAAAAAAAAAAAAAGTTGGACCTTACCTTACTCAATATTCAAAAATTAACTCAAAATGCATGAAAGACTTAGCAGAGAAAGAAAGTAGGATAGTGCTTCCCAGGGGCTGATGGGAGGGAATAACAAGGAGTTATTTTTTAATATGTATAATTTTAATTTGGAATGATGCAAAAGTTCTGGAGATCAATAGTGGTGATAGTTGAACAGCAATGTGAATGCACTTAACACCACCAAATTGGACAGTTAAAAGTGGTTAAAATGGCAAATTTCATGTCATGTGTATTTTAGTATAATGTTTAAAAAAATGAAATGTACAACTTATGGGTAGACCTTAAAGTATACTAGGGACTTTAGTTAATAATAATGTGTCAGTATTCATTTATCAATTGTAAAAAAAAGTACCATACTAATACAAGATGCTAATAATACGGGAACCTGTGGGCACCGGGTGGCAGAGGTGGGATATGGGAGAAAAGTAATATATGGGAGCTCTCTGTATGTACTTTCTGCCCAATTTTTCTGCAAACCTAAAACTACTATAAAATATAAAGTCAGTTTTTCAAAAAGCCAGTATTATTGCATTTTTGGTGTTTTACTTCTGTTTTTTTCCCTATATGTTTTAAAAGCCAAATGCGTAAAACTATAATTATAAATCTGTTAATAGACACACAGTATATAAAGATTGAATTTGTGACAATAACAACATAAAGAGGGAGATGGAAGTATAAAGGAGCAGAATTTTCTATATCATTGAAACTAAGTTGGTATTAATTTAAACTTGGATGTTGTATAGTTAAGATATTAATTGTAATACCCAGAGTAACCACTAAGAAAAAAAATGGAAAAAAATACAAAAAAAAAGAGAAACGAGAAGTGAATGAAAGTGATACACTAGAAAAACTATCAAATTATTTTCCACAGTGGCTGTACCATTTTATATTCCCACAAGCAATGTATAAGAGTTCTAATTTCTCCACATCCTTGCCAATACTTAGGTTCCATTAAAAAATTATAGACATACTAGTGAGTGTGGAGTGGTGTAACTATGGTTTTGATTTACATTTCTTTAAAGACCAATAATGTTGGGCATCTTTTCATGTGCTTGTTGGCCGTTTGTATATCTTCTTTGGATATATGTCTATTAAAGTCCTTTGCCTAGTTTTTAATTGTGTTATTGGTCTTTTTATTGATTGGTAAAGTTATTTAAATATTAAATACCATTATTTTTGGTATACTAGAAAAAGCACATTAACAGGAGTCTCAAAAAGGCAAAACCTTTCAGCCATTTTCTCTTGCTTCTTATCCACTTGGGATTTACACACCAAGGGGTGATATTCACTTAAGTTTCTGTTTAACCAAAACTTTTGACTCAAAATAAATTATTATCTGTTTAAGGAATTGAAAGGTGAAATAAATCCCCGCTAGAGAACAAACAATATTAACATAGAATTCTTAATTAAAGATATATACTGCTTAGGGTCACTTTAGTGCAATCAGATTATGGGATTTGCTGTAGCACAGAATGGAGTTCTAACATAGGAGATCAGATCATATGTTTGCACACACAACCATTTTCTCACTTTTCATTTTGGATCATATATTTCAGTGTGCCTAACTTTCTTCTCTGGTAAATAAATCAATTCCCCAAAAAACATTAACATCAATGAGATCTAGACATGTCTGAAAATCCTGTAAATATCACCTTAGAGAGAAAAAAAAATTCTCAGCGAAGAAAATGGAATTTCATACGTTACAGAGCCTGTTCCCACAACTTCGGGTATTCAGCTAGGTCAGTAATAAGAAGACACTGCCAAGCATGGTGGCTCTTGCCTGTAATCCCAGCACTTTGGGAGGCTGAAGTGGGTGGATCACAAGGTCAGGAGTTCAAGACCATCTGACCAATATGATGAGCCCCCATCTCTATGAAAAATACAAAAATTAGCCAGGGCGTGGTGGCGTGCGCCTGTAGTCCCAGCTACTCTGGAGGCTGAGGCAGGAAAATCGCTTGAACCCAGGAGGCAGAGGTTGCAGTGAGCCGAGATCGCACCACTGCATTCCAGCCTGGGCGACAGAGCAAGACTCTGTCTAAAAAAAAAAAAAAAAAAGAAGACACCATTAGTTGTGAATGAACATTAACAAAAATGTGTAAACGTGTTAAGTATATTTTAGAAAATAAACTGTCAGACTTTATTTTACATAGTACAAAGATGATTGTCTAAACTGTTCTTACCACCACCAAGATGATTTAAGCTTTTATACATTTTGAATAGAAACTTCCTTCAAGAAGAGCTTAGTAATCTTAATGTTGAATTATATCATCTAATATAGTTTTGAATCATCATTTATTATCATGCTAATTATCAATAACTTATAATTATCTGAAGTGTCTCAACATATCTGAAACAGCTGAAAGAATAAAAGGTCCTATAATAGTAAACTCAAGTTTGTTAGTGCTATGAGATGACTTCTATTTGCATATCAGGAATTTTGAATATTAAGCTCAGGCAAAGAAAAAATGCTTTTCTCTTCAGACAATTCTTCAGCCTCCAAAATCTTTCTAATAAGCATTTTGCTGCTTACAAATTGATTTGTATTTGTATTTGTATTTGATTTTAATTTGTATTTCCAATTTGATTCTTTTCTGTGAGTTTAGAGAGCTTATTTATTGTCTTCAACATTAGTAAAAACATAAAAGAAAGAGATACCATTTTCATCATCAGATTGGTAGATATGTTTAAATATGCAGAGAGTACTGCTGGTGAGTGTGTGGGAAATGAGGGGCTCTGATATACTGAGGAAGCATATGATATAATCCCTTTGTAAGGAGATTTCTAGTGTCCACTAAAACAAAAAAATGCCTACGACCCAAGACACCGCAAAGAAGGACACAGCCCTCTGTGGAACAACAAAGGGAAGAGAGAAGGGTAAGAGTGAGTAAGGGTGGGGACACAGAAAAGCCAGAGATGTTATTCTAATAAAGATCCCACTACATGTAAGGAAGGATACATCAAAAGTGGGGAAAAAAACATTATTATTTCATAACAGCATGTATAAATAAAATTTTAAAAAATTTAAATTGCTTTTCTTTAGGGAACATGGAGGCTTTGGTGACACTGAGGCAGAGTTTTAGTTGAGTAGTGGAGAAAGAAACTAGATTGCAATTGTGTGAGGACTGAGTAGGAGATGAGAAAGCAGAAACAACAAATGCGGAAAACTTCATTATTCTGAAAGGGTGGAGAGAAAGATAGCTGGAAAAGTGTGAGTTTAGTGTTAGGAAAAGGATTTTTTTCCTCCCAAGGGAAAAATGATTATATGTTCCATGCAGATATGGGGAAACCTATAAAAATAGTGGGGTTAAAATACAGGAGAATGTAAATAAGTAGGAAAGCGAAAGTCCCTAAGAAGAAGCAAACACTGACAGAATTGAAGAGAAAAAATATAGTCTTATAATAATAGTAGGAAACTTCAAACCCCATACTTAATAATGAACAAAGCATCTAGACTCGAGATCAATAAAGAGATACAGGACTTGAACAGTGGTATACATCAACTAGACCTAACAGACATATATAGAACTCTGCACCAAACAATAGCAAAAACACATTCTTCTAAAATAAGTCTCAATGAACTTTGTAAGACTGATATCATGTGAAATATCTTCATTGACAATGGAGGAAGCTAGGAATCAACGCCAGAAAGAAAAATAAAAAATTCACATATATATGGAGATTAAACAACACACTCTTAAATAACCAATGGGTCAAAGAAGAAATCACAAGGAAAATCATAAAATACTTAGAAATGAATAAAAACAAGAACAGCATAACTAAACTTATGGGATGCAGCAAAAGCAGTGGTCAGAGAGAAGTTTATACTATAAACATCTACGTTAAAAAATAAGAAAGATCTCAAATCAATTACCTAACTTTACACCTTGAGGAACTAGAAAAAGAAGAGCAAACGAAACCCACAGCTAACTGAAGGAAGGAAATAATAAAGATTCGAGTAGAAATAAACAAAATAGAGAATGGAAAAACAGTAGAGAGAACCAATGAAACCAAAAGTTGGTTCTTCAAAAAGATAAAGAAAATTGACAATCTTTTAGCTAGAGACAAAAAAAGAAGACACAAATATCTAAAACCAGAAAGGGGGAACATTATTACCAGCCACACAGAAATTTTAAAAGATTAAAAGTACACAACGAACATTTATACACCAACAAATTAGATAAATGAAATCAACAAATTCTTAAAAACACATGTAAATTACATAAACGGACTCCAAATCTGAATAGAAAAAGACACTGAACTGAATAGAAAATCTCAACTGACCCATAAACAGTGAGGAAATTAGACCAGTAATCAAAAACTTCCCCAAAAAGAGAATTCCAGGACCAGACGGTTTCACTAGACAATTCCAACAAACATAAAGAAGAGTCAACAACAATCCTTCTCAAGCTCTTCTAAAAAGTAGAAGGGGGAACATCTTCTAACTAATTCTACGGAGCCAGCATTACTCTGATACCAAAACCAGATGAAGACATCACAAGGAAACATTACGTACCAATATCCCTTATGAATATAGATGCAAAAATTATCAACAAAATTTCAGCACAACAAATCCAACAGCATATTAAAAAGATTATATACCATGACCAAGTGGGATTTATCCTAGAAATGCAAGGGTGGTCAACATAAGAGAGTCAAACGATGTAATATACCAGTTGAATAGAACAAAAAAATCTGCACATGATCATCTCTGTTAATACAAAAAAGATATTTGATAAAACCTGATATCCTTTAAAAAAACACTCGTAAGGTTAGGCACAGAAAGGAACTTCCTTACCATGATAAAAGACATTTATGAAAATCCCACAGCTAATGTCATATTCAATAGTAAAAGACTGAAAGCTTTCACTGGGAAGATCAGCAACAAGACAAGCATGCCCGTTTTCTGCACTGTTATTCAAGTTATAGCCAGATCAGTTAGACCGGAAAAAGAAATACATGGTAACCATATAAGAAAAAAGAAGATAAAGTATTTCTATCATGGATGACATGACCCTATAGATAGAAATTTCAAAAGAATCCACAAAAAAACTACTAGAGTGAATAAATTCAGCAAAGTTGCAAGTGACAAAATCAATACAAACATATCAGCTATGTTTCTATACACCAGCAATGAACAATCTGAAAAAGAAAGAAAATAATTCCATTTACAATAGCATATAAAAGAATGAAATATCTAGGAATAAATTTAACTAAGGAGGTGAACAACTTACATACCTCAAACTATAAACTATTGCTAAAAGAAGTTAAAGACCAAAATAAATGGAAGGGCATTATGTCTTTATAGATTGGAAACTAAATATTATAAAGAGGGCAACACCCCCAAGCAAAATTTCAATGTGAAAATTCCAAAGACTTTTTTGTATAAGTGGAAAAGCTGACTCTAAAATTGACATGGAATGGAAAGGGACTCAGAATAACAAAAACAATCTCGAAGCAGAAGAACAAAGTTGGAGCACATACACTTCCTGATTTCAAAATGTACTACAAAACCACTGTAATCAAAATTCTGCAGTTCTTGATGAGATACAGATGTCTAGTTTCATTCATCTGTATATGGATATCCAGGCTTCCTAGCACAACTCAAAATGGATTATAGACCCAAAAGTAACTATGAAACTACTAGAAAAAGAAAACATAGGAGAAATACATTGGTCTGGGCAATGATTTTATGGATAAGACCTCAAAAGCACAGGCAAAATAGCAAAAATAGACAAATGGGATTATATCAAACTAAAAAGCTTCTGCACAGCAAAAGAAACAATCAGAGAGTGAAGAGATAATCTACAGAATGGGAGAAAATATTTGCAAACTATTCATCTGACAAGGGACTAATATCCAGAATATATAGTCATGTATTGCTTAACCATGTGGATACACTCTGAGAAATGTGTCCTTAGGCATTTTCACCATTGTAAGACTATCATAGATCCAGATTTTCCTAAGACTTTCTAAAAGAAGAAGCGCAAAAAGCTCTTCTATTTAGAAGAAGAAAAGTACTACTTACAAATACCTAGATGGTATAGCCTACTACATACCTAAGCTGCATAGTATAGCCTATTGCTCCTAGGCTACACACCTGTATAGCATGTTATAGTATTGAATAATGCAGGCAATTGTAAGACAGTGGTAATTACTCATGTATCTAATCATATAAAAGGTAGAGCAAAAATTTGGTATTATATTCTTACGGGACCACTGTCATACATGCAGTCCATCATTGACTGAAACATTGTGTAGAACACGACTACACAAGGAGCTCAAACAACTAAACAACAAAAACACAAATAATTCAATTTAAAATTGGCAAATTATCTGAATAGGCATTTCTCAAAAGAAGACATACAAGTGGCCAAAAATTATATGAAAAAACACTCAACATCGCTAATCATCAGGGAAATGCAAATCAAAACCACAATGAGATATCATCACACCCCAGTTAGAATGGCTATTGTCAAAAAGACCAAAAAAATAACAAATGCTGGTATGGATGCTGAGAAAATGGAACTCTTATACATTGTTGGTGGGAATGTAAGTACAGCCATTATGGAAAACAGCATGGAGATTTCTCAATAAACTAAAAATAGAACTACCATATGATCCAGCAATCTTACTGCTGGGTATGTATCAAAAAGAAAGGATATCAGTATATCAAAGAGATATCTGCACTGTCATGTTTATCACAGCACTATTCACAATAGCCAAGATATGGAATCAATATAAGTATCCATAAACAGATGCAAGGATAAAAAATGTGCTATATATACACAACAGACCACTATTCAGCCATAACAATGAAAGAAATCCTGTCATTGGTGGAAACATGGATGAACCTGGAGGACATTATATGAAATAAGCCAGGCACAGAAAGATAAATACCACATATTATCATTCATCTCATCTCACAGAAGTAGAGTGTAGAATAGTGGTTACTATTAGGATGGTGCAAAAGTAATTGTGTTTTTTTTCAATTAAAAGTTAAGAGAATATAGGGAAAGGAATGGGGAGGGAAAAGTTGGTTAACAGATACAAAATTACAGCAAGATAGGAGGAATAAGTTCTAATGATCTATATAGCAATGTAGGGTGACTATAGTTAACAATAAATAATTGTATATTTTCAAATAGTGAGAAAAGATTTTGAATGTTCCCAAAACAAAGAAATGATAAATATTTGAGGTGATAGAAACACTAGTTACTCTGATGTTTAAAACTATACAACTTTTAGAAGAAAACATAGGGGTATCTTTGTGACCTTGAATTTGGTGATGAATTCTTAGGTATGACACCAAAAGCACCAGCAACAAAAGAAAAAAATAGATAAATGGGGCTTCATTGAAATTAAAAACTTTTGCATATCAAATGACATCACCAAAAGTGAAAAAACCTACAGAACAGGAGAAAATATTTGCAAATCATATAGCTAATAAGGGGCATGTATCCAGAATATATATATTTTAAAACTCCTACAACGCAACAATAACCAAAAACACAATTAAAAACGAGCAAAGAACTTAAACATACATTCTCTAAAAAATATACACAAATGGCCAATAAGCACATGAAAAGATGCTCAACATCATAAGACTTTTGGGAAATGCAAATTAAAACCACAATGATATACTACTTCACACCTCCTAAGATGGCCATTTAAAAAATAATGGAAAATAACAAGTATCAGCAAGAATGTGGATAAACTGGAACCCTTGCATATTGCTGACGGGAATGTAAAATGGTACAGGCACTGTGGAAAACAGCTTGGTAATTCCTCAAAAAGCTAAACAAATCATACAACCCAGCAATTCCACGTCTAGGTATATACCCAAAAGAATTTAAATCAGGGACTCAAACAGATACTTGTACTCCAATGTTCACTGCAGCAATATTCATACCAGCCAAAAGATGGAAACAACCTAAGTGTCCATCAACAGATGACACCTCATGAACAATCTAGGAGATGACTTCGCATCCCACAATTCCCATCCAAGGAGAGACCATCAACTTTGTGCTTTGACACAAATACATACACACCCCACACTCACCCTTCTCTTTAGCTGATGTTGGAAAATTCCATAGCCATCAACTGATTAAGTGTGTGCTCCACAGGGCATTTGAGACACAGAATTATTTCCAAAGGGTCTGGTCCAATTGTATTTTGATGATCTCCAACACTGAGAGTAGTACCCACAGCTGGTATTACAGGCTACAGGAGTTCTGTGGATTAAAAAATGTTATAAAGAACTTCAAAAATCATCTAAATTGAAGTTTCACATTGCAAAAAAATTACCTTGCTTGTTTCCCTTAATGCACAAGTGTAGCTAACTGTGCTTCATTTAAACTTTTAGATGTACCACAATAGATTCACAACTGATCCTAGTAGAAATTAAACTAGAGATAGCTATTAAAAGTAGGGATCCATTACACCATATTGAGATTTTCCACTTTAGACCTTCCCCTAAATGCATAAAAAGTTAGGAGAGGAAGGTCAACAGAAAGACCATTTGTATACTGATCCTAATATTTATATTTCCCAATTCTGGGCAATAAATTAACAGTAAAAGAGGCAGGGGGTAGAACAGGCAAAGGTGACCCCAAAATCCTAAACTATACATTGTCATTCTATTCCACAAACCCTTGCAGAGAACCTAGCTTTAGTTAAGAATAAACAGGACAAGCTTAGTATAGACAACATGGCTTCAGCTCTATAAACTATGCAAATAGACAGAACAGTGGGTTTTATGGGAATTAATTTCTTCCTAACTACACACTTCTAAAGGAATTTGGTATCCTGTGGCTATGCCATACATAGAGCTGAGCTCTGACCAAAAAGAATCAGCACAAACAAGGGGCTGCTACCAACTGTGGTACAAATCACCAAGTCCAAACATTGGCCAGAAAACAAAGGTAAGGAGTAAACAGTCACCAGGATGAGACAGACGAGATTATCTATCAAGCAGTTTCAGTGGGTAATCCCCAGAAAGACTCTCTTCTGAGGCCCAGGACTTCAGGGGGAGAGAATCGCAGATGAAGCAGTAAATCTGATACCCCTGGATAGGGAGGGAGCTGTTGAAGACACAGTGGGGCTGGGTCCCTTCAGAACCACACTTCCTGTGCAGCTGTCCATGGCTTACTGAATAGGGGTGAGAACCAGGAATCCTCTTGGGGTTAAAAAGCTTCAAGGCATCCTGATGAGATATTTTATGTGAAAAGCTGAGCACAAGTTCCGGAACTGAGACTACAATGAAAGCATCTGTGTTCCCTTCCTCCTTACTCCCTTCCCCAGAGCTGCCCAGATAGGGCTTCATTCCTCATTTGAAGCCCTATCAGTAGGAGCCTACAGACAGCTAATAGCACAGTCCTGTCTTCTTGCACAGAGTGATTCTACTCCTTAAGTATGTCAAAACTAAATAATCTGTCAATGTGAACTTGTTTTGTTTGTGCTCCACTACAGACACACAGGTAGTGTTCTTCACCATCTTTATGCTCTCTGTGCTTTATCCCCCCAGACTAGATTTCAACTGAAGAACTAGGACAATATTTTCACCAGTTTTAGCATGCAACTTTATTAACAACATGTAAATAAAATCTCAAAAGAATACACTTGTATCAATATAAAGCACAGAAGTATAGCTTACTCAGGATGAATAGATTCATTATCAGGTCACGTTGCAGAAATACTAAAAATATCTCAATTTATATTATATAGCACAATAAAAATCAGCACATGTTCAGGATCTCAAGATTAATTGGTATCCATAAAATTGCCTCCCTCAATCAACATGGAAAACATAAGTATTGAATTTATAATTACAATATGCATTGGTTTCATATTGCAACTCCAAAAAACTGTTTGAGGCTTTATGAGAACAGAGGGGTATTCAGAGTTTGAGTATTAATCGTATGACTTTATCTCTCACTTCAGGATCACTGTGCTCTGCTAAGTCTTGGAGTTTCTGACCAAACTGTTTTGCTTCCTGGAATATTGAAATAAGCTCAGATTTAGTGAACTTTTCCTTGGTAAACAGCTTTGCCTTTGTTTTGAACTGAAAATTTATATTCTCAAATATTTCAATAATATTAAGAATATTGCCCTTTGACTCATTCTTGTTAAAGGGTGCAACCAATGATGAAAGTACTTTGGCACTGACCAGTTCTCTTGTATTGGCGTGATTTTTAGACAAACACGAAAACACTTTTAAAACATAAAACTTGGTTTTGACACTTCCCTTGTTTAACAAGGTGAGGAAATCTGGAATATAACGGGTAATCACATAGTGATCTTCAAATTTTATGCTCAAGTGCCCTAGTAATTTCAGTCCAGCCAGCTGCACAGGGGAGTTCAAGGGGCAAGAGATTATGCCTTTACAAACTTGATGTATATATGACTCCCCTGATTTTGGTTCTTCGGAAGACTCAGAGCTGTCATCCACCATACTTAAAGCTCTAGGGTGTTCTTTAACATTGGGATTATTGACCAAGTTTTCAATCATAACAGTAATACCTACATCATGAATTATATCTTGAGTAAATGGATAAGCAGGACTGATGCCCATTATCATTGTAGCTATTTCATGAATGAAAGGATCCTTAGTTAACTTAAGGAGGGCAACAAGTTTATCAAACTCTTTAGGCTCTAAACTAAAGCCACGTGATTTGCAGTGGCAGGCCTTCGGATTAGGCCCATACTTTTCCCTTTGCCTAATCTGTTTCTTGATCTCAGCTAAGGTCTGGTAATAAGGCCCATGATAAGGTGGGATCTTGGTCAAAGGTCGAATCCCCAGAGGAGTTTCAATCAAGGTCTCAACCAGGGTCCAGTTTCCTTCTGGAGGCAAGGATTGCTCCCCTCCTTCAACTGGAACTAGGACAATATACCTGGCCCTTGACCATGCTATTACCTTTTGTTTTATAGTAAGTGTGGGTTTGTGTGTGGGCTTAGGCTTTTCCTGGATCTTAGGTAGGGGCTTATAAACTTGAAGAGAGGTCTCTTCAGGCCAGAACCAGGACCCTACACTAGGCTCTTCTCCAGTCCAGAACCAGGAGCATGTATTTTCTTCATCCTCATCACTGGATTTCATCCCAATGCTGGCCTCTTCCCTTCTGTCAGGTCTGGACCCGGTATTGGCCTTATCATGTGACTTGGCATAGGACCTAATATTTGCCTCAATGACAGCAACAACCTTGACTTCAGACTTGGTTACAGTACTGACCCTAGACATAGGCATGGCCTTTGACTTGGTTTGTGGCACTATACTGCGTTCTGCCAGGGGTTTTGTCTTAGTCTCAACCATGACTCTAGTCTTAGTTGTATCTTCCACCTTGATCACTTCCCCTGTCATAGCCATAGCCTCCCTGCAGGTCACTGTATGTGTCCCGGTCATTGCTTCATCACCAGCTTTGGCCTGGGTCACTGATTCTGTTTTCAGTTCTGCCTCAGCCACTGCCTTGGCCTGGGTTTTACCATTCACTCTAGCAGCGGCAGGACCACTGATTCCATCTTGCAGGCCAGCCTCAGCCTTTCCTCTAGCCCTTGCTTCTGTCCCAGAGTCAACCATGTTCCAAGTTTAAGGCAAGAACAAGTTATATACCCCCACCCCTGTCTCAGCCTTGACTGAAGTTCTGTCCCGGTTGGTGTTTTCATACAAAGTCCAGTAGTCACTCTGTCCCCTTTCCAACTACAGGCTCTGCCAGTGATATAGAAAACATGCAGAGGAAGCTCACTCAAGGTAGGGAAGGATGGCTGTGCATGGGCCCAGCCCTGTGGAGGGTGGTGGTGGTCTTCAGCCACTCCAAGGCCACCAGATCTGCCACTGAAGTAGGACCTAGGGGTGGAGGAAGGAAATGGGGCTTTGAGTCTCTTCCAACTTTTTTCTCCTCATGCTGATCAGCACAGGGAGACAGGAGAATATGGAGATTCAGTGCTAGGTGAGAGAGGTAGATAATTAGCAAGCTCTCTCTCCCTTCATTTCACCCACTCCCTACACTTCCAAGTGCTATCAACCTTCTTTCCAGTCACCAAACAGGAGCATAAGGAGTAGGAAAACTGGATGAGAAGCTGAAGAATCCCTTTAGTGGTTCTTGACCCCTGCTGGAGCCAAAGCAGCTCTCCACTACTCCATCCTACAGGTCTACCCAGGCAATCCCCACACTCATACCAACCTGCACTGATCTGGAGTAACTTTCTCCTCCTTACCTTGCTTCCAATGGTGACAAGCCCTACAGCAGATCTACAGGCAGACCTATGGACAAATAAACAAACAGGAGAATGTGGAAACTGATCTCCTGGTGACAGACCTTGGTCCCTGGCCCCTATTCTTGCCTTTCCAGATACATTTTGTCTAGTGTTTCCCTCCTCCTAGTCCCCTCTCCCCCACTGCTTCGTTTCAGTGCTATTCCTCCTCCTCTTTCCTATTGCCCACCATCTTCCTCTTCAGTGAATGCCCTAGAATGTCCCTCGTTCAGATTAGACTAGGTTCAAGCATGAGAGCAGGACAAGCAAGTGGAGAGTGGGAAAAGCAGGTCTTAGTATTCTGTACCCCCACAACTTACCAAGACTCCCAACTAAATCAGCAGCAGCAGGGGGTGGGGCAGATGGGAATAATTGGTAAAATGACAAAACAGAAGAGATGGAATTCTCTAGTCGAAGTTGCCCCCCTGTCCCTGTACCTTTACACCAACCTTAACAGATACAGGACAATTTTCTCTTCTTCGTAATTTCCTAGTTTTAAGTTGGGTGACCATTTTACAAAACTTCACAACTGACAGTTCCACAGACCTGGGAACAGAGCTACCTACAGGGATTCACAGAAACAGAGACCAATAAATGAAGACACAGGAGTCAGTTGAGGCTGTCTTTGGTAGAGACCAGCACCTAGGACACAGATTCTTTCTGGATATAGGTACCTGTTTGGCAAACATTTTCTATCTCCCCTTTTCCTCCCACTCCTAAATCTCCAAGCCCCTCTGCTCTATTCTCAAAGTCTGACAATTCCTATACAGAGACAACTCAAACATCCCTACAAGGTAGTAGTAGTCGTGTTAGTAGGGACGAAATGCCTAGATAAATCACGGAGGCTGGGAAAAAAATGAAAAGTATTTATTTCCGTATTTCATCTGGGTTCCTATGTTTCCTTCCTCTCTCCCAAAGCCTATCATTTTCTGCAACATAATGCAGGTAAGGGAGGACATGTTAGGAAAGCTGGCAGAGAGTTCTGGAGGCTCCCTTACACTCCTGCCTACTCTAATCTTAGCCATCTACCACCTCCAAGTACTGCCTCCCAAGTACTGCCCACTCTGTAAAAACGAGGCCAATTTTCTTTTCCTTCTCTCCCCTTGAGGTCTGCTGTCCCCTACAGATCTTTACAGAAACATAGAGTGCTGCAAACTTAGGAACAGATCTACACATAAAAACGCATGATATACGCCCAAAGAACAAATGAAAAGACAGAGAGACGTGGTTATTAATGGTCAGACCAGTAACCAAGACATGAGACCCTTTTCGAATCCAGAGCCTTGATTATCAAACATTTACAACCTCTTTTTACATTCTCTCCCTCTCAGGGGTCCCCAGACAACTGTCCTCGCCTGTGGAAGTAGCCCTCTCTTCCTCATCTAGTCTGCCTTTTCCCTGCTAGAAGCTGCAATCTTTTTCTTCCCAAGCATGGTCTGAGGTGAACCGAGTGTATGCAAATCAAGCTAGCAAAAGGTAGATCATTTTTTTAATTGTTGTGTGCCATTCCAATTACCCATCTCTCTCTCCTCACTGCCCGCCTCCCATGACGAGGTCGCGTATTCAGTGTTCACCTCTGATATCCACATCCGCCCCCAAGCGATGCCCACCTTCTCACTAACCTTCTCTGCTTGGATCAGAGGCAGTTTTCTTATTTCCTTGCCTCGAGGTGCTGTGTCATACAGCAGCAGGAACAGACAGTCAGACACAAGGACTCGAGGCAATGGCGGCGGCTGTGTATGGGGATTGACCCGGCACCTGGGACTCAAGACGAGATAACCGCTTTATCAGATTAAAGACTGCGAGTGGCAAACTGTTCTCACTTTTGGTATTCTTTTCTCCTTCCTGTTCCCAGGGCTCCTCAGAACCTCGCACGTAGTTACCATTTAACATCTACCTTTTCCTCCGCAGTCCAGGTTCTTCCACGTCCGGGTTACCCACAACGGCAGTGGGAGGAGCTAGAGCGCAGTTTACGGGGATCCGGCTTATGGAAGCGGAGTGATATCAGGCTTTGTCTAGCGCCGCGACTCTTTTTGTCGGAGGGCTCCCCGTCGTGTACCCTGTGGCCGCTTCAGGTATTGGAATGCGCAGGGGCGAATTCCGGATATAGGGAAAACGGCGCTGGAACAAGAGAGGCAGACAAATACCAGAGTGTTTCTGTATTAGTTCCCCTTTTGCGGGAGCTCCCCCCACCAAGCCTACCATTCTTTCCTGAACTGAAATGCACACGGGTTTCCAGCTGTGGTGTCAGGAAATCTCTTCTGACTTGACAGGCGGAAGTGTTCCAGTCTTTCGAAGTTCATCTCTCCAAACACAGAGGCCCACTGAAACGAGCGGTCTCGGGGTGGAGCCCAAGGTAGGAAAGTCGGCAAAGAGAGTCAAGACTGAGATAGGAGGATACATACTAATCGATTCCACAAATTTTGTGTTCCTTCGAGTCCCCCCTCCCAGCCTTTAATTTTCATTTTCTTTTCTTTTCTTTTTTTTTTAAGTTCTGGGATACATGTGCAGGATGTGCATGTTTGTTAAATAGGCAAACGTGTGCCATGGTGGCTTGCTGCACCAATCAACCTATGACCTAGGTATTAAGCCTGGCATGCATTAGCTATTTTTCCTAAGGCTTTCCCTCACCGCCCCCCGCCAACTCCTGACAGGTCCCAGTGTGTGTTTTTCCCCTCCCTGTGTACATGTGTTCTTATTGTTCAGCTTCCACTTATAAGTGAGAACATGCAGTGTTTGTTTTCTGTTGCTGCATTAGTTTGCTGAGGATAATGGCTTCCAGCTCGATCCATGTCCCTACAAAGGACATGATCTCATTCTTTATTATGGCTGCATGGTATTTCATGGTGTATATGTACCACATTTTCTTAATCCTATCATTGATGGGTATTTGGGTTGATTCCACGTCTTTGCTATTGTGAATAGTGTGGCAATGAATATACGTGTGCATGTATCTTTGTAATAGAATGATTTATATTCCTTTGGGTATATACCCAGTAATGGAATTGCTGGGTCAAATGGTATTTCTGGTTCTAGATATTTGAGGAATTGCCACACCGTCTTCCACAATGGTTGAACTAATTTACATTCCCACCAACAGTGTAAAAGCGTTCCCATTTCTCCGCAACTTTCCCAGCATCTCTTGTTTCTTAACTTTTTAATAATTGCCATTGTGACTGGTGTGAGATGGTATCTCATTGTGACTTTGATTTGCATTTCTCTAATCAGTGATGTTGAGCTTTTTTCCATGTGTTTTTTGGCCACATAAATGTCTTCTTTTGAGAAGTGTCTGTTCATGTCCTTTGCCCACTTTTTAATGTGGTTGTTTGTTTTTTTCTTGTAAATGTAAGTTCCTTGTAGATTCTGGATATTAGACCTTTGTCAGATAGGTAGACTGCAAAAATTTTCTCTTCTGTAGGTTACCTGTTCACTCTGATGATAGTTTCTTTTTCTGTGCAGAAGCTCTTTAGTTTAATTAGATCCCATTTGTCAAATTTTGCTTTTGTTGCAATTGCTTTTGGCAATTTGCCTGTGCCTGTGTCCTGAATGCTATTGCCTAAATTTTCTTCCAGGGTTTTTATAGTTTTGGGTTTGACATTTAAGTCTTTAATCCATCTTGAGTTAAATTTTGTATAAGGTGTAAGCAAGGGGTCAAGTTTCAATTTTCTACATACGGCTAGCCAGTTTTCCCAACACCATTTATTAAGTAGGTAATCCTTTCCCCATTGCTTGTTTTTGTCAGGTTTGTCGAAGATCAAATAGCTGTATATGTGCAGTCTTATTTCTGAGCTCTCTATTCTGTTTGACTGGTCTATGTGTCTATTTTTGTACCAGAACCATGCTGTTCTACAAGGTTACTGTAGCCTTGTAGTATAGTTTGAACTCAGGTAGTGTGATGCCTCCAGCTTTGTTCTTTTTACTTAGGATTGTCTTGGCTATACGAGCTCTTTTTTGGCTCTGCGTGAATTTTAAAATAGTTTCTTCTAATTCTGTGAGAAATGTCAATGGTAGTTTGATGGGAATAGCATTGAATCTATAAATTACTTTGGGCAGTATGGCCATTTTCACGATATTGATTCTTCCTATCCATGAGCATGGAATGTTTTTATATCTGCTTGTTTCCTCTTTGATTTCCTTGAGCAGAGGTTTGTAGTTCTCCTTGAGTAATGATCTTACTGCTGAAGTATGTCTATCAACTGTTAAAATTTTAAAATCATCATTCATTTTCATAATAACTGCTGTTTTATGACTTATGTAATTATCTTAGGAACATTTCAGACATTTGAAAGATCCAAAGGAGAAAAGGTATCTTATATACACCTTAAAAAATGAGGATATCAGAGAATAACCTAAGTATTTTATTAGCGCCAGGCTTCATTTCTCTTTTTTGGGTGGCAGGCGCTATGAACAGTAAGTTGAAGCATGGAGAAAAAAAAAATGCCCTTGCTCCAAGATTTTTACTTGGCCTTCAACTTTTAGCCAGAAAGTCCATTGGAGATTCAAGTTGATTTTTATTGTTAAAGGAATACCCATACTTCTGATCTTACATTCCACCAAAAAGAAAAGTGACTTAATGTTTTCTCTAAGTACACCTCACGGCATTGCTTGAGAGCTGAAAGATCCAACACATGTTAGCAATTGTTAGTAGCAATTTTAGGTACTTAATTATCCATTCACTATTAATCACTTGATGCATATTCTTCAGATTGTTTCTCTTTCTATAATGTATTCTCATGTATCAAAACACTCCAATGTATAAACACGTAAAATACATTTCTTTGCAAAATTGTGATTACCTTCTATGTAATATATTACCTTACCTCTTTTCCTTATTATGATATCTCTGGATTTTTATTTGCCATTTCATTTGGTTGAGCATATTTTCAAATATTTATTGTATATTTACATAGTTCTTTGTGCATTCTGTTGTTATTATTTGCCAATTTCTCTATTTGTTAAGAGATCTTTATATGCCAAGCATACTAACCCCATGTCTTCAACATAGGTCATAAATATTTTCCTACACCTTTTTTGTGTGTATGTATGTATGTATATATGTGTGCATATATATATATGCACTTATAAATAATTTATATGCTATTTATGCACAATTTGTGTATGCTATATATGGAGAAAGCTATACCAAAGACATTAATATGTAGTTATATGTGTATAAAGCCATATGTATATATACATATATCTCTATACGTAAGACATTTCAAATTTTATAGTTTTTTAATTTTAAAATGTAGTATAGTTCGCTATTTAAGAGTAAATACAAACAATATACGTGAGGACATTGGAAGTCTATTGAAAGTCCACATGATGGGATAGAAAAATATTGGGATGTTTAGTATTTCCAGGGCTTGAGTCCCTGAAAAGTAATTCACATTATTTTTTCTCTGAGGAAAGTCACTTCTCCTAACACTTGATATGAGTCATGGTAATAAAAATGGTAGGATCAAGGGAGATAAAAAATGTATAATACCTGGAATATAGTATTTCTAAAAGTTTTAATACCCTACGCCTTACTTCAGTTTTTCTATGTCAACAACCTGTGTTTCTGCCTGAATGACACAGCACCTCAGGGACTAGTCATTACCCATGACCCCCAACACCTAGGCCTCTTGGTACAGGGAGCAGGATTTCACCTACACCATCATTATTTTCATCATCGATAGAGTTGTTAAGTTAGTGAGGGCCACATCTTGGATTTGAACATGATGATATGAGCAGTATGACATGGTTTTAGGGCCAGTACTCTTAACCACTGCACCACAGAACCTCTGTCTCAGAGATACAATGATCGCCAGAATCAATGAGCATTTATGTGGTCACTCTCAACATCCCCTGTGGCCTATGTGCTGTGAAATATCAAGATAACCACTGAACAAGGTCTAGGTCTGTGTGGAAGTTATGATGACCTCTGTAAAACTACATTAATGCATAAAAGAGAAGGGAAGCCTCACTGGAGATATCAGAGTCTCCTTGAAGAGGAGCTATACCCAGAACAATGGGCAGGACTTATGGAGGCTGGATGGGTGAAAGGGAGAGGGAGTCTAGTATGACTGGAGTGAAGACTGGGGTCCTCTCAGGTGAATAGACAGGGCTCAGAGATAACTGATTGGACACTACAGGGGTCTGAGGTCATCCCGGTGTAGGACCAATTAAGGAAAGAACACATTGGTTCCTACATGATGCTACATAGTTCCTTTACACAATGAATTGGCACAAATACTAGTAAGAAGAAAAGTGCCCACATATCTGCCAGTCATTCACGGCGGCAGAGAAGAACCAGGAGCACCGAGAGTAGTAAAGATAAGTTGATGTGCAGTTTCCTAAACCTTCATTAATAGGAAGTGGATTTCAAAGGACATTGTTTATAATTAATCAAACCTGTCCCTCTGAAAATTATATACTCCCCTTAAATTTTCTCTGACTCTAAGTTTCATGGACTCCCATCTACCAGCGAGTTTTTGCTGCATTCTGGAGTCATATTCTCAACCAGAGCACTCTCCTCATGTGTTAATACTTGCTCTTTACTTTCATTTGTTTTATCTCTGTATCCTACCAGAATTATTCAGAGGCTTTTCGCCTCCCTTGTAGCCTCAACTCCTTTCATCAGCTCAGTGAGTTGTATCACAACACAGACTGCTTTGACAAGCTTAGGCAAAATTTAACACTCACTATCAATATCTTTTACATATGTCTTTTTTGCACTTATTATTCAGAGTTTAGATCTGACTACCAGATAGAACTGTGGTTGCTGGCCAAAGACATTGTGGAGATAATTCCCTGATGCCATAGACACATATCTGTGAATGAGGGTTTTGCTACTTTTTCTAGGTATTCATTTTGCTATTGTTCAGAGTTCTTGACCAAGCTCAGTCATGTTCTATCCACACAGAATTTGCTATTCAGATGCTACCAAGCCATTTAGAAATGACATTTTCAAACTGGGACGCCTGGGATAATATCTATCCATTCATTCATTTATCCCTGTGAAAAAATTATGATTGTTAGACTGTTGCCATTGACAAGGCTATCAAGTTCTACTGGTGATTGAGAATCACTCCAAGAACTTGCCCCCTCTTGAAGACAGGAATCATTATCCTCTCACAAAACAAGAGAAGAGGTTCAAGACACCAAAACATTGAATAATTCTTTCTGTTTTTCTTCTTTTTTTTAAAAAAACTGTAGCTTTACAAAAAATGTCTCAAAAATTCCCATGGTCTGGAAAATGTATGTATGTGGTGGGGCAAAATTAATATAGGAATGTCATAAAGAGCAATATTATTTCAAGTAATATGGGAAGAAAAAGTATGTTATTTTCTCCTTCCGTGCTTTTCGAGGTCTTATTTATTTTGCCCAAAATACATAATTCTTTAGAATCTCTGCTTCAATGTGTAAGCACACATGTGGCTGTGTACATAAATTATGTTTACATTCTCTGAGGGTAAATTAATATAGGGGATCTTGGGTGATGTATTAGACCCAGGGAAAGGAGTGTGCAGAGAGTATGGGAGAGAGGATCACACAAAGAAGCTGAGAAGTTTTGGCCAGCCATTATGGGGATGTCATACTGGGAAGTATCCTCTCTGAGGGGCCCCCTCTACAGTTTGAACTTATCAACAGACCTTGATGAGCAGAGATGGAAGCAGGTCACCCATATTGGTGTGGCCCCAATGGGGCAGCTTTCCTATGAAGGAAATCTCTGTGGCTGGAGTAAGTCCTCTTCACAACTGTTTAAATATGAGACAGAGAAATAGGGGCTGGCTGAGCCTTAGAGCTAATGTAGGCATTGTCATGCTGCCTGGCACACAGCATGGCACATTCTTGTCTTTCAGCATGTGGTTATGAATGAATGAAGGTGACTGCTGGGTTTAGTCTGTGAGTGAGTACCCACATCCTCATGGGATGTGGGCAGCTGCAAGTAAGCAGGGTCTGAGTACTTCTGTTCTCTGGGCACTGGAGGCCATACACTCAAGAGGTAAACAGCAGTATCATTCAAGAGGTTTCAGCCATGCCTTCCCCACTGGAAAACATAAACAGGCCCCATAGGATGGTTTGAACTATTAGAACTAATAAACAAGTTCAACAGGGTGGTAATATACAAGATAAATATGCAAACATCAATTCATTTCTATACACTTGTGATGAACAATCTGAAAATATAATTTATAAAACAATTCCATTTATAATACCATTAAGAATAAAACATTTGGAGATAAATTTAACCAATAATAGATAACTTGTATACTTAAAACTATAAAATATCATTGAAAGAAATAAAATGAAATCTAAACAAACGAGAGAAAATTTCCTGTTCATGGATCTGAAGACAATATTATTAAGATGGCATTATGCCCTAATTTTATGTACAGATTCCACACAACCCGTATCAAAATACCATTTCACTTCTTTTCTGAAAATGACAAGTTCATTCTAAAATCCAAATAAAATGCATGGATTCAGAATAGCCAAAACAATCATGGAAAATAAAAAGTTGGAGGAATTCAATTTCCCAATTTTAAAACTTACTACAAAGCTACATTTATCATGATGGTGGTATTGGTAAAAAGACAGACATATAGATGTCTGTTGGAGTACGGTTGAGAATCCAGAAATAAACCTATATATTTATGGTTATCTGATATAAGAAATGAGTGCCAATACCATTTAGTGGAGGAAATTGGTGTGTTATCTTCAAATGGTGTAGGGACAACTGACTATCCACATGCAAATATACAAAAATTGGCCGGGCGCAGTAGCTCACGCCTGTAATCCCAGCACTTTGGGAGGCCGAGATGGGTGGATCATCTGAGCTCAGGAGTTGGAGACCAGCCTGGCCAACATGGCGAAACCCCATCTCTACTAAAAATACAAAAATTAATGGGGCGTGGTGGTGTGTGCCTGTAATCCCAGCTAGTCGGGAGGCTGAGGCAGGAGAATTGCTTGAACCTGGGAGGTGGAGGTTGCAGTGAGCCCAGATTGCACCACTGCACTCCAGCCTGGGCCACAGAGTGAGGCTCTGTCTCAAATATATATACATATATATAAATTAATTCAAAATGATCAAAGATCTAAAAGTAAGAGATAAACTCTAAAAGTCTTGGAAACAAAAGTCATCTTTGTGACTTTGAATTAAGAAATGGTTTAGTTTTTATGACAACAAAAATATAAGTAACAAAATAAAAAGTACATAAATTGGCATTTATCAAAATAAAAGCTTTTATGCTTCAAAGGATACCATCAAGGTGAAAAGGCAACCCACGGAATTGGAGAACATTTTTGCAAATCATATGTATTAAAAGGAAATTGTATATGGAATATATAAATAAACGCTTACAACTCAAAAGTTATAAGACACCTGAACTTAAAATGGACAAAGGAACTGGACAGACATCTTTCCAAAGGAGATATACAAATGGCCAATAAGCAGATGAAAAGATACTCAACATCATTAGCCATTAGGGAAATACAAATCAATACTACAATAAGATACCACTTCACACCCACTAGGATGTCTATAATAAAAATAGTAAGTGTTGGCAAGGATGTGGAGAAACTACAAACTTCATACATTGCTGGTGGGGATATAAAATGGTGCAGCCACTTTTGAAAATGGTCTAACAGGTATTCACATCGTTAAACATAGCGTTATCATATAATCCAGCAATTCCACTCCTAGTCATGTACACAGAAATGAAAACATATATCCACACAAAAACTTGTGCATGAATTTTCATAGCAACATTATTCATAATAGCCAAAAATTTAAAACAACTTGAATGTCCACCAACTTATGAATGGATAAAGGTGGTATATTCACACAATGGACTATCATTCAGCATAAAAATAAATGAAGTACTGATACATGCTCCAACATGGATGAATCTTGAAAAGATGCTAACTTTAAGAACCCAGTCACAAATGACATATTTTATATAATTTCATTTATGTGAAATGTCCATAATAGGCAAATCTATACAAACAAAATGTATATTAGTGATTGCCTAGAGCTCAGAGGTATGGGGAGATTGGGGTGACAGTTAAGAGAAGTATGGTTTCTTTCAGAGGTGACTAAAATGTTGTAGAATTGGTTGTGTTGACTAATGCAGAATTCTGTGAAAATACTAAAACCCATTGCATTATACATTTTAAATGGATGAGTTGTATGATATGTGAGTTATATTGAAATAAACCTGTTAAAACATATTTGAAGAGATGATGTCCCCAAACATCCCAAATTGGATGAAAAATGCTAACCTAAATATCTAAGAATCTCAACTAACTGTAAATAGAATAAAGAGTAAGAGATGTTAGCACATCACGAACTGTTGAAAACCAAAGACAGCAAACCTGGAAGGCAGTAAGACAAAATGGAATCATCAAATACAAGAAAGTCACAATAATATTATAGCTGATTTGTCATCAGAAACAATGCAGGCCAGAAAACAAAGGGATGACTGTCAAGGCGCAGAAAGAAAGAAAAAAATGTCAAGCCAAAATTGCATATCTATTAGGCTGGTGCAAAAGCAATTGAGTTTTTTGCCATTAAAAGTAATGAACATTAAAAGTAAAAAACTGCAATTACTTTCACACCAACCTAATAGTAAAACCATACTTCCAAAGTGAGAGTGTGAAAAAAGATATTCCCAGGTAAACAAAGACTGAAAGAATTCATTGCTAGTAGTCCTGTCTTTACAAGAAATACTAAGGAAATTTTTGCAGGCTAAAATGAAATAACACCAAATGCTAATATGAATCTATACAATGAAATAATGAGCACTGGTAAAGATAATTACATAGGTAAATGTAACAGTATATATATGTATTATTTCTCTCTTCTTAAAAATATTTTCATTGATGCTAATAGATATACATAGTTTGAAGGTACATGTGATAACAATACATTCATATAATTTGCAAAGATCATATCAGTGTACTTGGGATATCCATCACCTTAAATATTTGTCTTTACGTTAAAAACATTTGAATTACTTTCTTCTAGCTATTTTGGAATGTACAATAGATTATTGAAAACTGTAGTTACCCTACTGATGAAACCTTAGGTCTTATTACATGTATCAAATCATGTATTTGCACCCATTGAAGTTCTCTTCATCTCCCTTCCTTCCTATCCTTCCCTGTCTCTGGTAACCACCAATCTACTCTCTATGTCCATGAGATCATTTTTTAGCTTCCACATATGAGTGAGAACAATCAATGTGTTTTTCTGTGCTTGGCTTGTTTCTTTTTTTTTTTTTAATTATACTTTAGGTTTTACGGTACATGTGAACAATGTGCAGGTTTGTTACATATGTATCCATGTGCCATGTTGTTTT